>NW_022987513.1:2658510-3144594 GCF_902827165.1 Trematomus bernacchii
ACAGCGTCTCCAGCGCTTTCGAGCGGCAATGGCCGGCCGTGGCCCAACTCCACATTCCCCTGATAGGTGGAGAGTTGGCCCAATAGCCGTAGCGCCACCGTCCTGACGTCAGTAACGTGTTCAAATCTGGATCAGTTTTTATCAGATCCGTTGCAGCCCCTTTTTTTAGAGATTTGGGTATGGAGGAAAATAGAGAGGGTTGTGTTTTCTGACACTTGGTGAGTTCCCTGGAACACCGGGGACACATATTCATGTATAAAAGACGTACAAAAGTGCATTTTGCATGATAGGTCCCCTTTAAGCTGACTTGTGAGTACTTGACATTTTAATTTGAATGCATTTCATTAACTATAATTCTTCAGGGTTTTAAAAGGATCTTTTTAAAAAATATATATTTTTGTTTTAAAGCAAATCTGAAACATCTCCTCTGATATTGTTTAACCTTCGGAATGTGGCATCACTCAAATTCAGTTTGACAGTGTTGTAAAAATGTTTTACGTGTAACCTAATTGATGTAGGGACCTCTATCCATGATAAGGTGTCGGTGATGAAATAAATGTATGTTCTCTCTTATGGAGCAATCCAATGTTGTTGTGTAACATCCATAGCACAAACACACATTCCCACACACATGCAGAGAAACAGAGACATTGGCCATGCAGGGAAAACACACATTACCACTGAGAGAGAGACAGAGCCACTGTGAGCTAGCCACTGTTATCTCTCCATCTCTTCATGATGCCACTTTACTTGCCTCAAGACATATTGTATTTGCATGGACTAAGACAGCAGCACATCTCATATGCTGAATGCACACAGTGTAAGTAGCTGCAAAAGGCCGGAGGCAAATACAAGCAAGGTTAGGTAAACACTGCTGAAAGTAAGACAACAAGCCAGCACGACAAGTGGTTAGAATATGAGTAACAGCGGTGTAGAAAAAACAACCTGTACATAATTGCTCACACTGATGGAATTTCTTAAGAACAACTGGAGTAGGGGTGTAATGAGATCCAGAGGTTTAAACACGAGAGAATTCTTCATTCAAGAATGTCAGACTCTTTTGTGCCAAGGAATAGGCCCGGCTTAATAGATGTCTCAATTTCCATCACATACAGTCACAACCAATGCAGGGTGGAGGTGGTGGGAGGCGGGGGCACGAGCCTTTCCAAAAGGGCTTTGAGGCAGAGTGATGAATTTCTTTTGAGGTCTGAAGCAACGTGGGACTTGGAATGAATGGTACAGATATGCACCTTTTGTAATTTCTGACCTATTGATATAGATATCCATTTCATTAAACGTAATTAGCATTTCTCATTCCTGAAGAAATGTGGAGAATGAGAAAAGGGGAATAATAAGCATAGCGAGCGACGGCAGAGACGTGTGAATGCAGATCGCTCAGAGGTTTGTACCAGAAGAACAGTTTTTGGTCTGAAAAGAAAACCTGGCAGGATGTTGTGGATGCCAACACCTCCCACCACAGCCTCTACAGGGGAATTCACTCAGGGACTAAAAGCATTTAATCAAAATAATCCTCTGCAAACAACAAGGCTTTAAAGCACTGCATACGTGCAAGGGGGTTGCAAAGTAAAATTGATTTAGGCGTATTGGGCCTCTCATCGCCTGTATGGCCAGATTGTTATTACTATTTAAGCATGGGGTATATTTAAAGGCGTGACACAGTAGCAGTTCATCTGAAATGAAGAACACTGATGATGCCACTTTGCAGAGGCCATTACCATTTAGTAGAGATTGCTTTCATTGAGTGAGCCAAATGCTTAGAGGCGGAACTGCCACTTGTGTTTACTTTACAGATGCTTTTTATGGTCTTACGGTGAAGAACAGAACTGTTCTCACTGAGAGCTTTTACAGTTCTCCACATGTGCACACACACAAACACACACAAGAACTCAGACCATGACATCATGGACTCATCAAGCGATGCGCGATGATGTCATTGTGATACTACTGACCCTTGTAATCAAGGCAGGCTTTGCTGCTTCTCATGAACACCCCTCTTTCATCAAGCTCCCTCTCTCTCTCGCACGATGGCACACAATTAGAGCTGTGGGGTGCTCAAAGTATAGCAGCATAGTTCAATTGCAGACAGAGTCTGTTGACAACATCCAGGTTTCATTTAATTGCTTACTTGCACTATAATTGGGTATATAATCAAAGATAAACTGAACACAGCGCAGCATCTTCATAACTTCAGAATATCCTTTCATCTGTGCCTTTGGGCAGTGATTAGCAAAGATGAGAAAGCTGCGCAGACGGCCATAACCATTGCTTAGCTAAGTCTTTGTTGAAGGCGTTCATCTCATTGACTTAAGGTTGTGTTTTACGTTAAGCTCTTCCAAAAGAACACCTGGGAAAGGCCCTGATCTCAAATACCAGTGATGAAGCCGATTTTAAGAGGTCATAACAGATCTCCTCTCTCGGATTTGATTAAGTCTTGGGTAATCTGATCACAAGTGGACTGCTCTAATCACGTCAATTCACACATGTCTTGTCTCCACATGCATCTCCAAGGGCTAAATCATACATCATGATGGATTAGAATTGTCACTAGTCACTACACATACAATGTCTACATGTGATATACAGTTTTATCAATGGTGAATGCAGGTATTTAGCGAGCAGGACCGGCAATGGCCGATACATTACTTGTTTGTATCAGACAATATTATAACAATTAATAATAATCACAAATGAGCATTTTTTTTAAACTCTAATGTTGTCAGCTTTATGTTTTTAATAGAACCGCAGCAAAACTAAACGTTTTTCAATTTTATATTATTATTAGCAGCATCCCTTTTTAATTGGTCGTTAAATCTTTATTTTATAGGTTTCAACATTTTTATTTATTTTATTTGATCGTTTTATTCGTGACATCCTCTTTTAAATTGGTATTTTAATCTTTATTATTATCATTTATTTGTTGTTGTTATTATTTTATAGGTTTTATTATTTTATGGTATTTATTCCTTTTGTGTTATGTCTTCCTTTATTTTACCGAGAGGAATAATTATTTATTTCTACCTGAAGTGAATTTCTTTCTCTGTTTTAATTTGTGATCCGTGCCATGTTGTCAACATACTGCGTATGAAAAGTACCAAAGAAACAAAGCTTTATATAAAAATGATGAAGTCAAATAGAGTTTTAGTGATTATATATTTATTTGAAATAATGTACATCTTTTTGGAAAGTCATTGACTTTGTGTGCTGTCCATAAAAGATGTAACGGGCTATGTCTGACAAGTGGAACATTTTGTAGCCAAATGAATGAACCAAATGAGAGCACAATGTAAATACCATGTGTTTCCCTAGGTGTGGGCCATGCATATCAACAGTGTTTCAGCTCTCACTCACTTCAGCTGTTGGTCAACCACACGCATGACAAAGCCCCACTCTGGCTACACTTATGGAACTGAAAAGACTTTGCATCCCTGTTTAGTTTCTCTCTCTTCCCCTCTCTGAAATGTCCTTTTAACTCAGCCTCTTTGCAGAACGGGAGCTCATTTCAATCTCAAAGCTGACATCTGTGGAAGCAATACAAGCTCTAAATGAGTGGATTTAATCCTGTGCAACAACGCTAGAGCACAGGAAGTATTCACGCGAGAGAAGCAGGCAAGCTAAAACAGAAAGATGTAGGGAAGGGGGAAGAGTGAAAACGCGGCAACCAAAAGAGAAAGGACTTTGTGACCTCTGCTCATATCTTTGTATCTGCAGCAAGGCAACTGTCAGCTCACCGAGGAGCAGAGAGAGCAGAGAGAACAGAAGAGGGAAGGGACAGAACGAGAAGCTTTACCAGATAGAAGTCCTACATGTTTATTCATGCAGGGAAAAAGCTTAAGTGTTTGAGAGGGCTTCAAAGTAGAGGAAGGCTCCACGTGCTGCATGGCCTTCTCCTCTGGCTAGGTTTCTGTATTTGGCCTTTGAGTAAGGGGCTGATCAATCCCACAGCATGCTGCCAGGCTCTGGACCCCCCATTACCACGAGGCTGCTCTTTGAACAAACCCTGCCAGGGGTCACTCTCCCTGCGCTTCATCATCTTAAAGGTCAGACACAACAAATGGCTCGGAAGACATTTCTGTCCCCGGCCATAAACCCGCAGCTGACCGCAGACGAGTATCTACCGTCGGGACAGCTTGCAAACTGTCCTCAGAGCTGACTGGACAATTGGTCAATTTCACCTCAAATGTGCATGCATTTTAGAGAAATTCACAAGCTGGTATTTCAATAATGTCTGGGTCTCATGTGATAGCCTGGGGCTAGAGTGTACAAACAAATACAGGCCAAGAATCGCAACAAAATGACTGATGCCTCATGTTTGTATTGTTTATACTGCGATATTTCTATAACTGCAACAACATCGTTTTTTCTGTTAAATATTGACCACTCATTCATTTCAAGTGAACTCGCTTAGATGTTATCTTTCCGATGAAGATACAGATGAAGATATTCCAAACTTCCTGCAGCTGCTCCACAGTAAAAGCCTCACTATTTCACAGCAATAGGAGCAGATTAGGGTGCTTCTAAAATGTTGAGAAACACACTCTAGAGTCTAGACCAATGCATCTGGATATCACTGACATTATAACTTAAGGTTTTTATATTTACCTCCATGGATCACATATATTATTATTAACATATTTCAATAAAGAAAAAAACAATTATGCATAACGAAAGCACGCTCCAGGGAAAGAGATACAATCACTAGACTCTTCATCTGGATTTGCACCTGCACCTTTTCAGCGAAGACGGTTGACTTAGAATGACAGACTTTTCAATTTGATGAAATGATTGTGCACCTGATCTCTGCCACTCACAGCAGCGATCAGGTGTGCAAGGAGTCATTTACATACTTAAGCTATGAGGATGTTCCTTTGAAAAACAAGATGTGCCTTGAATATGGGAAATAAAAAACCTAAAAATGTGGCCAAATTAAGTGGTTTATTTACAATCATGTATTCTTGTAAATCTTATTTAAAGATGGAAGTCTGTTACGGATACAGTATCTGAGTACACATTGTCATAACTGGGAAGAATACTTTAATAGGAAACTTATTTTCAATTGCTCTTAATACTGTACATTGTGGCATGCCATTTAGTCAGTTTAAAATACATATCTTTTCACAATGATTTAAAACATTTACAAACTCTTTACTATTTTTTGTTTGCTGCAGCCTTTTAAGAAAACATTTTGCATTATTATTTATACCTACAAATATAAATAAAATATATTTTATTCTATACTTTTTAGGTTTGATTTCGATTCTCTTGCCATTTTAACGACTGTTTAACATGTATTAAATATCATTTTATAATGTGATTGCTTTTCACTATGTCTTGATACTTTTAATGTTTTTGTAAAGCACTTTGAATTATTTAGTTGTTGAAATGTGCAGTATAAACGTGCCTTGCCTGTATATTTAAATAATACAAATAAAGTTTTCTCTTCTTACCAGTCATGTAGATGTCACTCAGTGTACTGTAGACATGCCTTCACTGAGGAGCTCTAATCAGACTCATGATTGAACACACCTGTGTGCTGCTCAGCCACACAGGTGTGTTCACTTATTCTGCCTGATTAGAGCTCTGATATGGTTGAAGTTATGCAGGGAAATATAAGAGGCCACAAACTACTTGTACTATTAAAGGAAGCCTACAGTACGTGTGTATCATGTGGTAACAGGTGCGACGCAAATAGCATAACGGTTATTGAGATGTCAATCAATCGTAGTGTGGTCTAATCAAGTGAAAATAACTTAAAATGCAGGTGAGTGCTTTTTAACAGCAAATACATTTTTAAATTCTATAAACTGAAAGCACAGGTGAAGTGAAAAAAAAAACGATGGCGGTCTCAGCAAACTATAAAAGCAATTGAAATGTTGACATTAATGACGTGACATGTCAAGATCCTGGGTGTATAATGAGATATAGATACAGCGTTGGAGGCGGGTCCCTGTTAATTCCTTTTAAAGTTGTTTAGTATGAAACTAAAATGGCCTGAAACCAAGAAAAACAACATTCTGGATCTTTCTTGGATTTTCCAGAGCATGTGCACTTGTGTTTTGTTAAGCCCCGCCTCCAATCCACTTTGTCACGTCATAATCCGATCTCGCCGTAGTCAAATGAATGGAGAGAAAAAAATGTTCTGGATTTGGCCCTATACAAAATATCCACTCATTCATAGATGTCTTTTACCCAATGTTTGTCAACAGGGAAATGCATTTTGACACCGAAATCAAGATTACACCTATACATTAATACATTCCTTTAAAAAACAGCTCATATTGAGAGGCATTCTAACAGTGTTTCCTGTGATTTGTTAACTTGGAACAAGTTCTGGGTCATGGAACCCAAAATGATGTGCAATCAAACACATGGTCTTGAGACACCATAATTCCTCACTCACTGATGCAAGAAAGAAGAAGGTGCACAACTGATGAAAATATTGCCGCTTCATTGCTACAAAGATCCACCATGCGTGCTTTGTAAAATACCATAAAATCCTCTGTTTCATCAGCTGCCAAGGATGAAAATCTATTGGCAATGTGCTGCATGAGCTTTGACAAGTTTGGCCATCTAGAAGAGATGTGTGGTGATTATCTGGATAGGGCTACTCTGTCTGTCTGGCTGCTCCAATAAAGCCCTGATGCCAGAATACTCGCCTCTGGCTCACAGGTCTGAAATGGCCTCTAAAACTGTCTTCTGTAAGCGCTGCTGCACAGTAGTGACATTAGACAACTTCTAGCACACACTACATTAATTATTTAAACAATCCTTGTAAAGAACCAGCCCAGAAAAAGACGGAAACTACAATAATGCTGGTGGGGATGGAGGTGGCATGTGTTTGTGTTTCTCAGTGTCTGTGGGAGTGTGTGTCTGTGCAATGGGCATGCATACAAGTGAACGAGACATATCAAGATATGTAATATGACATAATGTCTCCCCTGCTCGAACCCCCAGCTGCTCGCCCACATGCCACAGATCCTGCACCATGTCTAAACAGATGCTCTATCAATAATGCTTGCTTCAGTGCCACACACCTCCCTGGTGGCCAAATTTGGGACGAGTAGAGTGGATGCGAAAGAGAGAGAGAGAGAGGAAGGGATTGAACGAGTCAGTGTTTGGAGGGAGGACAAGAGGGAAGGAGAATGGGCAAGAACCCAGAAGCTAGAGTGACTACTGGGAGATGGATTGGCCACACCAGAAGAAGCCAAAAGACCAGTGAACCTGGGGATGAAGTGTTCTCCTTGTCCCATCTGCTCCAACGAAAGGCGGGAGAAAGAAAAGTCTATGTCACATGGGCCTACTTCTTCAGGTCGTCTAACATTGGGATTCTCACTTATTGTGCGCATAGATGAAAATAAGAAACAAAAGGAGACAATAACAAAGACAAGGAGCTTTGCTGTTAGAGGTGCCTCCTATTCACTAATCCTGATACTTTGACGTACATTTTGGGTTCTTTTGTACTTACATTTGCTGCTTTGATTGAGAGGCCCATTGAGATGTATGGTAAAATACAGTGCTTCATGAGTACCCAGATGGTGCACTCATAATATTCAAAAGTTGATTCCGGACAGCTGAACACTTCTCAGTCTCAACAACGGCCATTTTTGCCTTGCAACGGAACTGGCACTTTTATTTTTTGTCACTAGCTTGACAAACCATTATTCTGATCCAAAAGCATCTATCCATCTTACAGCATGGTTCATCTCTACCTTTGAGGGACAGCAGCTTTGTGGACAAAGCGTGTACAAAGTGTATGAAATGCAGCGTACTAAGAGAAATTCCCGAATGAACGGATAGTACTTCAGTGGAATGAAGTGGAGAAGATTCAATCCTTTAGAACTAAAGTGGTGCTGTCCATTACTCAAACTTCCCCTTACGGAGCGTCCACACAGCAGCGTTAAAAAAATCTTGGAACGCTTCTGCCCATTCACTTTGAATGGGGTGACGTCACTTTGCCTCACTTTTCGCCGAACTGCATTGTGGGAAGCAGAGCGGAGATTTTCAGGATTTTCAGGATTCAAAGTTGAGCAATGTTCAACTTTTGAAGCTGAGGTTGAAGCGTCAGCCAATCAAATCCCGTTTATGCAAATCTGACAGTTCAAGCGCTAGCCAATCAAACGGCGTGTATGCTGGGAGAGACATACCTCAGGTCATTTCCTCATATTCCAAAAAATGGAGGAGAAATTAATTATAGCGGTAGGGAATCACCCGGTGCTTTATGACCAGTCCCTATTTACCTACCGGGATACAAACCGGAGGAGCCAGGCATGGAGGGAGGTGGCAGAGACAGTGGTATGTTTTCGCCTGTTTGGGGAGTTTATATCCAGTTTACTTCGGGCTTTTTTGCTTTGTATGTCGGGGGCGGGAGATTCATGTGATTGGTTGTTGGTGCCTTGCTCGCAAAAAATCCCCAAGCTTCAGATACGCCCACCTCCAAGATTGTTTTAACGCTGCTGTGTAGACGCACCGTTATGTAGGTGCAGCTATCTAATATATCAATCTCTCGAAATACATCTATATACAAACACAAAAAACTCCAATCCAACTTTAAATCCCAACAGCTTTGGCATTCACATTCATTTGCATGTTGCATTAGGCTTTGAATACTACTTTGAACTTTCACACTACATGGGAGCACATTTTCAAGCTGTTCAAAGAGTTTACTTTATTCTGACCCCAGAAAAGTTAAACCAGCATGTGGTGGTCAGCAGTCTGGTGCAGCTGTTCGGTTTTTCTTCTGAGGATGCTTTGATATTGCCTTTGAAAAGGTTACATTTCCCTTTTTTTTTTTTAAATAGGGAAAATGGGAGATTGAAGTTTTGAAAGGCCGCAATCAACTTTTTCTCAATAAACAAATTAATGTTTCACTTGCTAGCAGATTTTTAATACAAAAATAGGAATTTGAATAAATGTAATTGGTGACCTTCCCATAAACAAGTTGTGAATAGCACAAGGATAGCATCACAAAAGCAAATGGAATGGTAAACAACAACATTCAATATATTTTTCTTTTCACTTTAAAAACAACACAGAGAAAAAGTCATTTTCTGCCGAAGACAGGGTCCTGAATGAATCCTGTAGGTAGGAACAACATTTTAACATACCTATCAGGCTTCTTCGCTCGTGTGTGTGTTTGCACACCGTCAACGAAAGCTCGCCACATTAGGTGTACGTATTAGTTCTTGCATGAGCAACAAAACACATCAGTGCTCCTTCTGCACCACCCCTGTTGTCATCATCCATCATAATATAGCCCTGCCTTCCACTAGCTGTCAAAACTGCTCTGGACAATTCACTTAGACATTGTCAGCTGAACTGTAATATTTTAGCAGCCACTATAATGAGGACTGGCCTGCAGATTGGTGGAACAAACACATGGCTCCCCGCTCACGCCTTGGTGGTCGTATCCATGACTTTGCCACAGTCATTCCAATTTTCCCGTTGCTGGAGGCAATACTATCCTAGTACGGTCAGCCTTTGCCAGCTGGGAACCCAACATGTCCGCTCTGCAACATTGTTCTTTGTCTTAGCTCTAGCTATCTCGACTGCGAACCAGTGAGCCTTCCAGACGAGAGAATAATCCTTTGTGTGCTAATCTCCAGCTTTCATTAGATAGGTTACACATGTAGTCTAAGACACAGAAGTTACAACCAGTAATTAAATGTGCTGCTTTTGGGCAGCAACTGGTTTTCATTTTTGATGCAGTGATTTATTACATCTTCAAGTATGCTCCTAGAACCACATTTCCTCGACTATTTTGAAATGGAATGTTTAAGTTAGACTATAGCTGTGATATGTGTGTAATTGATTAGTTGCTTGACGGAAAATATTTTGACAATTATATTTGGTAATTTTTCTCTGTTAAATATCATATTGAAGTGAATATCTTTGGGTATGGTCTGACAACACAAATGTAAGGACATCACCATGACTTTAAGAAACAAGGATGGGATTTTATAACTTTCTGACATTTTAAAGATAGTTATTAATAGAGCTACACCTGCAAATAATCATTAGTTTCAGTTATTTTTGCCAAAACAAACAGTGATAACCATCCCAAATAGATTTAAACCTCAAAAACATAATTTATTGCTTAATAGGTATGTAATGTTTTTGTCCATACCCATAAACAAGTTCTTCCATAAATGCCTATGTGGGAGTGTAAGTGTATGTGTGTGTGTTTGTCAGTGAGTGTGTGTCTTCAGTTAGTGCCACATCAACAACATTAACTTGGAGGACAAAGGAGGGCACACAAACACAGCGAGCTGCACGCGTCAAGAAGGCAACAGAAAATAGAGTAGCAACACACACTATTTTAATTATCCTCTTGTCTAACCTGCCCTCCAATTACAAATAGGGATGTATAATAATCCATCTATTGATGCATGAAAGACAGCACAATAACACAGAAGCTGAACACGAGCAGGATAAGAAGTAGTTTGAAAAATTAGCTCAGAGGGGCTCAAAGTGAGGTTAAGCCAACTAAAACAAATGTGATATCTTCTGTCCAAATTCACTAAAATACACCATTATTTTTTAATACCAGAGTGTGTACTTGCATATTGGTGCTATAAAATAGTTAAGAGGCAGCGTTTATCACCATCAGACAGATAAAATACATGATTACATTTATGATAGTGCAGTTAAATGATAAAGACACTGCAGTGCTCGCTGTATTCCTCAGAGATGGGCGTAATGAATATGCTCTGGCTAATTTATGCTGGCTAATTTGTCTACATTTGGTAAAGATTTTTTTTTTCTCAGCAAATACAAACTCAGCTCAACATTAAGTAAACAGCATCGAAGAGGTTCGCTTTTTACATTACGCTGCTTTAAATGTGATGCTCTGCGACAGTTCTCTTTCCATGTAGTGTGTCATTTCAGGCAGACTTAATGTGTGTGGGATTAACAGGCTGCGCTGCAGACACCTGCCATTTGTCTTCCTTTGGCTCACGGGAATGCTACTTTAACCCGACCGCCGCATGTTGTGTTCTATGACAATATGAACTTTGAAAAATGCCCGTTCAGAAACCCAATGACAAAAAAACTGAAACGTTGACTTAATACATGTATTTTGTCAACAAATTGATCATATCTGTATTAAGTTAGTTAAAAGCAATAATATTAAGTTCAACCTAATATCTTCTATTTAAACTTACTATTATTGCTTTTAACTAACCAAATACAATTATGTGAAATCTGTTCACATAATACGTTTAATTAAAGTCCAAGTTTCTGTTTTTTCAGTGTGGGAAAGGAAGGAATTGTTAGTAAGTAGACACATATCTAGATATTTTGCACTATAGGCTATATAGGTCTCTAAAACTCTTTTGTTCAGGTGTCTTGGATCGTTTTTCTTTTAACATGTCGGTACCAATCTGATTTCCTATACATTCAGCCCACCCCCTGGCCGATACAACAGCTTACAGAAAGCAAAAGTGCAGCATGAAAGCATCCTCTTACTGCAGAAAGTGAGTGATCGAGAGCTATAGCAACACGTAATATCCAGCAGCCAGATAAGCTCCAGGACTTCTCTGGGCTGACTGCAGCAATGGATACATCAGAGTGCCTGAAGTCATCCTGTCAAAACTCTTGCTTTGTATTGTTTGTTAAGAGATGAGAATCCACACCTGTGCATGTTCTCACAATCATTTATATCTGGCTTTATACGTTTGTCTGCGGGCCTACCTGCTGCATGTCCATGAGCCCACTTGAATCACATATTCAATCTCAATGAAAAGTATTCTTGCTAAAGAAAGTTATGGATAACCCAACGGGTATTCAAATATGAATTTACAGTGCCTACGACTTTTACGCCTACGACGGTTATTTATCTACGCAAATACAGGTCTTACCAACCCCCATGAATCGGAGGGCCAATGAGAATCCGTACACAACAATAGAATGCACAGCTTTTTTACTCATGCCACATATTGTTGGAAAGCTACCATTTCTTTGAATTGATTGATGGGTACCATTTAAAGATACAGTCACAACAGCAGGTACAATCAATGTCTGTCAGACCGACAACACCTACAAAATGTAGTAAACTCATCTCATAATAATCCACCAATTAGTAACATTGTGACCAAAACAGCCTTGTAAAATTGACAGAAATCTAGTCTCAGGATAAGTGTTGGCAGGGGGAGCAGATGAGATGAACTCCAGAACAATATTGTTAGTCAAAAACACAATAAATCCACACCGACTGCTGTGGTATGATTGAAAAATTAGCTGGCAGACTCCAAGAACTCCAAAAGGTTTAATAATTAGTTTCATTGTACTTTGGGTATTTCTTGAATAAGCTTTAGACTCATTTTACAGTAAGAGGTTACGTTATTGGCCACAAATTGGCCATAATACAGCTGATTTACGTTAACTACAGTTTCTTTATCAATATAATTTAAAGGGTTTCACTCTAACTTACATTCATTCAGTCATGATAGGCTGCCAACATTTCTTTTTTTATTACCAAGGCAGTGCTTGGCCGGTTGTCACCATACATACAAATGATTCCACACAGTGAGGAATACAGTAGAAATGTGGGAGAAAGAGAGTTTGGGTCTCTGATCTTTGCTTGGTTTTGGCAGATATCCAGCATTAGAGTGGTGCATCCTTACTCACAACCTGTCTTTACTGGATCTATATCCTCCCTCTTTAACTCACATTGACAACTTTGTGTAGACTGAAGCTACGATCCTGCTCAAAGAATGAGTTATAATACCTAATCATTGCCTCTTCGGTTCACAATAATTCCCATCTTGTGTCAGACGGTGTCACGCACACACATCCACATGTGGATACAAACACACAGTGTAAACGTTCAGAGCAGAAGAAGACAGTGAAAAAAAACGTAGTGGTCCTCCTCCATCCCTGCAGGCAGTAAAGCAGGCGGCATGGCAGCCCTGTCTCCCAAGACGAGTTAATAAGATGGAGCAGTCCCCGGGGGCAACAGCCGGGGAGCATTATCACTTTGAAGGCAGCCAGAAAAACTGACACATGGTAGGAAAGAAGTCCCAAAAAGAAGCCATTAATTACCCCCTCTCAATAGCCACTGCTACAGGAAAAGTTAATTTGAGAATTTGGAAGACAGGGATTGTTTCAAAATAAGGGATTTTCCCTCCCACTTGGTTTCAATGAATCTTCCGCAATTATTTCGACTCTATTCATACATACTCAATTTGCATGTTATTCCTCCTCACTATATCTCTGTGTCTTTCTGCCACACATGTATGACGAGACAACCCTCTCAAGAGTGAAACCGCAAGGAGGTGCAGGGCAACGCAGCACACATCAGCATGTGTGAACCACCTGAAGACCACTTCTACAGACATGTGGCGTGATGAATAAATCATGCTGCATAAAAACCAAGGGGAGAGAAGTTCCTCTCCTGAGGGCCCACATTCACTTAGAGCTGCTCCACTCCAACCCAAGTATCTCCCCGCCATCTAAATGAGCCACACATGGCCGTGCTAAAGCAAATAAGAGCAAAACTGTCGCCGCACTGAAGAAACATTGATCATCACACAATTTGTTCCCTTTTATTACAGCCATTGTAATTAAAAATAATTGAGTAGTGAGGTGGGCAGGTGCTCTCATCAACATTTTTTTTCGCCAATTAGCACTACAATAATATTGCTCTGGATATTGCAGATGATATTATTAGCATTTTGATGGAACACAAGTGCCTGCATGCCTGCACGCCAGAGAACCGTTCTCAAGTGGAATCTTTTCGCTGAGATCCACTGGGGAAGTGTCACTTCTGGTTTCCACAAAAACAGGCTCAGAAATAAACAAAAGGCATTATAAGTGTTGAAGATGCATAAAAGGGTGCCAACATGCAGTGCAGAATTAGGCCAGTTTCAACCGAACACAAGCATTCGATTTTGGATCCAAATCAGATGCCAGATACATTAAATGGATTGCTAACCTAAAATAAGCTACTCAAATCAACATCAGAAACACAGTGATGAAAGTGTGCATTAGAATATGCTCAACTGAACGTTAATAAATGTCTCCGCACAAATCTGACAAATGTGTTCTAACATCAGGCGTAAGACCTGTGCGTTCTCATATAGCCGGCTCTGTCTGTTGTCAGAGGCCTAACAAATTGGTTCTCTAACCACTTGGGAGTGTGTGTGCTGCGTGCGATGGTTTACCCATGCACTGAAGAATCAGAATCACATTTGAAGCATTGAATTTCTGTGATACATCTTACCAATTTCCTCCAAAGCATCCAAGCTCGATCTGAGCATCTCTCTGTGACAGGGATTATCTCACGAATACCAGAGGGGAAAGATAACTGACAATTGTTCTGGGTTAAAATGACTTTTTCTTCTTCTGTGCCTGCTGGCTGTGCAAAGTGGGTGTCGATGCTAATTTGCAATCTTGACCAGTGGTAGCAGCACTCCATGCAGTGATTGGTATTAATCAGCCTCAAAGGTTAATATGAACAGACACTTTAGATTAGTTTAGGTATGAATAGGCCCAAAACCTGGCAATCCTACTCGTCAACCTTTATATCCTGGTTGAAAATGTTGGATCTATTTTGGTTTAAAAAAAACCTTTGAAAAAAAAAAATCAACATGTTTCTAAATGTAAACATTCTTCCTCAACAATGCCTCATGTTTCAGTGAGTATTCATGCTTTTTAGCAAGTATTCCTAAATGTTTCATTTTTATTGCACAATTTTATGACTTTATTCCTTTTTATGTCTTCAGTTTATTGCTTGTTGCTTTGTTGGAGGAGCATGGGACCTAATATTTTCATTGCCAACAACTCAGATACAGTATGAACATAAATCAACTGAGGTAGACATGAAGCAAAAAAACTAAAACATACTCGCAATATTAGAGCTTGATTAATTTATATATAAGGAAACAAAGAGACAACTGCACCATACTATATGAATCTGTCTTCTGTGGTGTCATTATTAATTCTAAGATTTGGCATAAATACATTCCCTCACCATCATGCCAATAAGCCATTCGACAATTTCACTGAATTACCTGTGTGTAGGAGGTAGAAGAAGAATAGAGAGAGCAAAAGGAGAGAAATGTGGCGGGGGAGTGTCAGAGACAAAGACAGAGAGACAGACGAAGAGAGTGAGACGGAGACAGAGAGATCAGAGAGCTGGGGACGGGAGAACTGCGAACCATAAATGAATTCCCGAGAGAGGAGGGAGGGACATGGAGAAATTACAGAACAAAAGGAGAAGACAGAAATGACATTTCTTAAGGGACTGCTGTGTGGCATTTGTGGGAAGAAAAATGAAATGTGAGGACCAGGGAGAGATGGAAGGCGGGAGAGGGCATGGGGAGAATGGAATGAGTAAGAGCGAGAAACAAAAGAGAAAGTGTGTGAGAGGTAAGACTAATTTATGAGAAATGAGGCAGGAGTCGGTGAGGCTGGCTGGCTGCTGTCTGATGGATTGGAGCGGGGGTGGAGGTGTGTGTGTGTGTGTGTGTGTGTGTGTGTGTGTGTGTGTGTGTGTGTGTGTGTGTGTGTGTGTGTGTGTGTGTGTGTGTGTGTGTGTGTGTGTGTGTGTGTCAGGTTGGTGGACAGCCTGTGATATGGATCCTTTGATGCGGCGTCTCAAAAAAAGTAAACTCTCCAGAAATGGGACATGAAAATGTACAAAAAACATCACTTCTTTTTGGAGGAGAAATCCCTGGCAGGTAGGTAGAGCAGACAGAGGGGAGAAAGGTGAGAAAGAGACTGGGTAGGAAACAAAGAGAGAGAAAAAGCACAGGGGAATGAGCAAAAGAAGAAAAAAATGTGTGAAGTGACAGAAAGGCGAGAACGAGTTAAGAGAAGAGAAAGATGACGGAGATAACGTGAGATGAGAGACAGCTGCCTTTGATGCAACTGCTCTTCAACTGTGGCAGTTTGGAAAGAGAAAGTGTGTGTGTGTATGTGTGTGTTTATACGTGTGCAACCCTTAGAGTGTATGCAAGTATCTGTTATAATGAAGTTCACATAAGCGTGAAAGGCGGGATTGATGATAAGGCAGCTGCTCATTTGTAGTACGTAAGGAGTTGGTTCCCACATGCTCCAAGTACACAAACAGGGAGAGACACAATCGCTCACACACAGGCAGGGAAAGCTGCCTCTGGAGGTATCAAGAAACACTCGGGGCCTACAAAAGAAATTCAAGGCTCTCCTCTAGACAGAATCCCCTCCCAAAGCTTGCTGACAGAGGAGCGCAGTGAACCTCCTCTTTCAAACAGCGCAGCGTCATTATTCGTCTTACAGTACTGTATCAAAGCCAGGACACACGCTGCTGTGTGAAGTGTACACGGCGACGTACACCTTCTCCTCATGTCTCTCCTTCCCATCTTTCTCGCACACACACAGCTTGGAGAGCGGGGAGCAGAGAAAGGCTGGCAGCAGCGATAAAAGACAGTGATGAAGGTGTGGCGGTAAAACACACTGTATAGACGCCGTCAATCTACTGATGGGGAGAACACATCACACATCACGAACACACACCCATTGTCTTTGAAGTTAAGTCTCTCTCAGCATGAGTCCAATGAAGATCAGGCCCAAAACCACACATTTTGTGGTTCATACATAATTGAACACATGCGTAGAAATAAACCTGCAGGAGCGCTCTCTCTCCAATCACAATGCCAATTTCTTGGAGGCAAAAACTCAAACAAAGGCTTATTACTGATATCGTCATTCCACATGCATTCCTTTGTAACTTCATGAACTATTGATGCCGTGTCAAAGGTCTCTTACAGCTGTACAGAACACTGCGTTATCTTAAAATCTAAGCCTTATGATGTCAGGTGTCATCCCTGACCCTTAGAATTGTACAAATTCAGATTTATTGCGATGCATAACGCCCGTACGTATTCACTGATATGTTGAGTTTGGCTCGTTTAAGATTCCCCTATCTCGAAAAAGTCAAATATAAGGACTTTTCAAGGACTTTCCTGCCCATCCCTTTAAATTCAAGGACCTAAAAGGTTATTGTTTGAGAGACCAAGTTTTATCGATTTGGTTTAGAGATGTCCCGCCCCTCAGCTTATCATGTAGAATGTGTTGGAGCCCTAGCCAATAGAGTGGTGCAGTGATGACGTATTTTTGTAGGCCGACCCGGAAGTAACCTGCTGGCTCCCTCGACACAAAAGCAATGGGATTTCTCCATAGGCTTGTGGAATATTGTAAAAAATAAGATCTGTGGAAAACGCATTTGATAAATGCACGTTTTGTTCAGCCGGATAATCTCCACATGTCTACCCTACTTTTATAATTTTCGAATCATAAATCTATCGATTTGATTTATGATTCGAAAATTGGACTACAATTGAGGCGCTTCAGGCAAGGAGGAGTGTGTGGGAGAGAATACAGGGATTTTAGCCTTTGCAGACCATTAACATGCACAACAACCTATACAACACACCCTAAAAGCACACTAGGGCCTCTTTAATGTTAGTTTTCTTGTATGCTTGCTCCAGTTTAACCTGCATCACTGGACTATAATCACTCATGTTGCACTTTCTTGAAACAGTTGCTGTGTGAAACAGCAATGACACAGTGGCAGCAAACAGAAATATGAGGCCTTTTTACACAGAAATGTTTTTTTACTCAAGGCATTTATATTTTAGGATTTGAAGGACGCATGGGAACCATGCTGTTTGTAAGTGTATCTTGCTCGATTTCTCCAGTTTAACCTGCATCATTTGACTCTCATCACTCATACATAGTTTCTTCAAGTAGTTGGCTAGTTAAAACACGACCCAATGGCACTAGACTAAAATAACTTACATTTATATTATTATTCTCCATAAATGCAATGCCCCATGACTTGTATTGTCTTTTTCAAAAATGTCAAGGCAAACCCACCCTCCTCAAATTCACAAACCTTTGAGAATACAGTCTGTGTACCATGCTGTTTGTGTATAAATACATGTGTAGTGGCCAACATCGTATGAAGAGGGTGGCTGGCTGCGGGCTTGTTCTCTGTGGGACTTTACATCGGGGCAAGCCACATAACACAGGGAATGGGCCCCTAGGCAGCAACCTGTTTACATTGCATTTTACACACATTTCTACACTCACACACTTCTTGCATAAATAAAAACAAGCACACAGCACACCTACACAGCAGCGCACAGTTAAACACAGAAAGAGCAACTTGGAACCTGTCAAGTGCGAACAAACTGATGACAAGACGGCGACAGATGGATTCACTGAGGAGAGACGAGTTATGCATTCAACTCAATTAGCAACGTGCTACTGCATGACGCCGATGGGATATGGAATCTTACCATGACTGGCAACCTGTCAATCGAGGCAACAGAGCCGCAAAACAAGCATCATGCAAGACGCAATGAATTCAATTTAATAAACCAATAAATTAATTAATTTGTGAATAAACGCCATAAACCCATGGAGTGGCAGCTCTGCATGGAAAAACAGGGCATAATGTGACCAGGGAGCCTAAATATCCCCAGGCGCACACACACAAAGAAGAAACAGGCAGCGGGGAAAGAAGAAGAGGAGGAGGGGGGAGACAGAGAGGAGAGAAGAACAATGGCTGCTCTTCTCTTTCTCTCTTGCTCACTCTCTCTTCACTAGCTCTGTTCATACATTATCCTGCCATGGTACCTAATGAGCCAGGCATCTCCACCCTGACACTTACGCTTGGCTAGGCAACCTTTATTACAGTGGGGCGGTACACACACACTCTCTCTCACACACACACACACACACACACACACACACACACACAGAAAACAGAACTGACCATCACAGAAACAGTGATGTCGAAATGTGTGTGTATTCAAATGCATCTTTATTGTCAGATATAATGGTTTAAGTGTGTACAGTATGTCAAGTTCCCGGTTCCTACTAATACATGAATCAGCCTGAAGGCTTCTGGATAATATGGGGACATGTGCCCCTTCTGAATTGTTGCCGATGCCTCGTTGTTCACGGCGGCATACAAAATTGCTCTTTCTGCTTCCTTTTTTACGGATTCGCACTCAAGAAAAGATCAAATCTATCTTGTCTCGCAACATACCAGTCAGTGCCAGGATGTACCCTGCAGTGCTGTGATTGTTTTGCCTGCTTCAGTTTTTGAAAGCTTCACTTCAGAAAGAGCCTCCCACAACTGTTTTAAGTGGTAAACCAGCAGGGGTGTTAGGCCAATCAGCTGCAAGTACAGTAGGGGCTGTGCGGGAAAAGTTGGTCAATTTAAACATCAAATGTCACGCCACTAAGAGCGGAGTTGCTTTGAAATGGGGGATGACTGACATGTCAGGTGAACACTTTGGATGACATAAAACACTCAGTTTGACCCTGAAAGCACAAAGAGAGAAAGAAAGCAGAGACTGTCCTTTCTCATTTTAATCTAAAATAAGATGCCTGGACTGGAGGTGATGTAATCTAGTTCAGCTTGCAATCTTTCTGTGAGAAGCTCAGCAGCTGATTGTGATTTACAGCCATGTGGGTTGGTGTATTTCTGACCACCATTACACTTACACAAGTCTAAAACGTACTTCAAAGCAGTCCAGCTGATTGTTTTATGTTGTAATCTAGAGTTGAAATTTGAAATATTGTATCAAATTTTAAAATACAAGTAAATACCATTTGACAAAATAGAGCGGGAAAAGTAATTGTTTTTTTGTAAACACCACTGACATGTCACCTAGTGCAAATGAATCTCCTTTAGCTCTTACCTATATACAAACAGTGCCCATCATTAAACAGTACTATGATCACTGCTCCTAGTACTAGACTCCTGGTACTAGGATGGGTTAAATGCAGAGGCCACATTTCACTGTGTGTGCTGTGTGCTCTGCAGGTGTGACCATTAAAGAGGGGTTTCATCCCTCCCATTCTCTATTTATGTGCATCAACATGAAAAGACGGACTGCTTTTCATGTTTTAAAGCATTTTGGGATGTAGAAGTGTGCATAAACTCGAACTATTTGAATGCTGTTATTATCAGTCGAATAAAGCCCAGTCACATTTTCTTACCTAAACTAAAGGAAGCACACTTCTCTTTTTTTTCAAATCTGATAAGTAATCCCCCCAAAAATGGCATCAGAAACACTTCTACATATCTATAAAATCAGGAGATATCCTTTTTGAAAGTGATTTACTCTTCAAAGGAGCTACTGCTGAGAGTACAGATGCTCCTGCAGTGCATCTGTAGGCGTGGAGGCCATCAAAAACATGTCCATGCGATCAGCATGTTCTAAAACTCTTACAAAGACAAGAAGCGACGTGTTTTACTAACACTGCACAGCAGACACTAAGATAATTCCCTCGTGTGCTGCGCTCAGCTACAAGACGCCTGGGTAGGCACCAATCAGGCTGTAAAAACACAAGGACAATGCAGGGGAAGCTTCCTCTGTCTCTGAACAGTCCCATGCACATTAGATGCAAAAACAATATTACTGCAGATAGATGAACCTCGAGCTGCACCTTTTCTTAATGTCGTGATGTTGACACATACTTATAGCTTCATACTATCCATATTAAGCTTTCAAATAAACTTGCATACTTCACACAAGCGATGGTATTCTCATTCATCAGTGAGTGGATGTGAACTCAGTATTCCAGGTCACGGTGGCTGCAATCTCTCGGGAGGTTTAACCTTGGTAAATCCACTATTAGGTGTTCTGAGAATGATGATGTGAGCAGTAGATCCTCCCTGATGGTTTCACTTTCTAAGAGCATCCAGCAGGTCACAAATAGAGAAGCTGTGGGGGTATTACAAGGTCAAAGGTTGGCTTACTCTCAATATGATGACAATTCCAAGCGGGCATTTTCATTTCCTGAAGAGACTGATTCCCCGTGGCAGCAGCTGAGGCCAAAGACGTCTGTGGTCAAAATAAGTTCCCTTTAAGAATATATACCGCAAATATGCAGCGTTGACTGATATGCATGGCAAACTGTCTTTCATTCCCACAGTGTTACTTCTATTTTCAAGGGAAATCCTAATCAATATCCAATGCATAAAGGCACACATCAGACCGTGCCTATCGTACACAAATGTGCCTTCCTGCACATTTTTGTCCCTTTCATTTTGTCCTTCAAATGTCTTCAGAGGTGCAGCCAACCAGTGGGAGTAGC
This sequence comes from Trematomus bernacchii, assembly GCF_902827165.1. Lineage (NCBI taxonomy): Eukaryota > Metazoa > Chordata > Actinopteri > Perciformes > Nototheniidae > Trematomus > Trematomus bernacchii. The sequence goes on from NW_022987513.1 coordinate 2,679,622, forward strand.
TGATGTTTTTAATGGCACATGGTTTGTCTCCTGGTGGTGAGATAAACATGGGGAAGAGATTAAAACCCCAGGCTTTCTTCCACAATCTCCTGCCTTCATCCTCCTCTCCCCCCTTGCAGTGGCCGGCACAGCAGACTCTAATTCAAAACCAAACCCATCCAGTCTGTAAGGCACACAAGAGCTGCGACTACAGCAACATTGATAGAGGTGCGGATGTCAGCGGGGGGGCAGGAGGAAAAACAGACAGGTGACGAGGAGTGGAGGATTCTTTAGCGTTTAATCACAAACCTTTCAGGGACGTTTCATTGAAACGTACACAGCTACGACTGTACTGCCGCTGTTGATTTGGAGGCCAGTGTGTCGAGGTCACCGGGGTCAGGACGTGGATCACAACAAACACTCCGAAGAGGAAGGAGTGGGGCCAGAGGTCGGGCTCCCTGCTCCTCGCTGCGCCTCCCTAGTGAGGTCTGGCGACATCGCCTAGGAGCTGATGAGCTGCAGCGGTTATTAAGAGGGGCTAAACATATAATTTCCTTTGTCACCGTGATTAGGGCCCAAGGCGAGGGGCCCCTCAGGTGGTGGAGGTAGACCCAGAGTGTATGATTAGCTCTGCCATTTAAATGACATTCACACTAATCGCTAATATCGGGTTAGGTGTGAGAGTACAGTGAGGAATATGACGGTAGTGTTGGGAGGCTGGAGCAAATGCGAGGAGAAGTGCGGCAATGTCCGATTCCGCTCCGTGTCGCTCAACATTTTTTTTTTGTGTGCTTCTGTGAACATTAAATCTCCCATGAAACCGAGGGGGATTCAGTTGTTTGAAAAGGAATTGGCATTTGGGGCGAAAACAGAAGAACGGGCCCTTTGGTAAAGTGCTAGTAGATTTGTATTCTCTTGTATAAACAGCAGTGTCCATTTGCTTAGCGAGCTGAGGAATAAAGGCATTGGTTCACTTTCTGCTGGTAGAAATTCATCTCTGAAGTCGCTGCCATCTTTAAAACCGGAATGACCCTGCTCCCTCTCTTGCCTGAACAAAAGGAGGCATTATCAAACCTCGCTCTCAGCAGTGCTAGATCCATTTGGTAAACAGCCTGTGTCCTACAGTAGTAATCAGAGGGTATTTTTGAGGGATTTGCAGGCTGGCCAGGAGGCATCCGCTGGAGTGATCTCTAATTGCTAGAAGCGGAGGCCTAGACTGCCTGGCGCTCTTTTGAAGCCATCGGCTGCAGCTTCCAGCCAGAGGAGCCAGCAGGGGGAGGCTTCCCACTGAGGCACTCCGTTTCTCTTTATTTCCTTCTCTTTTTCCCCCTCACCATGCCTTCATTCTACTTTTCTTGTGCTCAGTCGCCACTTCTTTCCATTCTCTTCTTTTCCTTCCTGTTTCTTCTCTGACTGTACTTGTTCTCTTTCTCTCTTTCTCTCTCTCTGCCCCCCTCCCCCCCCCCCCCCCTTTCTCCTACTCAGTCAATGAGCCAGCAATCACTTTTCAGACAGACATCCTCTGCTCAGTCGGCCATGTTCAATCCCTAGCACCGGTGGCTGATGAGGCATTGTGGTGACGTCAAGCGCCGGGGTTTTTACGGGGAGCAACAGTTGACCTGTGGAGGCGCAGCTCAGATTTCCAGGTTACAGGACTCATACTGGCAGTCTCTTCATGAAATAATGAATGTAATATGCCAAAGAGATAGAAACATAATGAGGCCAATTATTATTTTTCGTCGCACCCAGTGAGACAGGAGAGGCAAATGTATGTCAAATACTTGGTGTGTAATGACATAATACCACTAAAGCTTTGTTTCTGTATAAGCTTGGGTATCCTGGGGCAAAAAACTTCTACTCTACAAAGCACCACTACGCAGCAGAGAGCGTTCATACTTTAAAGAGCAACCTCAAGACACACCTTTTTAACTTGGCTTTTAACTGAACAGCATTAATATTGCGTGGGTTTTAAGTGATATTTTAATCAGAAAGCTGTGTTAGTCTGGTTATTACCTGGGAAGAAGGATATAGTATTGTTTTTTTTGTGTATATTATATATATGTGTTTGATTTGTGAAGCACTGTATGAAAAGTGCTATATAAATAAAGTTTGATTTGATAGATAATAATATGATATTGTTCGAAAATTGGACATTGCATATGCTTAGGCTTGGCCGTGTTGTCTGCATTGCTTAAGCTGGAGCTGTTAAATTCAAAGACACACAAATAGAAAAAAAAGAAAAACTGCCCGCTGTCTTCCATTCCACACAAACCAGTTTCTGGTTGTTTGGAAGGCAGCTCGCTCAGTGTGACATTGACTTCTCAGTGCCAATTCCACACTGGGAGCTGCACTTGCTAGCTTTGCTGCCAATCCAGGTAAAGAGATTACAGACACACACAATGCAGTCTTCTGTTCGTCTGCCAAGAAGAAAACCAGCCTTTTAAGCCCATAGAGAAAAAGAGCTATACACAAATTCACACAGCCTTGGCCCCCGTCCTCGCACAAAAACCAAGAATTCCCTTCTTCTCCAGGAACACTGTTTCTAATATGGGCCTTGCTTTTTTGGCTCCCTCATACAAAAGCATCCTTGTGACTGAGACACTTATCCTGGTCCCCAACACTGTTGCACATTACTATTACTTGCATCATTCAAATAAAGCAGGAATGTGGCTTACAATCAGTCACACAGTCATTATGAAGCTACACTAATGGGTGCTGTCTGGTTACAAACTAAAGTAAGACAATATGAAGGGAAAGTTACACTAGGATTTCATCAGCCTTCTTAATGGTGTGATTAAAAAAGGTGAAAGAGAACGTGCGTGTCACCGGAAATAGATATAGGTGCCACTTTTATATTTTTAACTCGCTGTAATTAACTAAAAACTCGTTCAAAACTTAAAACTAGATGGGAACTGCGGGGATGACACTGATTTATAGCAGTAGAGATTTTTGCCAAGCATGAATCCAACAATCACTGACTGTGGCATGCAGTTTTGACCCAATTAATCAGCTACTCATAATCGTAAGAGTGCAATTTAGCTTCGGGATTGCAATGTACTAATTTGCATTGTATGTACTTATCTTTTTTTGGATTACGCATGACGCAGAGAAGCTGCTTGTGAATAATCGAATCAGAGGGAATGTATATCTACATTGTACCAGTGGCGAACCGTGTCTATCACAACTGGACCTTCTGTAGACACACACACACACCCGCCAACACACACCCGCCAACGCCCCCCCCGCCCGCCGCCGTTATAATGTCCGTCTTTTCACTGAATTGTCGTCTTGATAAGGGTACTCACAACAATTCCGCAACAACTTCATCTTCACCTGTTGCACTTGCCATTTCAACGTTACAAATAATAAAACAGCATATGAATTGCTTCGTCGCATTCATCTAGATCCTCTGTCTCGAGCAAGTGAACTACCGGGCCTTCTAGAGTACCCTGGAACCGAGTGAAACTCTGAAAGAATACGCCCATTGGCTACAAATCAATATGTGATTGGTTGATCAAACTGTCAATCCAAACGTACGCTCTCATTCAGTGCAACGGCCAGGGCATTCTATCAAGGATATAGAATACCTTGGTTGAAGGATATTCTACCCAGAGACCCAGAGCAAGATCTGATTGGTTGCTTTCTTTTCTAACACAAAACCACTGAAATGCGTATTGCATGGACCGAGAAGGACAAACAAATCAACGTAACACTGTAATATTACAGATCAACAACACAGATACGATTCTCATTTATTCATTTTACATACATTTTATTTATATAATTAAATCGATTTTTTGTTTGTTTTATCTGAGTGTTCCAGGGTATTCTCTGAATACCTTGAAGGCCCTGACGGTTCGCCACTGCATTATACATTTCTCCTAAAAAAGGTCCTGTGTGGACTATGTGAGAGGAATGCTTCTATAGAGAGAAGCGGTGTAATGTGGTAGAAACGGAGGGCTAATTATGGTGTGGCAGAGTAATGAAGGATGCATGCGAGGAGCAAAGTAAATCATCTATCATCTACTGTACCTTTAACTCGCTAATTAAAGCCCGATGATTTTGCGGTTAACGATAGTTGCCACTCTGCCCTCGCCCATCTCCGTCTCCTCCTCTAAGAGATGCCATTTGTCTCACCTCAGCATCACTCTCCTTGGCACTACCAATTGGGTTTGACAGTGAAATCACATTTCAGATCATAAATCAAATGTCAGCCTGCAGGACAGACTTGGCAGCAGATGACAAAATGATTTGGACCCGGGGCTACTCCGAAAGCTTTTATTTCCCACCCGTGGAGCTCGTACTGTCGGCATGAGGATTCAGGGCGGCACGAGGATTCATGTAGGGGGGTGTTGGGAATTATGGTATGCTAGGCTCATGACCTTGTCTCAGGACACGGGCTATGTTTCCGAACACATAGACACAAACAGTAATCTGGACCTCCTACACTGCTGAATAAACCATCAAGAACCAAAAGTACACCTAAATACAAGTATTGTAAAACTGCATTTAATAACCCAGGCTCTTATTTGTTTCAATCACGGAACTCAAGAGTCATTAATTACGGAAAGGTGTCTTTATGGGAAACCTTCAATTCATTTCCTACTAAACTTTTGCTCAGAAAAGACACTTTTTTATTTGAACCAGTAAGAATAATACTTATACAAGAATAAGGCTATTGAAGAACCTATGGATTACTAATCATTTATTGTATCTATCTCTGATACAATTAATGCACCCAAAAATGTGCAGCACCAGAAAATGACGCAATGCTTATTTGTATCCTCCTAAAACCTACCTGCCGGCTAGCAGCAAGCCATGTAAGCATTGTGGAAAGGAAAACGGGATACATCTCAATAGAGAAAAGTGGAGATAGTTTATTTGTAGCCAGCAAGGTAACGAAAACAAGCATACCCAACTACACAGTTCATGAGGAAGAGAAAATATTGTTTATGTCAGTTAAAGTGCAGTTTTTGGTAAATTAACAAAGTTAGACATAGAGCAATGAACTTCCCATGACATTGTTCACATCTGATTTATAAAATACCATTTTGATTTTTTTGTATTGGTTGTCCTCTACACATATATGAACTTCATGGCCTCTTCAAAGGTACAGAGTAACCATTTGTTGTCTCTCTTGTTTACCATTCTGGCCAATCTGGTGATCATGGTTATCACGGTACGATTGAATTGTGTAGAATAAAATCAATGTGAAATGTCAAATGAAGAACTGCGTTGCCTTATTTTATTTTTTTAAGTTTGACAGCATTCTGGACATTTTCTTTTCTGTCACAATATGGGTGTCAGGAGAGTAAGAGAAGGTTGAAGGGAGGCGGTGTGGGGGGGACACTGCGGTAGAACAGGGAACAATAGGCGCCCTCTGGCATCAACCTCTGGACAGCCCAAGCTGCTCACCAAAGACACTGACTCACCCACAATGAACCGCTGCAGTAGGAAGGGAGGCTTTAGAGAGTTCAATTTCCAACACAATTGGCCGTATTCTACTCCTTTAAATGCCAGGGAGATGGTGTGCGGCGTGCGCCTTTGTGAGGGGCTTTGCTTACAGCGAGTGTCCTCTAGCAGGAGGGACAGAGAGGGGAAAATGGAGCGATGGCGAAGACAGGCAGGGTGGTGCGGGGACAGAAATAGTTAGACTGTGTAAATGAAAAGGAGGAAAAGAATAAGACTGAATGACTGGGCGAGATAAAAAAAAGAAAGAAAAAAGTGGCGAGCGAAACGAGAAGGGTAGAGACGGTCTCCTCTGACTGTCGTTTGGCCGGCCTCGCAGGGACCGTCTGAAGGACAATGCTGCTACTAGTGGAGTGTGACGTTTGTCCTCTATCCAATTCACCACAGCCCCAAAGAAAACCCACTTACAATCAAGTGTCGATCATGCATCTCATACACAATAAAGTCTTCCAAACAAAATACAATGCATTATCGTAATATACAATACAGCCTCTGTGCAAGAAAAAAAGAAAAAGGAAAGCTTAATGGGAAAAATAAGAAGGCACTGAGATAACATTCAAATGAGGTGATGTGGAAGTCATTGTGCGCCACAGCAGGCCTAACTGGAGATCACATTTAACTGCTGTGCATTTTATACCCACTTCTTTATCTCTGTAAAGATACATTTCCTTTTTCATGTTTTAATTGTACATCCCTCTTTATTATCCTATAAGTATTTTCTCTATATTTTTATCTCCACCAGTCTTAAGTAAATTCAGAAATGCCATCCGACCTCAAGGACAATTACTTCTTCTCGTCAAGTTTTGCCTTAGAAGAAAATAGCCACAAAGGCTTCTTTTATTTACAAAATATGCATATTTAAAGTTTGGTTGCATTGCATTTGCATATATATACCGCACCTTTAAAGTACATTGCTTTGCGAAGCATCAGAGGCGCTTAGTGAACTGTTATTTCGGGACTTGCAATTACATAGTAGGCACCATTTTTTTGCGTGTTATTTTGGATTGTTAAATAAAGAATGTGTTCTTTTGACCTATTGCAGTGCTTCAGGATGATCCAGAATTATTTTTTCATGAATCAATCTCGATGATTAAAATGAACACAGGTGGGGAAATTGATTTGGACTGCCAGATGCCCATTACTGGATCTGTAGGCAGCGGGAGAACGGGCCCAGGCACTGGTTTCACTGATAATATATTCAATGTCCTTTCCTCTGTGGTCACGGCCAGCTGAGCCATTAATATTACACAATCACACCAATGGCTCTGATCAATTATTCAATCTCTCGTATGGCTCTGTCAAATTCCATGCAATTCATCTGGTTGTGATTTTTAAAAATGAAACAGCAAGTATCCACCATTTCTACTTCCAACTGGAACAAAATATAAAAATCCTGGTTGGATGAAACAGCAACAGCAGAAATCAGCGCACCTGCCTCCTGCCTTCTGCCTCCGTGTCAATATAAATATGTCCGCTGTCATCAGAAACATTTCCAAGGAGGCTGTTTCTCCATCATTGTCTTCATTTGAAGGGCATTTTTCTGCCCAAAGGCAAACGCCTAACACACTTCCTGAGCGTGGCGCCCATCCCCTCTCAGTGCAGCAGACAGGAGAGGGAGGGAAATAAAGCCTTCGTCTCAAAGCAGACCTCACACTGGGTTCTGTCACTACAGATCAAAATCCCCTCAAAGCCATAGATCACTTCCACTGCAGTTCACATGTTCCACACTTAGAAACTGTTTACCAGCCTCAAAGAGTTCGTCCGCCACACACACACACACACACACACACACACACACACACACACACACACACACACACACACACACACACACACACACACACACACACACACACACACACACACACACACACACACACACACACACACACACACACACACACACACACACACACACACACACACACACACACACACACACACACACACACACACACACACACACACACACACACACACCTTAAACATTTATATGGGTTGAGAGGATGCTCACTGCATACATCTAAATGGCAAAACAGCGCTCAGCCAAGTAAACTGACATGGTGCCAGCTCTGCCTATAAGTGACAAACAGAGGACTGTCTGCTCCTTTCTCTTGTGGAAATACCTGTCAGAGCCTGTCGACTACTCTCACACACAATGATACATACACACATACCAATGGAAGACAGCCTGTCTCCTGAAAATTCCTCTAACGTGAGGATTCAGAGCCAATAAAAGCCATCATAGTCTAGTTGGCAGCTCATAGAGTCCTGTTGTGAACCCGGATATGTTGAGTACCTCATAGTTTTATGTTAGAAATGTATAGTAAGGGTCCCCAGCACATAGAAACTGCCGGATGCTAACTTGCATATGTTGAGCAATTTGCACAATAAGCATAAGTTGGGCTTTAAATAGCTTTAAATTGCATTATAACCTATGCAGACAGTAGTTTAAAAATGGCTTGGTGAATTTGGACAATCCTGGAGTGGTTTTGTGGGTTATTGAGGATGATGAATGCAGTTCGGACATTTAAAAGGGTCCAAAATAGTAGTTTTAACCAGAAAGAGGCCATATTTGTGGTCCCTTGGGGTATATTTTTATGAAGTTTTGTTCGATTATGAAGTTTTAAGGGACTCTGGATCGTTTGGTTTGGACAGATTGCTTATTTATTTGAAAAACAAGATGTCCAAAGTTGAGGTTATAATGTTTATCTTGTGCTCTCAATTTCAACACTGCTCATGGTAGTCAAAATCAGCCCACCGAGAGTACAAATATGGCCATTTTCTGGTTAAAACTGCCAATGTTGATGTCAGAAATACATTCAGCATCCCCACCACTGCCCAAAACCACTCCAGAAATGTCTAAAACCTATTGTCCACATAGGCTATAATGCAATGTTATGTTAATTAAAGCAATTCACGCTAATGGCTGTTTCTGTGTACTGGGGAGCATTTTTTTCTATGTGGTGTGGACCCAGTTCTAACTAAAACTTTGAGGTACTCAACATTTCCAGGTTCAGAATGCTGCATGGCAACCTGACTATCACACGGGCCTGCGGGTTAAGTGACATCCCTATATGTGCTTACCGGCGCCTACGTTGGGCCTGTGAGTGCGGCTTACACCACCGCATTGTGGCGCAGGGAGGAAACCTGTCTTTGGAAAGTCCTCTGCATGAGAGAGAAACGTCCCCTCGTCTTAGATAAGGGGGACGATGAGAGATAGCGATAAAGTCAGTGCTTCTCCTGGGCTTTATCTGATGCTGTTATCTGACTGCACAGCACCCACCATCTCACAATCTTTACACCCTTTAAGCACCTCTCTGAAACACTCACACCGGCATCCTCACACACACACACACATGAGCGCTCAAACATTCTAAACACCGTACCAGCTTATTGATTACTTTGACACACTCCCATTGTTGAGCAGATGGTACACCCAATATCATGTAAGATTGGAACTGTTCTGTGTTATCTCATGGGGAAAGGACATAAAATGACTATTTTCTCACCTTTCAGAAAAAAAAAATGGAGGTTTGGGGGAAAAGAGTTGTGCACTTACCTCTATGTCTGTTAGTTGTCTTATCGAACATAAGCATGGCGTCGTCCACCTGGAAGACATAAAGAAAGCACTGATTAGCTTAATCTTTTCAAGCAAGAAACTCACGTCACCAACAGCTCATTCTTCTCACTGTAATTATTCTTAGAATATACAGTCTTGCTGTTTTTCAATCTCTCCTTCAAAATAACTCTGCGTTCACTGGATTATGTCAGGTTTTCCTCTTTCGTCTGCAAGTCATTTCTTTAAAGGAATTTTAAGCAATCATTTTTGACTCTGTTGGCAAAGATGCAAGTGGCAATAAGGACAGGCAGTGGAGAAATTGAGAGGTGTGTGGACAATATGTTTATTTTGATGAACACCAATGTCCGGTGCTGTGGAGAGTGACAGATAGACACATTACAGTAAGCGAGCGTGAGACAAATGGGATCCTTCCCTCAACTGGCGGCGGCGGCAGCATCCACCATAATATCATCCCTCATCATGTCCAATAAAGCCACACACAGACAGACAGCATCTTTTCCCTTCACACGTCCCTGAGAAACGGATCTCTAGACACACTCTGCTTTCTATAACTCTGAAAAATGCTTAAAAAACTGAGTGAGGCATGCTCATTTAGACTGGGAGAAAAATATAAACAAAAAAAGAGGGGAAGAAAGCAGCAGCAGACAGAAACAAAGAGGGAACACTCTGCACTATTCACTCTCTGGTTCTGGTCTCTAGGTGAGTGTAGCGGTGTACCGAGGAGGCTTGATGCCGTTCAGGGGGAAAGATGTGCACACAAGCATGCGCCTGTGTTTTTTCACGGGAGGGTGACGAAGCTTCGGGAGGAGATGGGAAGAGACAAGAATAGGGGTCTCACTCAAGCCGAACTGTCTGATTGGATAAAGAGAAGTGCCTGGCAGCCAGGCAGACTAGCGCTGGCACACTGTTCCCGCCACCCTCTTGCCACACATTTGGCACACAAGACGTTGGCACAGCTTGCAGGGCCCGGTTACTCACTGCACGGCTCAGGGGCCACATGCGGCTCCCGGGCACTTTGTTGACTTTTTGTTGAAAAACAATGTATACATACACCTATAGGTAAATACATTTAAAAAATGATTTGGTTGAAATACAAGACAAAGTTTTTCTAAAACTAAAATGTAGGATACAAATGAAAGGATTGACTAAGGGTTAGGAGGCTTTATTGCAAGATAAAACACCTTCCAACCCCTAGATTCCACCGGGTCCGTCTGCGCCACGTTACGGCCGCGGCTGGTCTATTTTCGACGCGACGCGAGGCGTTGCTTAGCGCTGGGCAGGAAGTGGAACGGTCAGAGCATCCAGTCAATCCCCAAAATAAACACATTTTGCAGACCCTATCCCTCCGTAGTCTTTCAAGTAGGAGAATAAATGCCAGCGTTCTCCTCCGGTTTACAGGTACTGTGTAAATTATATATATTTCATTTCAATCTTTATTTCGAACAGATTAAAAAAATAACAAATAAAAAATAACAAATGTGAAAAACAGAATACCGTATTGTTAAAATACAGTATTTATCCTGTATTTTAACAATACGGTATTCTGTTTTTCACATTTGTTATTTTTTATTTAAAAAAAAAAATGCATTTTTTATTATATAGAATAATTATGATGATGAATGCATTTTTTTACCACTAAAATACAGCAACACATCTTTGATTCATGTCGTTTATAACTGGACTGTTACAATTATTATTAACTTTGTCTGTACAAAGTAGCCTGTCCAGGAAATATGCCAAAATCAACAAAAACTGCGAGCCGGCACGCAAGACGCTCCGCTTCTGAAACGCGCCCGGTTGGGTATGACGCTGGAGGAGGTCGGACCAAAACCGCGGCGCAGCCGTAACGCGGCGCAGACGGACCCGGTGGAATCCCGGGGTAAGGTTGTCACTATAAGACAGTGTCAGTGTGACTGTTGTTTCTCCTATCTACTAATGAAGGCTACAAACAAACAAACAAACTATCTACTAGTAGATGTTACACAAATAAAATCCTTCTTCCCTTGTCATAGCATTTCTAAGACTTTGGAAATATTGACTCAATGTTGGACGCGATATTACTGGCAGCAACAGTTGTTCACAACATACACCTAAATTGTCTTTGGACCTAACCTTTTGTGTTATCCATTAAAGTGAGAGAAAGTAGGGTAACTTGATTTTGTAAAGCAGTGGGCTGTGATTTTATTGAATGAGTTTGAAGAACACAGTAACTTCTGGTTATTCTTTATTTTCTGCAGTTCAGTTATTTTGCTGTTACATGGAGTACTTAGACAGATTATAACTCTTTTCAGGAACTAAATAATAAAAATATTTTTAGTTTTTGCTGGAATTCCGCTCTTCAAACCAGAAACAGTTAATAACGTCTCCACATCTGACAGCATGAAAGCTCCAAAGAGATGGAACAGCATGTTTACTATTTATGGTAAAACGTTTAATTTGACAAGTGTGGCTGACAGTCTGTGATCACTTACCAGGGAGACGGAAATTAATAGCATTTTACTTCTGTCATGTAATATCATAAATAGCAAAACCCCCCAAAAAGTAATAGTGGCGGCATTCAACGCTAGAAGTGCTGAGAAAACGAAAATATTCAGTTTTTCAGAAAAATGAAGGTGCTCTCTTGAAATACAACTGTTGTGACAGAGATTGATTAGCGCCAATTTTGTGAAGCCTACTCTGTGATTTGGCGAGATGAAACTCATCAAAATGTAAAATCGTACCCACAGGCACCTGCAAAGATGATGGACGCAACATAACACTGTTTATGACGTGTAATACGTTTGTTTGGTTAGGTAGCTAACTATAATCATTGCATTGATGCTATCAAGGCAAACAAGTAAGAGCATAACATTCACAAATTCTGTGTTTGAGACATGGATTTGCTTGTTGTCTCTCTTAATGTACATCTGGAGTTATACGTTTTAAATATGTGACCTGCTCCATCGAAATCAGTCGCATTGACCCGAAGACACACTTTGAGTTGTATACACTGTTGGAAAGAGGAGATTCCTAGCTTTCTAATGATATCAAGATTGTTTTTGTACTCCAAATATTAAGCAAAATATGTCACATTATATAATGACTGTCACCGAGTCATCATTTTGAGAAAAAGGCCTTTAAAGTTTCCTCTTCTCTGGAATCCATTGATCTGATTGATTATTAGCGGAGCAAATGATCAAAATACTACGGAGGGAAGATATTTTCGTTTGGATTACTGGTCTGGGGGAAGCTCGCGAGTGTGTGTGTGTGTGTGTATACGTGTGTGTGTGTTTGTGTAATTTTGCGTTTGTGTGTATTGTGTTTGTTTCCCGGGGAAAACACTCACGAGAAACACCGGATGTTGTTATGCTTGCTGTGACGTCAAGTTATTCGGTTCTCCGCTTGTAATTATGCCGTTACAAGCTTCAAAGTTGTATTTATCATCTGAATTTGCCGAAACAAGTTTAATATTCTGAAAGCCAAGACTTTGTTTATTTGAAATCAGATGAAAACAAACTGTAACGGACCCTGCCGTGTTATCTATGATTACTATATGCCTTACATTCATAATGTCAGCGGGAGGGAGGGGGAGCTGCGCTGCGGAACAGCAGAGTGGCGAGTGAGAGGAGCCTTTCATCTTCCCTTTACAAGCTTCAAACATGTATTTATCGTGTGATTTTGGAAATAAAAGTTTCATATTCTGAAAGCCAAGACTTTGTTTGTTTAAAATCAAACAAAACACAGAAAAACTATTTTTTTACACAAATCCACGTTTATTTTTGAAATGAGCCGTTGCGACTTCCGATTGATTTCGATAGAGCGGGTCACATATTATAAATACACTAATCATAACGGATGACATTTTTTATTTTAAGTTTAGTACTTTATATCTAGAATAGACCTGTTCTAATTGTTTTTGAAATGGTGTACTGTTTCTGTAAGAGAGCGATCCTTAGCACATGTTGTCAGTCACGCTGTTGATTCTAAGCTAGAGTAGCTGTGGGGGCGCACGGTTTTCTTCTGTCCATTCATTTTTAGATTCATCCCGCAAAGCAAACTGTGGATTTACCTGTGACACAAGTTGATTGTGTTTTATAAACTCTATAATGGACCTCAAATGGATTTTGTAAAACAACATCATCATTTTCTAAATGGGGTTTAATGCTATATTTACACCTTTGCTTTGGTTTATATGGTGCATACAGTACATAGACAAAGAAAGAGGGACAAGTTGCAAAAAAGTAGCACCAAATTGCACAATTATAAAAACAATTTGCAAGACGATTATAAAAAATGAAAAATAAAGAAAAATATTTACACAAAATATCAATAGACAAAGAACAAAGAACTATGTAGTGTAAAAATATGATATATTTTGTATCAAATGGAGAGCTTTTGTATCAGTGTAAGATATACTTTATTTATCTGGGGGAATATTTGGTGACAGTTGTTCCTTTTAGATTTTTTTATAAAAAAAAAAAAGGAATATACATATTCGAAGTTAAAATGTGCAGTAAAAAGATAACATATCTAAAAATAAGAATTTAAATAATAAAATAAAAAGTAAAATATATTCATATAAACATTTTCAAATTGTAAAAACGTTTAAATTGTCAAATTAAATATAAAATTAAATAATGAAATATTATATAAACATAGGAAATAATGCAAATATACTAAACAGTATGAGTCGCCCTGCAGCTGAGCGACTCATTCACGCTTTCATCTCCTCCCGCCTTGACTATTGTAATTCACTTCTCTACGGCATCAGCTCTACATCCCTCAATAGATTCCAGCGCCCCCAGACTCCTCACCCACACCAAATCATGGCCTCACATCACCCCGGTCCTCAAAGAACTCCACTGGCTTCCCGTCTCTCACCGCATCCACTACAAACTCCTGGTCCTCACTTACAAAGCCCTCCACCATCTGCACCCCCGCCCCCCTACCTCACTGACCTCCTCATCCTCTACCATCCTCCCCGGACCCTCAGATCCACCTCAGCCGGTTTGCTTTCCACCCCCAAGGCCAAACTCCGGAGCCTTGGGGACAGAGCCTTCTCTGTGGCAGCCCCGAAGCTCTAGAACTCCCTCCCCCAAGACATCCGTGACCCTGAGTCCCTCCTCACCCTGTTCCAGTCCCGCCTCAAAACCCATCTATTCAACTCTGTCTATCTATAAGCCCCCCCCGTCCCTCCTCTCAATCAACTTCCTCTTGACTGCCTTTTCTGTTTATTTTATTTATTTTTTATTTTGTTGTTTTTGTTTGCCTGTCCTTGTTTGTCTACCCTCCCTCACACTGTAAAGCGTCTTTGAGTCAGAGAAAAGCGCTATAAAAATATAATTTATTATTATTATTATTATTAGTATCATCAAACCTCAACCGCCACGAGCCCTTCATGCAACATGACATTCAAATATGTGCACTGAGATATTGATAGTATTGCTACTGTATAGCCATTCACTGCCTGAGAGCAGGGAGGCTGCTACTTTGTCAAATGAAGTGTGGTCTATTAAAGGAAGTGTATTATATAAATGTGTGAACTGTGTTGTTGTGACATTATTAGAGGAGGACCATCCTGTCAACGAGACCCATACAACAGAGAACGCAGATTCACAGTGAAGCACTGATGGGCACTTTAACAAAGAATGTGCACATCATGTGAGTGTCACACTCCAGCAGGTCACACAATACAGTCTCCCCTCTCTTCCACACCCCCAGCCTCTCTCTCTGCCACTTGCACAGTCTATAGAACCATCTCCCGTGCTTCAGGGCTTTTCAATGTAGTTATTCAAGCAGAACACAACTGTGTGCCTCCATCTGATAGAAGGTTAAGGACCTCTTCACTGCTCACAAAAAAGCCCGCCATACAGAGGTGAGGCCAGGCTCACCTCAGGGAAGAAATCTTTCTCCGTCCTCCTCCTCCTTCTCTTTCACTCTTCCTTTTCTCCAGGCTCGGTGAAAAGAAAAGGTTCAAAGGATAATGGCTGTCTTATCACTATGTAAAAGGGGAATGGGAACTCCAGCGAAGTGCCTGGCCTTTTGTGACAATGAAGAAAAGAGCAAAAGTCTATTTCACTGTGGTATATGCACTGGCACAGTCCACGGCTACTTAAAAAAGAGAAGGCTGAAGACAGTCGGGGGGTGAGAGGGCCGGGCAGCTCTTTAACTAAACCTGCAGCAAACACATCTGAGCCAAATAACCTCCTCTTTAGAAAAAGGGCTGACAGGAGTGTATTAGCCGGGTGAATTGTTGGTTTACCAGCAATTTCGCTTTTACTCACAGAGAAGATGGCAATGCAATACGAGGGTCCTTTTTGTTGGATCCCATTCGATAAATGGACATTTGTTTAGGTATAACATAGAAATTCAAATTAAATTAAAACGTAATAATGATCTTGATTTCTTTGAATGTACTATCTTCTTCAATGAGGTGAAAAAAGACTAGCATAAAAAAAGAAAATTAAAAAATTATTTTATGAACCTTTCATACTGAGCACATGAATTAAATAAAAAGGGCGCGACAAAATCCAAATGCTCTATATTGTAATATTAACAAAAGTCATAATTATAAGAGTAATGACAGTCAAATCAGTAGTTACAATGACACTGGCAAAAAAAGTAGTAGTGGCAGTACTATTTTAAACGTTTCAGTATGGCAATGAATGTTGTTAAAGTAAGTGGGTTGTTATGTGTGCATAAAGTTGAGTGAAATCTGATATTTTAGATATACTATCACTCAATAGTGTTTTTTACATTTACATAATGTATAAAGGGGCCCTATTATGCAAAGGTTCAGGTTCATATTTGTATTCTGTCCCTTTACTGTGACATGTCTCCATGCTTTAATGTTCAAAAAGCTCTTTATTTTTCTCATACTGCCTGTGCCGCAGCACCTCTTTTCACCCTCTGTCTGAAACCAGAGCCCAGTCTGCTCTGATTGGGTAGCTGGCATGCTATGTTGTGATTGGTCAACCGCTTAGAGTTTCCCGTCCCTAAGCCTGTCACTTAAAATGTATTGGAGCGCTAGCCAATAAAAGTGTTACGTAGTGATGTAACTGTGTAAGGGAAGTAAATATGTAATCCGACATAATTACTCTGTAGCTATGTTAGTTTGACAATAAAGAACCTTGAACCTAAACAAAGGACAATGGAGGCGTTTAAGGCAGAGAAACTCCCTCTGGAGGGAACTTTGGCATTTTAGCCTGTGCAAACCATTTTCCTATATAACACACGACTACAGTGAAGGGAAAACCCCAGAAAGCAGACTAGGGCCCATTTACACCATTTCAACTTGACTGAAAAGGTATCAATTAATCTAAATGCTAAAAGAGTTTTCTTGTGTAAGCTTAAAGGTGACCGCACTTTGGTCATTGGTTTCAGTCCTCTATGTATGCCATGTTTGTTAAAGGTCAGTTCCATTAGTTTCATACTTCATATTGTGACCATTGAAGGTAAGAAACTTGAGATATTGAGCTGCATTTCAATATAAAAGTGTGTAAATGTTTGCCTTTGGTGCACAATATGAACACAACTCAAATTATTTGAGCTTATTGCTATAAACCCTTTGACTCTCAATAACCCTATAGGCACATTACACCTAGTTCCAAGCCATAAGGTACAGATTTTGTCACGGCTAGAGAATGTGTGAGGTTTACAGGTCATGCTGATATATTCAAGTGGAAAAACTCCCCGTGGTCAGTCAATTGAGAGAGCAACATGACGCTGGAGCTCTATATCAGTCTGGTCTGACACCTTTTCCTGTTCCTGTCATATAGCATGACACCTAACTCCATACCAGGTGCAACCTCTTTGTCGGTATCAATCCATAGGTTTGAACAACCTCAGAAAAATGCAAGATAATTCCAGAAAAAGGTTGCCGAATGATGAATTATGTATCAAAGGACGATGGCATCAATAAAGGCTAATGTGCTCCGTTTCTGGACAGGAAAACAGCGGCGGTGCCAGCTGACAGGGAGAGATTTAAGAGCTCTGGAAATGAATTATGACAGCGATTTAGAAAGGTGTCAAATGCACATTTACATTCGGCTCATGGCTGAAGGCTAGCGCAGGAGCGGTCCTGCAATTTGGGGGTGACACTGATATAGATCATATCTGATGCCAAAGGAACGGACACCTGAGCCACAGACGGTGACCGGGGACTGCTTATGCTCTTCCTTTTGTTGAGGCTCTGGTCTCTGTTGTTGCCCAGCAGGGCTTTGTGCTGGTTCTATCCTATCCTACATTCAACTATTACACTTGCTGTGGAGTTCACTTTCACTCTAATGGAAAATAATGCACTGTTTGCGTGTTATTGGGCAATTTCTGTGTAAAGGGTTGTTGGGATTTGTGCTTACACTGAATACCAAGAGTACAGCCTGTGCTTTTCGCATTGATTCAACAGGTGATGCACAAAAGAGCAGATTATTTTGAAAATCTAAGCAACTACTTTTGACAATATGTGGGTAATTCAACTAACAAATCTTTGTAAGAAAAAAAAGAAACGCAGAAATAATTCCAACTAATTGTACTGAATCACTTTCACCTAAAATATAACTGAGCCGTGTAAGATATTCACATGTTTGCCATGGCAAGGGGATGTCATTATCATTAATCAATGTTAATCATTCTTATGATTGAAATTGCATCAACCGACAAGGTAGGAAGTGAAGGACATGTCAGAAAATGTACTGTGGTTTGAGAATAGTACAACAATTGAATATCGACAAAAGAGAGATGAAGTAAGTGAATTTTAAGTGAATACCTATTGTTATCAAATTTGATTTAAATCAGCCATTTTAGAATAATTAAAGTCTTTAATACACGGCAAAACAAGCGCCCCTTACAATTTCTACCTAGATGTCACCAGCAGGATTCTGAAAAGTGAAATCATGCCTCGTCATGCGTAGGGGTTTCACCAACTAATCGACTAGTCGACTAGTCGACTACCTCTACCACTAGTCGGCGCTGTAGGCCCTAGTCATCTAGTCGTGAACAAAATGGAGGCAAACGTGGGAGATGAGGATGCCGACATTGGCGCTGAGGTGCTGCAAAATGCTCCAGCAAAACACGTCCGACATTCAGGGGTCCTCATCTTATGCGCAAATGCGCCGCACCTATGCACTCTACAGTTTCAGTTTTAGCTCCGGCGCTAAAAGTTCACGAGCGTGCTCCACTAGCACCCCCTCTTTGAACAGCTGTTTGGACCTCATTTCGAGAGCAACAAGAAAACACGGGTCAACAGTGGTGCGGATGAGCTACGGGATTACTGCCAGCAGACACCCCATATCCCCACAATGGATAACCCTCTGAAGTGGTGGGCACAAAACGCGAACCGCTTCCCCCGTTTAGCCAAGCTTTCCAGGAGCTACCTGGCTACACCAGCACCCCAAGTGAACGGATGTTTTCCCTGGCAGGCAACACGGTCAAGCCTCCTTCCCTCACATGTTGATGCTTTGGTTTTCCTTAACGCAAACCAAAAAACCTGGAAGGGTGGACATCGTTATCGAGGAGGACAATGACAGCGAGTAAAGCGTTGCGCAATGCGCACTGGATTTACGTTGCATTTATGTTCTTAACAGAGTTTTTGCAGTAGATTTGGTGAGTCCAGTTACTGTTTTTTATTTAATCAGCCATGTAACCCATGTAACCCAAATGAAAATGCTGCTTTGTTACAGTGTTTAACGTAACTGTATGCATTGCAATACAAACTAGAGAATGCAATTCCTGAAGAAATTGCTAGTGGGAATGCTTTATGCTGAAAATCTGACGCTAAACTGCTATGCTGAAATGTAATGTGTAAGAAGAAAGTGAAGAATTTAGATTGAAATGATACATGAACACTGGGGGCTTGAATGTGTGATGAGAGAAGAAAAGAAAGTAAAAAGGAATATTTGAACTGCAAACTTTTGAACTAACTTGATGGTGAATGATCTGTTGCCATGCCAACGGCATTTGATGACACCCCATAATACGCTTAGATGCGTTGATGGCTGCATCGTTACCAAACCTGTGAAGTTATGGGCCGTTTGGAGGATTTTCACTGAAGTTATGAGAAAACCGTGTTTCATGGCGAGCATTGTGTTGCCATGGCAACGACATTTGAAGAAATCTCAAAACTGTCCCGTAGATGTCTTCACGGCTGGACTGTTAGCACGGCTGAAATTTCAAAGCGTGAAGCATCTCAAGGACCTTGAGTATCTGAAGTGTGCTTTTTGTGTACTTTCGGGTTAATAATGTGGCCTTTTTGGCAGTTTAACTAAAGGTGTGCGGCTGCTGCTGTGAGGAAATATCAGCCTGAAATTACAATGGGTTTTAATGGAGACATGTTGACATTTTTTGTCACTTCATGCCCTCAAGAGGCATTTAGTTTAATTATTTTGCTTAATTATTTGTCATTTTTCAAGCTACGAGATGTTTTCCTACGTTTGTCATGAAAAATGATGTCTCAGGAATGTAGGATTTGGGAATTATGGCAGTTTAAAAAAATATATATGAAGGAAAATGTCAAGATTACCTACACTCTAGCTGTGACATCACGCACTCTAGTTAATGTTAAAATCTGAAGAAGGCCTCTGTACCAAGGTCTGAACAATGTTTAATATCTCTAAAAGTAAGAATCAGATTTAAAAGTAAAATAACGTCAGAAAGATGTGTAACATTTTAAAGTTGGAATTAAGTTTCTGAGTGAAAGTATGAATGAACAGTTAGCAGTTGAAGTCCCATGAAGATTTGTTGAAGTCTGAAGAATTTCTCCATTGACTTCAATGGTTAAGAATTTGATGTATCTCGGGAATTATGAAAGTTATGAATGATAAAAGTAATAGCAATCGATTCCCGACCGAGCTGAACGTTTTGATGAAACGGAGTTTCTGCGATGTGGAATGTGGGAGAAGAAGAGGGCCAAAATAACAGGCGGAATAATAAAGAATTTTGTGCGTAGAAGAACAGATAGTTGGAATGCTGTTAACAGCATTCCCACTAAAATACAGTTTTACACCTCTCTTTTTGTGTCTTTATTATGACGTAACAACTAGTCGACTACTATTTTGAAAAACTTGTCGACTAGTAAATATTGGTAGTTGTGAAACCCCTAGTCATGCGCTTACTCCCCACTGAAAACTAATGAAAAAAGAGGCAGATGCTTAACAAACTACTTCATAACATTCAGTTGGATTTGTAAAAAATAACATTTGAAAAGGGCTATTTGCCTATAAGAAAAACACCTAAGTATTGCCAGAGGCATCTGATAAATACCATTTTCACTTGGCACGACAAATACTCTTTGAACCACTTTTCGTGATAAACTCAGTTAAATAACATATTGACTACACTGTTAGGACGTTGTAAGCCTCCTTGTTGACAAACATTTGTTTTCCTTAAGTGTGTCTGAGTAAGAAAGTGGATCCCTGCCTTGTTAGGGCAGTATTCTCAAACTGCACCATCCTCACCATGGAGGATTTCAAAAAAAGAAAAAAAATCCTACAGGGATCAATGAAGAATTACATTATTACTATTCCATCATCATTACCATTAAAGAGATATGGGTCACGGTCAAGGAGAAAACTCAGCTGGCACTGCCCCTTCATCAACACTCCCTTTGCACTGTGAAGCATCTAATATTCTATTACAATGATGGCAATTAACAGAGAAATGATAGCGACCCAGTGACAATGGACAAATTTGTGACAACCCTTTCGATTGTTCTTCTGTAGAGGAAATCTATATCATTGTCTGGGAACGATGAGCTGCAATGTGCTGCATCCACGGTTGGGCGCTTTTACAAGTGGTGGTTTAACAAGGAGCAGAGGGCAACATTTTAGCTCCCTATAAGCTCTTGCAATTACACAAGGGGGCAAAAGGGACACTGTTCTTATGCGTGAGCCTAGATGGGCTAGTGATTTTTTTTTAGGTCGTCAGCAGAGGCCAAGCCAGCTATGTTCAATCTGAAACACAACCTAACCCTTTCCCAAAAGGAATTATGGATGAGTGGCAACCCTCAGCAGGAGGGATGAAAATGCATGGCTAGAGTGCAAACATAACACACACATATGCATGAATCACCAACACATAGAAAAAAGACAGTGAGGGTGAGAAGGCGCTTAATCAGGGATGCAGGGCTCCACGATTTAATAAAGTTAGATAATGGCACTCTTTTGTGCACCAGTCAATCCTAAAATCAAGTCAATTCCAGGCCAACTGGACATTAAAGAATCTTGAACATATTGTTCTCAGTAATTGTTATGTTGTGCTTAAAGTCTGTTTCCTTGTTTATCATCTTAAAAATTAGTCATTGGGCCGCCTTATAGCTCAATTGGTAGAGCTGGCGGCCATTGTACTGGTGATTGGTGCCCAATGACTTATCTCTCTCCGTTTCAATTATGTCCCCTTAATAAAGGCCCAAAAAAAAAGGGTGCCAAACTCCAGGGCTCAAGACCGTAACCAAAATGGTCGTGTTTCAAAATGATGATGATGATGATGATTTTACTTGGCTACCCCAGCAGACCGAAGGCATCAACCACTGTCTACTCCATCCTCGCCTCCCAGTCAACTTGAACTGTGAGTGTTGAGCATTTGCGAGAACGTAGTGAGGGTTCAGCTCATGCTAGCCACAATCCTTGGCATGCGGGGCCACATATGTGCAAGAGTAGCAGTAATGTTCCCATGGGAGGAGGTTTTTTTCTGCTCGCAGCTGTTCTGTGCGCTGTATCCGAGCACTTGTCTACTTTTTATTTGCATATTATGAGACAAATATGTGCATAACACATGCATCGCTATGTATGCTATAATTATAAAAAAAATGTACAGGTTATCGTGTAGCAAAAATTAAGCAGTCTACCATATATACACCACATTTCTATGATATCCACATTTCTATGATATCCTTTGTACAGTTTATAATATAGACGGAGGAAACAAGGGGAGCCATATGGACGCCCCAGATATTTAAATGACTAATGAATAAACGCATATTTGAGGGATGACTACAAATCTTAACTGTCATATGCCACACTGCATATGATTACACCATGAAATAATCCATGGCAGGGGGGGGGGGGAATGCGCTGAGAGGGTTCACGTCCACAATTCATCTATTTTTTATACTTAATTACCGAAAAATGAGAGCGACAGAAAATGTGATTCAAGTGTTTTTTCAGCAGTCATCTGACAGAAATTGTTGTGTATGTAATTATTAATGATACACACCATGCGCTGAATGTCAACACTTATTCCAGTAACTTTCCTTCATGTTGACATTAACAAAATGGCTTGAGAGGAACACTTGAGGAAGACAATTCCTCAAATCTGTCAGGATTACATATTTATGAGGTCCCCTGCTCGGCATCCAAGGAGGTCGCTATGGTGATACAAACTGATGTATATTCTAACAATGAACTTTGTGTCTCAAACAATGCCTCAGAGCATTCTCCAAATGGTTAGTACTGATCCTACCATGGCGCTCTGCACTGCTCTCAGATCAGCAAATACACAATTAAAAAGGCAGTCATGCTGAGGCCACTCTAATCAATGTACTGTTACAAAGAAATGTAATGAAAGGATGATGGACTGATGCCTTCAGGAGCCCGCTACATTGTTAGAGCAGACCATAACACTGTTGTGGCAAAGCAATATTTTATTTGCACATCTCTAGCCCTGCCCAAGCAAGTCTCAAAACAAAAACAAAAAAAACGGTTAAAGACCATTTTTGTGGCCTATACCATTTTATGTCTGCTTTACTCCAAAGTAACGATAATTATGCATTATATGAATGTAAATGTGTCACCCAGGGAGGCTGTTTCCTTACTTTGAGGTAAGATTACAATTGAGGTCAACTCTGCCTGCTTCCATCATCCAAATCAGCCATTTGTGTTACAGAGCGTATTGCATAATTTGAGCTAGAAGCTTTCATATAGCCAACTCAATAGGGCATTGCAACTAGGCGTAGACGTGATGCATTGCTCGTTTAAAAACTGCCACTTTGACCTTTTTACACAAAACAGGAAGCCATTCATAAGGTTCTTCCTTCCTATATGAATGGGTCTCCAGTATGTTGTGGCGTCTGGCCTTGCGTTTGGCCTCACACAGGCATGTCCACACAGTTGAGCTCAGTATGCTTGAGGAAGTAGGCCTTGGCCTCGTCCATCAATCTGCCTGTCTTCCTTTGCCAAGCTGCAGGGAACTACCCATTATGGAGTCATTTTATTAATAGGGCCCCTTTCCTCTCCGCCACACTCTTGCAGAGTGCCTCCTCATTCTGTCAGAATGGAGTATGCCTGCGAGCCACCTCCACGAAGCTGCTGCACCAGGGCCCTCCCCCGTTCTCCCATGTGAAAGCTCGGGCTGGGAAATATTGTGCTTTCAAGCTAAAATTGTATTTGGAGAGGTGAGCAATCCCTAAGCCCTAGAGCAAACAGTTTAACATTGAGGACTTATTTAAAATGATGCCCTTCCTCCGGGTAAGCCAATCAGATTTCTCTTTTAGTACACAAACACACACATACATGAAACACATTTTACATCATCCGCCTCTTCTTCCTTCCTCCTTGCTAATGTAAATATAGCTGCAAGCCGCAGACTGGAGGCCAGAAACGGGTCGGAGCAGACTATTACATGTTTGGAGAGACAGTGTGAAAACACGATGACGAGGGTGTGATGGATGTCTGGGAACAGGTATGTTGAAATGGTTACATGAGTTGAACTTGACAAAATGGACTACATTGGAATAACCAACACAGGGTTATACACACTACCTTGTTTTACACACACTGCTTTATTCAACATACAATAAGGTCCATAAATTCTACTGAAATACTAAAATCAAGACCTTAGCATTTTAAGATAGTCCTGTTTTCCAGTTTTATTGGGAAATGTAAAAGTAATATTAATGTGAAACTGGGAAACCCATGCCATCTCAGCAAAACGTGGAACATTTTAGTCATGGTAAACATGTTTGAAATCAATCAGATTATGAATGAAATGGAAAGTCTCTCCACGACATATTAAAATACAGTCAGCTCTGAAATACTGGTTAAAAAAGATGTTTCTTCAGAGTCAAAGAATGACCATCTTGAAATTAACCTAGTTTAATAAAAGAGCATGCCATTCTCTGTGATAGCAAAAGTGCCTTTGCTCTTTTTCCACGAGTGAATCTAAGAGATAGCCTTGAATTAGCGAGGTCAATTTCAGCTCTCTTTGTTGAGGGATGATAATTCTCCTTAGTCCTCACCTTTGCGACTGCCAGAGCTTTAACTAAATCACCAAGCTTATAATACTTTTGAATAACCATCTATAGAATAACATTTAATAACACTCTTTCTGTGTTCATGAATGGGTGAGAGCGCTCAATGACAGTATGCTCTAATGTTCACAGGTCCAATGAACACAAATCTCTCTCAGGAGACAAGATGTGTATTATGTACTCTGATATCAATAGGTGAACAATGGCCCCAGTCCCTAATACCTGCAGTGTTTTACTTAGATTAGGCTTAAGCTTTTTTTCTTAAAGGCCATTTTAATAATTTGACATTTCTCCCCAGAATGGGAGAGAATAGGCACCGATAAAAACTTTTTTGTCTCTCCTCCTTTTCATGCAAAACACTTTCATCTGTCATTTGGTGATAGCCCGTCTCTCTTTGTCAGCATAAATACGGGAGCCCCTATTTGAATATGGTTACACATCCCTCTATTTATTAAAGCTTGGATTAACATGACAGGAAGTTTTGTCTGGGGGCTCTTTAAGATGGCTCAGAGAGGCAATCTGGTGACAGTAATAGGATCCAGCTAATATACTTGACTGATGCTCCTTTCCCAGTGTTATAAAGCAGAACAATGGCACTGGGGTTCGGGGAGTGAATACATTGGGTCTTGTTATGGAGTGCATGTGCGTGTGTGTGTGTGTATTGGTGTGTGCATGTGCATGTGTGCGTGTGCGTGTGCGTGTGTGTGTGTGTGTGTGCACGCACGCTAATCAGCCAGAATACCATCACTTAGCAAATATAAGGGCTGAAGAAATAAAAATACTAAAGGTCACGGAGCAATTCCATCAGGACAACTGTGCAACAATTAACTGAATAGACAAAGGCTCTGACATTAGTTAGAGCTATAATATATTTTATTCCAATGTCTGAGACTTTTAAGAGGTTTGTTAAAGGTTGGCTTTAAAAATATAAACAGAATTATTTTCATTACTTCTCGTCTTGCACCAGTGAAGTGCTTTTCAAGTACGTTTTTTTAAGGCTGGTACCGCCAATACTGGGCATTTGTTACCTCCGACAAGAAGGGAATGTTTGAGCCGTGCTTTGTCGGTCTGTCATGTTACCTCCATCAGCATTAGAAACAATGGCGGAAACGGTTTACATTATGGGAGAGTAACAAGATGTAATGTCTCTTTCTTTAACAATGCTAGACAGAGTATGTGTGCTACAATCATGTGGTCTCAGAGTCATCTGATTACTAAATGGGAAAATAACGCTAGCGACTAAAACGCTCTGAGCTAAAAACTACAATAAATCTCTGTAGCGTCCATGTTTTTTAACACTTTTTGTCTTATCATATACAGCCTCTGAACACTATTTAGTTAGAATAACTTTGTAAATGAGACCATCCATGGAGCCCCTGAATGCAACATTGGCCTTGACGGAGGTATGCGGTTCACTAAGTGCAATTCCATTTATTTTTACAAAACACCATTTTGTTTTAATTGACAGTAAACTTTCTTCAGTGACTGTGTTTGCTATCTGGAGTGACTATGTTTGACTATTCTGGACCCGTATTTATAATATAAATATATAAATATGTTAACTGATTTCTTGTTTTCTATGTATTGAGGACCTTTAGCATTGATATGTTTACTGTTTTGTCTTTGTTTGTGAGGATAAGGATCTGACCTACAACAAATCTATACAAAGTATGTCAACTTTGACTTGAGTATTTCAGTACAATTATATCGTGCTAAACGTGCTTCTCTGCTTATATAGTTGTTGCCGATTTGGTATTGTCATTTATGTCTTTATGATATTTATTTGGCAGGCTAACAACAGACTTCAATTTGATTCATATTTTGTTTTTTTTGCTGAGGTTTTTCTCCGTTTAGATTTATTGCTGTCAATATCAGTATGACGAGAAGAGCTTGCTTATAGACATCTCCATATGTCAGAGAATTGCTATGGATGGACAATGTGTATGTGTGTATGTGTGTGTGTTTGTGATGGGTTAGCAGATCAAACACACATCTGTTTGTGAGATAGAGTAGAATCTGTGCTTTCCCCCCCAAACCTCTCAATACTAATTAACGATCCACTGATAGTGGCCAAATGCCAACTGTCATTAGCACCCGACACAACACAAGTACACAGATGTAGATGCACACACACTCAAACACAGATGTGGTCACCCACATTGGACCACCAAAAGCCATCTGTGGATAAGATACATAAAAGCAATGTTTTCTTAAATAAAGGTAAAAAAACAAACAACCTACTGTAGGTGAAGTTAGATTACAAAAAAAACATCAATCATATATATTTGCTTATGGGATCACTACTCTATTAGAGTTTATTGTGAGGTACGCCTGTTAAACAGACTGCTGGCCCTTACGCCGTATGCTTAAAGACATGAATGACAACCTCAATTCTCGAGTAGCTGTGGACCTTTGACTTCTCCACTGATAGTGCCATTTGCGTGCTCTCAAGCAGCGTGCTCGGTAAAAGCATCTGACAGCTATCTTTGATTTTATTTAGCAGGGATTTCAGCTATGCCTGAATCTAAAAGGATATACCACCCACTCTCTGTCTCATGTGCCGTTCCTATCCGCCCAAATCTGTCACTCTCTTTCTTGTTGACAGGGTCAGATAGAGAGAGCAAAGTGGTGAAAGGTATGACACTGAGCAGATGAGGGTCTCCCCGTATGAAGGCCCCCAGCATGACACCCATCACAGCTACCCAGGCAGACGCCAGTTGGTCCGAATAATGCCTCCCACTGTGGCTACAGCAGGGAGTCCAAAAGCCCCTGGATCGCCAGGAAATGATTGATATTTCAGTCCTGCTATTGGTAATCAAACTAAGCCATCATTAAGGTCCATTAAAACGTCAAAACTAAACATCCAAGGATTATATAGAGCACACTCTAGGGTCTCAAACTGAGCCATCATTAATGTCAATTCAAACGTCTAAATATTCAAGCATTTTATGGAAAACATACTTGGGTTGGGAACTGGATGAGGTTCCAAATAAGAACCGAAGCCGAAATGCCAAAAAAGAACGTTCCTCTTCGGTTTCTAGTTACCTTCAATTTGGCGTTCTCTGTGGACGGATAAAGCTGCACAAAGCGACACATTCTTTTTTGTTATTCTTCACACGATTGGGCAACTGGCTGATTGTATTTAATCCTTATAGTATGTTGGACCCTATCTATAGACATTTTTCAGGATTCAGTGTTTCTTTAAAACAGGAGAGAAAGGGGCAATTTGAACATCTTAAATTGCACGAAACAGCCGCTACACTTAAATGTTTGAAATGTATTTAAAGGTTACATAAACCTTATTAAGTGAAATGTGAATATCCAATGTGTAAGGGTTTTCTAACATTTGTTCTGGAAATCAAACCTCGTTTAAATTTAAATCAAGAAGCTCTAGGAACTGTAATGTTCCATCGTAGGGTAATGTAACCCTAGCATGTACCATAAGTGTCTATGATGTGACATTTCCCTGCCAGTTGTTCTGTGTTTAATACAGTAGGTATCTGTGCCTACAAATGACAAACAGCTAAGGGGGAATGCATGGACTTTCTTCCTTGAAAACAAGTGTGGAGCCTGGTCTCGTCTCTCCACTCTCCATGTGCCGTCTGCCTGCCGCCATCTCATGACAGCATCTCTCCATCTCTCACAGCCCTCTGATCTCCGTGTCAACAGGCGACACCAGCAGCTCGCACTAACTCAGCATGCATCAGCCCATCTGCAAGGCAAACCCTCTACAAATGCATTTAGCATAGACTTTGGGTACGATTAATGGCACGGTTAGCGAATACTGTGAGTGCTGATGTCTTTATACCTGACAAGGTAGCACTTGAATGGTGCCATCCCCAGCAATAAAGACAGCGAGTGAACCCTTTGGCAGACTTTCTCCATGAGGCTGGGAATTTACGAGCAGCAGGTAGGAGATCAAAGCCGCTGTTGACAGACTCTGCAAACACCAAGATTTATTCAAGTCATCAAGAATTGTCGCAATGTTTCCTCAGCGGCCTCCTATCTTGGTGTGTACCTATACTGATGGGGGTTTATTAGTTGTCAGTGGGCCAGGTGGGAGGCTGCGCGGTTGTCCAGGTCTGGTCCAAACTCATACAGAGGTTGTGATGACAGAATCCGAAGCACTCTGTGGTTACTCAGTGGAATTCAAATGCCAATCCCCCTGCCCAGCGCCATCTCCTCTCTCTCTCTCTCTCTCTCTCTCTCTCTCTCTCGTTTGTCATCTCCCCCTCTCGCTTCCATCCCCTCTCCCCCAGTGTTTGTCAGGGTTGGTGATTAGCTGTCACCCTCTGCAGAAGCAGATAACACCCCATAGCGCCTGTTTCCCCTCTGGGAGCATGCACACACGTAAAACAGGGAAAACACACAAACAAATACGCAAGTGTTCGCACACGCATGCAAACTAAAGACATTTATAAAATCTGTCTAATGCAAAATGGTTCATTTCAAAGCCTTTGGTGCATACATTTACAAAGACTCATATAAGCTCAGCAATACATTTGATAAATATCACATTCATCAATTCTAATTCTTATCAATTGTCTTAAATGTGTTCATGGTGAAAATATAAAATATAGTCTCTTATGCACATACTCTCAACTATCACTGTTTTGGTTGGAGAAACTAGCATTAGCGTTTCTTTAGGCAATATAACTCCGCATTTTACCATGGTACCTTTCTGCAGTCAACATACTTCTTTCTTTTAAGGAACCACCTGTTGCTCCACTGTTTTATTAAAATAGTCTGTAAAGCAAAGGCCCAGTTCATAATTTCCACATCTAAATGTCTGAGAAACTGAAAATAAGTCTGTTTTCTAACAGACTTAAATCTTCTGTAAATGTACACCGAATCCAATCGAGAAACACTTTGGATATCCCACCCTGGTGGTTACTCAGTTTATAGTTTTGCTCGTCTGAGTAATTACGTGTGCAAAATTCCAAAATGTCACAGTGTCAGGGAGCAAAGCCTCAAAGACAAAATGCACCTCAGTCTATACCCACTTCATTATTGTGTGCTCTTTTCAGTGCACTCTGATCTACTTGTGTCAGAACGTACTTTGACTAAAAGCTAAAAGCCAAGTGGCTCATTAGCAGCTCTCATTGATTTTCCCAATTCCAGCTAGCTGTACGTCTATTTTCACAAACTCATTTCTGGACATATAAACAAAGTGACAGGGTCTTGTAGAAATTGTTTTGTGGCATTGAATAGCAGAATCAGGATGATATTCAACATCATATTAAAACAAAAAGATAAAGCCTGATATGTTCACTTGTTTACACTTTCTATCACGTACCTTAAAACGAAAAAAACAACCCCATCAAAGTTAAGCTTTTAAAAACAAACACAAAGAAAATACCTGCTTTTAAAACTGAGATAAAGACTGAAAAGGGCATTAAAGTAGTCCTACCTCGAGTGCTTGGAGTGCACTTTTATGAACACAGCACAAGCAGCCTCCTCATTCATCTCATTCCCACACTTATACACAACCATTTTTATTTTTTTTAAATGTGCTGAGTCTGACATACTCTTATGTATATTATTTACAATTGCATGTGCTTGGATGACTAAGGGTTCCTATTTTTGAACCAAATGTGCAGAGCCAGACTGTAACGTGTGAATTTTCCCATCTTACAACAGATGCTGCATTAGTAAGGGATCTAACAAGATTTGTTTTTTCACTTGCTGGTATACATTACTGGAAATGAGTACATCAAATTGGATTATTTTCTTTCCATGGTATAGTTGAACACTGACATTTAAAGGCAACTAAATCTGGTTGGTTAACTTTCCAGACAGAAATTGTTTGGAGGAGTATGTTCATAAGATTCATGACTTAAAACTAATTAATTTGCACGCCATGTCATCCAACCAAAAATGTATTAAGTAGTCATAGCCTAATGCACATTTCTACAAGGTATTTATGATATTGTACTTGGGTGTTCACAACAAAGTGACGCAGTTTAGAGAAAAAACGGAAAAAAAACATACAAACAAAAATAGTCAGACACAGTCACCCCGCTTTGGTGTTAGAAAACAAAGGAACAAATTGAATATTAGATGTTGTTCAGTATAGATATTATTAGTTTGAAGTGTACTGAGGTAATATGCCCCCATTTAAAACACAGCCTTCTAAAAAGAAGGTCTTCAAAAAAAATGTCATCATTATCAGTTCCTCAATCTCAACCGATGGTTGATGGCCGGAAATATGTACAAGACAACATCCCTGGATTCTTTTACTTTGTACATGAACATTGTAGGTTTACATCAGTCACGCAATAAGTATAAACCACAGTTAAATGACCCAATCTGTAATCACTGAAATACTTTTCTCAGAAGATGCAGCTCATTATATTGTTTAAACGCAATTTTCTGATTGCATACTAATGATGGTACCTAAAAAAACTCAACGAAAGTTACGTAAAATGTGACTCATATATATACAAGTAAAATATTTAATGTAATGAGTATTTCTGTATAAAAACAACCTGTTCGGATCTGCATTACCTTTCCAAGGATTGAAAGTGGCCTGAGTTTTCTCAAGAGTTTGAAACCAGCTCAAACAAGCCACAGAGCTTCAAGCTGAGCACATCCATTCCAAGCCCTCCCAATGACACTCTCTAGTGAACCCATCAGTGTGCTTTTCATTATTTAATAGCAAACACACTCGGATTTAACACCAATGTCCAGTTCGCAGTACAGCTTTCCAATCCCATCCAACAAACAATACCACAGGTTTAACTTGAAAATTAATATAGCAGGATGGGATCACCTTGCCCTATTCTCCTCGTATCATCCCTGCTGTCACCGCACAAAGAAGGATTGAAATGTAGCAGATACATGCACACCGTGGCTTTATCAGCTGCCCCTAAGCAGCTTTACTCAAAGGAAAGCTCAAACAATGTTGGGTAATCATAGCATTTTAAGAGTCAACCTGCCATATTGAAACTGTCAAGAACAAGAGGTGATTTCTTAAGAGATGACAAGCCCATGCACAATAGAAATGTAGGGTAAGGGGCTGAAGCAGCGTGGAAAAAGAGACGAGAGAAAGAGTACAATAAAGACAGCAAGACAAACACAGACAAAGAAAGACGTATGAGATCGTGCCCTTTCTTCTGTGTACATATAGCAAAACGTGCTGGAGCAGAGAAAGACCAACGCATTGAGTTAAGCCCCCGATGCTCAGGCTTGCTTTAAAGTGTGATTTGGCAGCTCGGCCTCATGTCTGTTGGCAGGCAGCAATGTATGCCCCCAAACGTCTGCTGATCGTTGAATTACGGCACAGCGTTTAAAAAAAAACAAACTCCATTCAAACCTATTGGGTGATTTGCCGAGGTACTTGGAACACATTGGACAGGAACAAACCACTTTGCAATTACCGCTGACGTATAGCTGTCTGCTTTTAAAGGCAGGTATTCCGCTTTATTGGCACTACTAATCAAACTCACATTTAACAATCCACTTATTTTCTAATTAAAGCCGCGTTCTGGAGGTAGACAGTGTGGTCTCTACATCAGATATGTCCAGAAGAGACTCTGGCATTCTCGCCCCGGTGGACAGCGTCTGCTTCTTCTGAGCCTATACAGGAAGTGATTCATTTACTGTCCCATATTACTGACTACGTCAATGAAATGACTTTACCGTCAGCAGGCTGTATTTATAGTAGATGCACTGTATGGCAGAAGCAGCTCCACGGGAGTGTCTCCAACAGTCTGCCAGAACAAAACAGGTATAATTCAGTGCCAGTATTTCCTTTTTTTTTTGTAGGATAGGCATTTTATTTTGTTGTCTACGGTGTCCCTCTGTTAATCGCTATAAGAGCTTTATGAAAAAGCAGCAGATCTTGTTGTTTTTGTTAGATGACTATTCTTATGTGTCACACAAATTAGGGGTCCTGCCCAAAGTTCTGATCACATGCCAGCAGAGGAGGGCACCTGCCATAAACACCTCAACAATATGTAACTGGGGAATCCAGACTCAAGAGATAGGAATGAAGTATGACTGTGACCAGACGAGAATATAATCTACGTAATCCAGATCGAAGCCCTAAAGGCTTTTATAGATCGACGGCATAGATTTTCTCTCTGTCTCTATTTCTACCTAGCTTAGCTTTAATTCAACTCAATTAAATCAACTCGTGAGCCCAGGAGTTTGCAAAGAAAGCAATCATTCATCTTTGTGGCGAGCCACTTCATCTAAGCATATCAAAATATAAAAAAATGGTCCCTACTCTGCTCTTTCTTCTTAGAACCATTAGGCCACTCAGTATAGTTTGAACCATGCTTTGTTATAATTACTGCAGTTGACATCTAACAAACAACTCTTTATGGATATCTCACTATCACTTAAACAGGTAACGTTAGTGTTTCTGGGATAGTAAGTATTATGTTTCCCTTTCCACCTATAAAAAGGTAGCTTTTACATTCCAAATAGGAACTTTAAATGCTTATCTTTCAACAGGCGATTGTGAAAGCGAGAAAAAAAAAGTTATCCCTGATACAGAAACATACCTTGGGGTGAATCTGTTATCTACACTGCACACCACAGATTTAATGTGAGACAATCAACACAACAATCAACACAGGCAAAACAGCTATAAGGGATTGTCCTTGAGTGACTGTCTGTGAAACCTCTCCCTCATCATGGCTACATCAGGCAGCTGCTTACACGCACGCCCATTCAACAGATACATATTTCATGAGCTATGGTAAACACGCTGCTCTCACCAATGCCAATCTAGCATTGAATAATACATTCATAGTGGATCAGCTAATGAATTGAGAGCTTGCCCGAGTGAAAAGAAGAAAGCAAATAACCAATACTCAAAGTAGAAATAGAATTAATGAGCGGTTGTGAATACTCAAACACTCGGTTGTGAATGCTGCTCAAAAAGCGGCATCGTTTCTGTCCCTCGGCTAACCTTTGTCTTTGGTCAAAGTTCTACGTTAATAAATGCAGGAGAGGTTCTTTTCTATGATTGTGGATTTCACAGATGTGTAAATGATGCTACATGAGATGCTGCGAGTGAAGCTTTGATCTGCTATTCCACAAGCCAGGTTCTACAACAAAAGGCGATGAAATCCAGAGCTCAGCCTTGTGTAATCTAGTAGAACCTCTCTCTATGTCTGATCCTCCTCCGCTCTGCTGGCCGTCTCGACAATCAACCCAGCTGCCCACACTTAGATGTGCACCATTGGCAAGAACATAGACCACAACTGGAACCTCCTCTTCCTGAACATATGGTGGAGAAACGTGCAATCTGTACCTGGAAAATCCAATTTTTTTGTGAATTTGGTGCATGGATCTAAGAAACGTCTACTAAACATCTACGAACACTCACTGTGGAGAAATATCTTTTTACATGGTCATTTTGTTAAAACATTTGATGGTTTAAAAATGCATTTGTGCCCTCTATAAATGTTGTAAATAAGCATGTCACTTTGAAATAAAAATAAAACATTATAAAATGTTAATTGATTGCTTTAATCTTTTAAATAAGCCATTATGCAAATACAGAGTCAAATTAACAGAAAGAAAGAAAATCCATATAGCATCTTTGTGCTTATTATGTAATTGAATTATGATGCGACTCAACTCAATGTTTCTGTAGGCTGTGTAATCCAACAAAATACTCTTTGCCAGGTTCAAAACAGAGTCAGAGAACAAAGAACCAAAAACACTGAGTAAAATCCTGAGTCAGATCAATAGTTTTTGTTTCAGTTGAGGAATCAGCACCCAACTGGGATTTGTTGGCACTTGTTCTCAACATGGGGCCCAATGAAGCCTTTGTATCTGTAAGGGGAACCTTTGGAAGTTGCCTAAGGTAAAACTTGCAACGTTTTCAGGTGCCTCATTTTTTCATTGATATAAATTCCTATTCTCGCTTTTTACATGCGTTACCTTAGAGCAGGGGTGGGGAACCTTTTTCCTCTCAAGGGCCATTTTCAATTTTTTCAACATCCTCCGAGGGCCGTACAAATTATTGACCTCTGCTTAAAAATACTAAAATCACAGCCCATTCATTTCGCCTTTCTTTCATGTGTGCAAAGAAAAAGCAACCTCTTAATTCAGATATCTCACCATGACTCGCGTATGCATGCACGTGCACGGTTGTGGCATGACCACCAAAACAGAAAGATATGGACACAAGATGTGTGCAAATGTATTTAGTTTCCTATCCATGTGAACATGATTTAAGTGGGGGGGGATGGACCTAACATCCTCTAGGGGGGTCCGGGGAGATTTTTATTTTTTTTTAAATGTTGAAGTTAAACGCATCAATCTGGTGCACTTTGAGAGCAAAATGAAGAGATCTATGGATACACCTCTCAACATCCATATGAAACAGAACTGTAAGCAGATTTTATTTGTCTTTATGGATATTTTACAAATCACTCTCCTTTCAAACTGTATTCTTGTTTATTAATAACAACTTTTTTTTACTGTCATATAGTATTTTATACCTGTTTACTTTATTCTCTTATTTTTTTATAACTATAATGATCATAAAGAAGTGCTTTTACCTCACTGGTTGTAGAAAAAGCTTCTTATATTCGTTAGCATAGCTAGCTAACCAGATGCTAATAACAACAAAGTTATTGACTGTACGATCAGTATGACAGATGAACAGATCGCCACTGGGCTTTCAACTAAAGACACAGCCACGCAAAAACTGTGGCATGTGTACGGCTCCTTATCTGAAGTGCCGGAGCGGCGTTCTGGTGCTCTCCGTCAGCACTACACCCCTGTCAGACGAGACATATACCACGTGATGAATTATTTTGCGGTCTAGATTTCTTTAATTCTTTGCGTGTGTTTATAAATGACCTCGAGGGCCGTACCAAATGGTCTCGTGGTCCGTATACGGCCCGGAGGCCGGAGGTTCCCCACCCCTGCCTTAGAGGATGATATGGAAGGTCCGGGTTCAAACCGATAACATTGAGAGTAGTCATGGTTTCGCCTAGCTCATCTCACTTTTGGTACCAGGTGCTTTTCTCTACTCTTTTGTCTCTAGTACCCCCTTTGTCGGGATCTAGTGTATAGCTTTAATTGTTAATGTGATAGACTAGGAAATGTTTTATTGTTTGTTGATTGTTGTGTGTACTTACCCAGGGAGTACAGATGGAAATGAGCTTTTAGCTATAATGTGGCATATAGCATCTCTTCTCTTTTTGAGATGAATGTGTTTTTATGCATGGTCTTTGTTCAAGATATACTGTATAATACTAGTAATGATCATCTTAAAGGCTTTGATAGTGGTGATATCATCTTACATTTTTTTAAATGGCTTGTTTTGGTTTGTGCACAATAATACAATACGATACGATATTACTTTATTTGTCAGATCAAGTCTGTAAGTCAGTAATGAACCATCAACAGTATTTTATCAGCTCAGCTTGCTTCAACCTCAACAGATGGGGTACTTAAAAAAAAGGGTACCATATGCGTCATTTGTCTACTATAGTAAGCTACTTCTCAAATTAAGTCTGAACAAGAATTACGAGTATAAAAAAAATAAAGAATTGGGATAAGAAAATGAAAATGAATGAAAAATTAAACTTACTATAGTAAGCTACTGTGATACTCCAATAAATACCAATGCAACCAAGGTAGTTGTAAAATTGTTAAATAAGTACCTCTCTAAGAAAATGCTATATATTATGTCAAATAACAGGCAATTAATACTAAGACAATAATATGATACTCAGCTTTTTGGATTGTCAGCTAAGCATCCTAGTGATATGTTTTTCAAGTTGTAAAGTGAACTCACTGTATGCTCTACTGAGTATCCCTGCCTGATAACACACAGTTCTTTCCCCGGAGTATGGGCAGCTGAGTTGCTGCTTTAATCTCATCTAACCTTACAGAACCAGTAGACGAACTTCCAAAAGAAAGGTGGCAGAGAGGTGTATTTCAGGGACTGAACCTTTCATTCGTCTACACCCACCCTTGTCAAGTCTAAAGTAACCCTATTGAGAGGGGCATACATTAGAGGTGAGAAGAGGAGGTTGCGTGTCCATCAGCTGCTCGAACACCTTCATTAAGGCGGGAGAAAATGAAAACCTACAAAAGCCAGGGCAGTTCAGACAAAAGAACAGGAACTGTGGTCAGCGAGCAAAGTGAACGTGTGGAATAACTGTACTCTAGGTGTCAACCGAAATTAAGTCAAAGAAAAATGTCAGTCAAATCGCGCATCACGCTGTGAGAAATACCTTCCCCTGCCGGTATATACTGCTCGCCATTGAATGTACCTGCTGCCACTACCATAAAATATTAATATTCCAAATCTGACAGCTATATAGTGAATTTCTGTTTGTATCACCTACATAACAGCTTATTGGAAAGATACCATTAGGCAAATGAATCAGAATCAGTTTTCTTGCCAAGTAGGTTTATTATTTTACTCCCTTTGCCCTGAAATCCATGACAGCTAATTCTATCATTCAGTTTGAGAGGATAGACACTCATCCAAGAGGGCTCGGAGGGACGAGAGGAGGAGGGGGGGGGGGGGCTTCAGCAATCATTCACTGGTCACTAAGCATATAGTAGTATTTAGACAGCTTTAGCATAATGCCACAGCTTAATGCGTGTTGGCTAATTTGCCAACAGGCTTGATGTGAACAATCTCTCTGCATGTTCTGGTTGGGCGCATGGCCTGATGGGATGGCACACCATTAGCCCAGTCAGACTGCAGGGCCCCGCTGTTAACATTACAATCTGCACTGAAGCATAACACAGTGAAGGAGGGCTTCATCTTGCCATATTGGTGTGCTCTCCCAGCACGGTATGGTCAATGTGATGATAACACAGATACAAAGCAATGCATATTAGTGAAAGAAAATGCCTTCCAATTAGAGCTATGGGGTATTAGTATTTTCACAACACCCCTATTATATATTCAGATCCTCTATCGGGGTTGGTAATCACTTGTCTCAAACAGTTTAATTACAGCTTGGCAATGACTACTTAACGTGATTAGATGTTATACCTTATTGTTGCGTGTGGCATATTACATCAATTATATTAAGAGTTATTATTTTCATGAGGGTGCAGTGCTTGCATGTGATGCAAGTGCAGTGAGGGCTGAGTGACAGGGACTTCTTAAAGACTTAATTTTACAAATAAAAGTAATCAATATAAGCTAGTGCACATCACGTCTCACCACACAGTGAGCTGTAAGGTCTTTTGCATAATTGCAATAAAAAAGTGTATTGGCCTGACTGATTGAATTCAGTCTTGGTAATTGCAGCATAAACAATGTAGTTGACTGTCACCGCTCCTGTGCCACTACGCTGTCAACAATCCACATCTTTTTCTAGTGTCTACTAGCATATCATGCAGATCCACAGCCTGCCGTGTAATGAGTATAATTACATGGTGTTACCTGTGGGGTACACACTTACGCTCTCACACACACATGTGGAACACAACACATATATTTCCATCTCTATGACCTGTCAATCAAAATCAGCCTCGATGGAAAAGGCGCCCGGCTTCTCCATGCCTCTCAAGTCTCCCCCACTTCACGGAAATCACCCTTTTTCCCTCCTCCAAAATGAAAAAAACTCCAACATTAAACCTGCATCATTCCTAATAGCCACCTAAATCCGTGTTGATGCTGCTGTCCATCAATACGACCACCCATACTCTCGCCCTAACCCCCACCCTTTGATCGACGTTAACTCTGCAGCTGCCCGCCATTCTCCTCCCTCCATTCTCGATCTTTCTTTTTCTCGCCCCAGTTACTATTCAGGAGAACCTCCGAATGCTTCCAGGCAAAGTCAATGTCTATCTCTCGTCTCCCTTGTGCCACCCATATCCAGTACACTGCTTTTATCCCTCACGGTTGTGTCTCGCGCACATCTAAGGCATATCAGAGTTGTAAATAGAGTGGAGCTTAAATGACAACAGCCTTGCTTTTCTGGGGATTTAGGGAGTGGGAAAAAAAGGAGCTGATTTGTGAGAAAGACTGCTAGAGAAGATAAAATGTTAGTCTTTGGATCTAAATTCCACATGAATGCCTTTCCCTTTAGTGTGCATTATGATGGCAATGGACCATATCATAGTATTTGTTTTGCTTTAGAGCTGTCCCCCGTGATTTATGTTCCCAGAGTGCAAATTTTTCATGTCACTATACAAGCAATGTTTCTGTCATGGAGAACGAAGGGGGTATTCAGGGGCTGATTATGAGAGATGTGTGTACACGTGCGCCTGTGTGTATGTGTGGGTCTGTGGTGAGGCACTTGTGGCAGTGCCAGTGTGTGACCGCAGGCCCCCCTGGCTAGGGAGCAGCGCCTGGAAAGGTTACCCAGCAGTGTGGCTTTTGTATGGTAATGTGACCTCCAGCTCCCTAAGGAGTCCCAACACCTGCCTGGCACCCCCCACCCACGTCACATCCCCAACATGTTAACTGTTCTCCCTGATAGGAACACAACTGCTGTTCTGCTATGGCTCTGTGATGTTATTATTAATCAAATATTAAAGCTACGGCATTAAAGTGTTGCATAGGGACGACATTTTGTAGGCCGAACTGGAAGTTAGCATCGCAATGGCTCCTTCAAAAAGAAGCCACTGGAATGTTTCCATTAGATTTTGGAATAATGGAAAATAATAATTATAATAATTACTTAGATTTATATAGTGCCTTTCATATACCCAAGGCCACTTTTATAAAATACATTTGGCAAACATACGCATATGATAATTACATGTTTTGTTTTACAAAAACATTTCCACATATTAATACTACTTTTAGGATTTTTGAAGCATAAATGCAATCGTCTGAGGTAAAGAATTAACCTTAGACTAAAACATGAAAACTACATTATGGTCGGCTGCAAGTCACTACCGCTTAGTTAAAGGCGGCCAATGTTGGGTGTGATGACGTTTAATATTCTCATTCC
Organism: Trematomus bernacchii; assembly: GCF_902827165.1. Classification (NCBI taxonomy): domain Eukaryota; kingdom Metazoa; phylum Chordata; class Actinopteri; order Perciformes; family Nototheniidae; genus Trematomus; species Trematomus bernacchii. The sequence continues at coordinate 2,718,773 of NW_022987513.1, forward strand.
GCCATGACACAAATAAAGTTTCAGAAAATTCACCTGTGGGGTATTTACTGACATATCTTATGTCGTAAACAAAATGTTAAATTCTCTCTAAGCTTATGTTGACCAAAGAACTGTATTCAGGCATCCAACCTCAAACGTCCAAAAAAGCAGTCATGGTAAAATGCTAACTTTTTTCTGGGTTTGAAGACTCATTCCTGCACCACTCTATGGTTATGTTTGCTAAATGGCCTATACTGCAATATAATAAAGACTTATTTGTATACGATGTACGTTCAATGCCTGAGGTTTACTATTTAAATGGACGTGTATTGTAACACCTGCTATAACATTATTATTAGAGTTAGCATGAACTTGATGCTTCAGGTTTGAAGTAAAACTATGAATCGCTATGCACACAGCAAGGCCTACACCTCCCCTTCCTAAACCTAAAGACAACTAGCTGAGCATAGAGAGAGGGGCTCTAAAGCAATTATAGCAAATTAAATGAATGCCCCCAAGTTAAATAGTGTTAATAGTGTTCGGGGAGACACATTTAAGATGCAACTCAGTGTGGTGGCAAGATCTACTTGGATTGCAGGGTAGCAAACAGTAGCTTTAATTATATTGAAACCCTTTTAACGCAGAATCAATTCATAGCGTGCTGTGACAGGTTGTTCGCTTTGGAAATGGACTGAGAAGTGCATCTAACTCATTTTTTGGTGACACCAAAGTTGTCTTATGTTATAGTGAATAAACTCAGAGATGAATAAGTGATATGTGAGAATTGTTTTTTTGTGCTGGATATAATGGAAAACAATGAAACAACTGGCAACTAGTGACACCTTCAGAGTTCTGCTCCGTGATTCAGGATGACAGTGATGAAAATGAAGAATAACATACGCTGTCAGGCATGAGATGATAAAAAGATTTATCATCCAAAAGATGAAAAACCTTGCACACCGGTTACAGTGCTGCATGTACAAGGCATGTCAGTAGCACTTTCTATGATGGCCATGTGTTAAATGCTTTCTAAAGATACGTACAATGTGTCTTAATTGGGTTACATTCATACAACTTAATAATCATAAGCATAACATATTACAAAGCATTTTATAATGACTTTAAGGTAATATAAGAAAATAAGTATTCCCAGTTTTTTCAAGGATCATAGCGCATCACTCCTTTAATTGTTGAACCATATCATTTGTTCAATGCTTTAACCATTAACGATCATTTGTATTGTTATCAGCACATATTAAACATTACAAGATGGTAATAAGTCACTATGTGTTTAAATAAAGTTGAAAATACCAATAAATGTCAGTGAGTGTTCAGCTATTATAAAGTAGTATTATGATATTAGACCTTCTGTATTTATAACATGCTTGATAATGTGTTTTAATGCATTACAAATATGTTAAAATGCTTGTAACTATAATTGTAAAGTGCCATATGCAGATTATAACACACCATTAGTATGTTTACATTGCATTACAGAAATCATAGAAAGTCTATATATTGTAAACATGTTGTGATGATGTACAGTAAAAAACACATCATAGATATATATTTGGGCTTATTGTACAGTATTTAAGACCAACATCAGACATGAATTGAGAATACCCATTATACCTTTCACACTGAGACACCCACTGTGGGTCGTGTCCTCTCTCTGATACCAGTAGATCCTAACAAAAGTCCACTCTATCCTTCCGTTGAAGGTTACAGAGCTGCTGCCCCCGGGCTGGTGCCTACACTTGCGTAAGTTGCCCCAGCATCGACCTCTATGCCTGGAGGCGGCCCACCTACTGAACTCATTTCTCTATCTTCCTCCTGCCTAGCAGCATCACTAACCTGCCCCTCTCAATGCACTCAATATATATTAGTGTTATTCCTGGCTGCGGTATTCCCCTCATTAAATGCATACTTAGCTATTGTCATGAAATATGACTTGAAGCCAGAACTATACTATATATATGCGTCATGTAGAAACCCATTCCCCCTACAACACTTTGGTCTATTTATTTATCCATTAAAAAACTTAATTATGAATGAATGTCACATTGAATAATTCATGTGCACCCTGGTGCGGTGAATAAATAGCTAGTACACCTTTGCTTCCTCCCCTTCAGTCTTCCTTCAACCCTTTTAGTAGCGCCATTCACTACTGTAGGTTATTGGTGTTTCTCCCTCTCAGGAGGGTTCCTCGCACACTTAGTCCTTATTAAAATCCCCATGGCATATAAACACACACACAGTGACAAATGCACACACTCGGAAACACACACACAGGCCAAGGAGCGTCTGCTGGAACAAACCATTTATTAAAGCTCCTGTGAAGGTCCTGGCAGTCAGCCAGAGGGAGACATGACTTTGGATCCCATTCATGTCCACATCAGCACAGTAAAATGTTTCTAGGTGTTGATCCATGACAGCCATTATTGCTGCAATCCAGTTTTATCACTGTCAAATTCTACAAAAGGGAAAATAAGCCCTTTTTCCCCAATGCATTCTAACAGATTGTCAATACGGTTCAACCAATAAACAAGGGAGTTTATTTGGTTATCAAGACATGTTTTAAATGGGGAGGGGAGAAACTGAGCCATTGTTCTCTTATCTCCACGGGGCCACAACCTCCCTGAAATTGAATAATGGAAAAATGTAACCTTCAAATAGACCTTATTCAAAACACATTAGAGAATTTGTTTTGGATCGACAATGTTTGGACAAAAAGTGAACACAAAGTTTTCCCACACATACAAAAAAACAAGGAGTTGGCGTTAATATTACTTGGCCAATGTTAACACGTTTTTAAAGGCGTATCAAAGTTAAATCATGGCTGCAGCTTTGAATAACTTCCCTTAACTCAAGGCTTAGAGGAGTTTAGGAGTGGATTTCACTGAGAGAAATACAAAGAAGGAGAGCGATAAAGCAAAGAGGAAGTGAGACACGAGTAAGGTAAGAGCTTCACTGCTAGGCAATAATTAGTATTAATATCACCATTTATCAACATCCACAGTAATTGTATTATGTTCATATGATCATGCATTAAGATGCTATTTCCAATGGAATTGTGTTATAAACTGACAAGACAAGTGTGTCTAATGTAGCAAACATATTTCATATTTCATACGAGGCTTTTTAATCCTTTGCTATGTTAGAACATACTATTGTAACATATATTTAAACTTTGTTACTCAGCCTTACAGCCTTCTTAAAATGTTATTGGAAACACAAACACTTGAAGAGGTGCGTGAGAAAGGCTTCAACAAACTATTTCTACTGTATAATGAAGAAACCACAACTTTTGTCATTAATCTGCATTATTTAAAACTTGGAAATAATAAGACTCAATGCCAGCTCAGGTGTTTAAAGCTGTATGAAAACTGATCTGGCTTGCCTAATCTTTTACACACAAAGACCAGACGCCACAGGAATTTAGAAATGACTTGGTGCCTTTGCCATCAACACACACTTAAAACAAATGCACCTTAATAGGTAAACAAACTAATATTTAAAAGAGCACTTACAACCAGTCCTATTAAACCAACCGTCTCCAGTTTGTGTAGCTATCTGCACTTGAAGAGGTACAACCTTCCTCAGTGCCCACATGCCAAGCACAAAAAGTGCGAAGTGGTCTGAAATGTGCTGTGTCATCAGCATACATTATTACCATGGGTGACATCAGGTACTACCATCAATTTATCCCTCATTCACTGACAGGCATATGTCGTATTTAATTCAAAAATGCAGAGAGGGAGTGCTTGTGCAGCCCTGGGGTGCAGTAATCATTAAGGGGCATGAAACTATACAATCCCTAATTTACAACATCTTCATCACCCTCTTTTCTGCCTAGAGGGAATGATCTACAACAAGGTGGCCTGTTTCAGCGGTCAGAGGAGGTCTAATGCATTTGGTAGAGGCTGATAACAGTGCTTCACTCTCACACCGTGCACTCGGAGGGGAATTACAGGGCTGCAGAGAGGAGAATGTCTGAGTGCTTTAGTTAAAACCAGGGGTAAATGCTATCTCGTGCTTACATACTCCCTGATCCATGCACACTGAGGCTGCCTGATCGTTTCACAGCTCGGCCTATTTACATTTTCACTTGACACGGTCGCTCATACTGTACATTCTGCTTTACTGAAATCGATTGCACAGCCGAAGGCCTCTGCTTTTTTTTTTTTCCTACAGAGCACTGGTCTCCAGCCAAGCCTTACCTGGATTGAGAGATATGAGGATGAAAGGATTTGGTGCACTGAGACCATAGCCGTCGGGAAAAGATTTTAGCGCAGAGTTGAACATGTTCACGTAATGCTTTACAGGGGATGGAACCTCTCTAGGGAGGAGGAGCAAGGAAGCAAATAATGCACTAGTATCTATTAGCTTTTAGGTAACTGCCGGCTGCCATCTGAGAGGCTGTAAGAGCGCTCAACGGCTGATCCATCAGTCGAACATAAGGGGCCTTCCACACAGCTCTCTCGCTCCCTATTGCTCTACCCAAATCATGTCTGATTTCTCCTCATTAGGAGCTCTGTCCTTTAAAAACATGCCGATGCAGCAAGTTCAACGCTAGACTCACAAAGCACGTGCTGACCGGTCAGCGCGTCACTTTCTTGCCCCCTTGCTAGTTCCACGAAACTGAGGCTCGGTGCGTCTGTGTGGCACAGCCTCGGCAAACCACTGTTCATCGCCCTCACAGTGAAGGCTAAATATGAACACACATATGAATATATGAATAACTGAACAAGTGGTTATTGTTATTCACCTGCACGCACTCTGCCGAGCCTGCAAAGTCTTTTGTTTGGAGCCTGCAGTTCTGCTGAGCACGGGCTTTCTGACAGAACGTCTGAAGTGGGGCAGAGGGGAGCGGGAGCACAGGTGTTACTGAGCGCCTCTTTTTACAGAGAGAGAATGACCTGTGTCTGCGAGTGCCCCCTCTGTCTGTCTTCAGAGCTTGCTGCTATGCCCCCCGCGCCCTCTTTCTTCAGTGGCTACCATGCTGGCATAAAGAGCTGCCATTTGCCCAGATGGTGGACAGCAGGGGCCCCCCCTCCACACTTCCTATGTCAGTGAAGTGCTGCCCCCCTGAGTGTGTCTGAGATGCAGCTTTGGCCCATATGCCCAAGTGGAAAAAAAGGACTAGATACTACTATTTTTTCTCCAAACAATTTGATCTCAAGAGCATCCACAACAGTAACTGATTAGAAGGATTCACAACAAGCTACTTTAGCAGAAATCCTGAGAATGTGCATCCATCCACACACACTGCTGACATGGGGATAGTGGTATGAATGTATCATAACATGTTAATGATTCATCAGAGTAAACTGAAGGAAGAGATGCTCCTAAATCATGTACTGTAACACGTTTTATTTTTCTCTCTTATCTGCTTTATATGCCAACACCTTCTCCTTTTAGATACGCCCACGCTGTTGCCACCACTGCTTAACCTCGGCCTCCAACACCTGTCCGTTTCAGAAAGGAGTCTCATGGATTAGTCAGTCTGCATTTGGCAATAGTTGGACTCTAATTCACATTCAATTATAAAGACATGCTGAAGAAAGGAGCTGACTGTGGCCAAGTTAAGTCAAAACACATCTCAGAACCCATTGGCTATTGGTGAGACGATGATAAGCCTTTGGGGGCAAGGGGTTGTGTTGCATTTTATGCCTCTTCTCGTTGGCGGTTTATTTGCATTCAACTAGAGCCGGCTCAAATGTATATACATATGGATGTAGAATCTGTTTGTAGAGATCAGTCAAAACAAAGAAGCATTATGAGATTTGGACTCGTCAACGATGAACCGCCATTGCTCGAGATAAAATTACATGCATTAGTAGACTTGAAGTGAATGCCGTATAAACTACGTGGCACCTTTTTATTTTTTGTACTCAATAAGCACTGTTGGGTATTGAATTTGATATGGAAAGCCAGAGAAGAGTGGCTTTGTGCCTACTGCTACACATCAGGCTCTTCAAGTTCATAATGTCATACTGACACCAGGAGACAGGAAGTGCCAGGGGTGATGCCCAGGAGTGAAGGGAAGGTCAGTGAGGCTTTGCAACTGAACTGGTGCTGATGCCACAGCATGTATGGCTCAAGTGCTTGGCAGTGCATCTTAACAACAAAATGTGACATTTTTAGAAGCTGTCAAATTGCAGACTGAAAAGCGGTCTTGACTGGGGACCGGGCCAGAGCACCGCTGCAGGGCTTTCAATCTGCCCATAATAGGAAAGATGGAAGAAGATAAGATTCCAATTCAGCCACTTCTGCACGGCCCAATGTGATCACACTGCAATCCGACATTCGGGGAGTTGAGAGAATTCTTAAAGAGACAGAATATCTTCAAGTCTGGCTTGACACTCACACAAATTCCATCACTGCTCCTAATTGTTCGGCTCACTGAAAGTAAGTGATGTAATCTGATGGTATTACCGATTCTGTCCTCTTTCACAATCATACAGTCTAGATGACAACGTGACTGCATGGGGAATAATACACCACAGTGACAAAGAAAGAAACGGGCACACGTTCACACAAAGGGAACAGATTATGTATTGTACTGCTTTATGATTTTCATTTTCATTATGCTTGTTTAATGTTGTGTGGTTAAATGTAATTGATCTTATTTCAACAAGTACATTACATTACATTTGTGGCTGCGATGTACTGATTTCTCAATCAATCAAGGAATCAATTATATTCTGTTAAATATAATTCTCGTGAATACCATAAGGAACAAAAAGGATTTCAAATATTAAAACAATTAGAACACAATTGACTTGACACAAAAAAACTAGTTGCAAAATGTAAACTCCCCATTTCTACAGCATGGGATGGCATGACATAAGTTAACTTGACTAGCTATTATTTGCTTTTTTTAGATAGCAAAAGTTGTGTTTTGTACTTAGTCTGTGGAATCTTTTTTGTTGGTACCACTTCAGAAGAGGGTCTAAGCGAGCTTGGCCAATACTAAATGGTGGAATTAAAACACTGCAGACCGCCTATTGGGCAAAGATTATCGAACCAGCACAGCATTTTTAAATAGCCAAGCTACCGTCATTAGTGATTGCAATTTCTTTATTCATTTAATTTATTCAAGATTCTGGCAGAACTAGGCCATATAGTTTGCCTTTTAATATGTGGTACAATAGACTAAAGTGCAGAATGTTTTGATGCCTATAAAAGGATTCAGCAAGTTGATGTTACATGCACGCAGCTTAGCTTTAGCCATCAGCTGATCATCCGGCCTAGGGGATACTGGAATGGAGAAAAGCACCTGGAACCAAATGTGAGTCAAGTTGAGCAGAGGCATACCAGGCAGTGGAAACATTTCAAAATGTAGAACGTGGATGAAGCCATTATAACTTAACTTTAATTTGAAGGTGCTTGACTCTAATGAACATCAGTTATTCAGCGTCTCCTGTTTGTGATTTCACCATGGCAGCTAATCTAAGCAGTGTTGCCATGTTACTATGGAGCCATGGTGTTTGCACATTAATGTTGTTTTTAGAAATCCGCACACCTGTGGAGATATGAATTCAATTGCACAAGAGTAACAGCCTCTACGGACCAACCAACAGAATGAGGCTCAATTTAGAAGAGACGATTATTTACCCAGTACGACCACTGGGTATTATAACCCTAATCATATGAACGTTGCCAATGCTCTGAAGGAAGTGTAGGCTTTAGCAGCACAGCCTGATAGCTGCATTGTCATGGCCACGCATGTGACATCAAAATATCTCTTCCGTGTCCTAGTAGAGATGAACCTATGTTGTGGCGCATAAAAAGACAAATGCATAAAGATAAAATGTAGTTATACTGTAATGTGCAGATACAAGAACAGAGTTTGGCTCGACTTAAGGCAACACTGCTGATCAGAAATATGTAAGGGACATTTCAGATTTTAATTAGCCACTCAAAGACTAAGCTATTACGTATATGTGTTGCCTTTGTTTTAATATTATCAAAAAAAACGTAGCTTTGGCACTCTGCCAAACTGCACCATCAGGGTATCATGCATCTCAACTCCCAATGCACATACATACACTCTGTCTAAACCACCCCCATCAACTGCTTTTAATTAATCTTCAGGATTCTGTTTGTCGCCCCGGCTTGTCTTTATAAACGGGAATGGGCCTCTGATACAAAGAAAAAAAAGAGATTGGCTACAAGAAACAAGAAATCGTTTTCTTCCCTATCTAAATTCTCACATTTTTCGAACAAAAAGCTCATGCGTGGCTGAAACAATACCCTCTCTTATCTGCAGGAATTGGGGGAAATTTCCGCTCCGTCTCCCTTTTATTAGGCCATATTCAACCTGTCGCAATTGAAAAGACAGCCTGCAAAGCGGCTTTGTGCTGCGAGGAGATAATGCTACTGGTTGCTGTTGGCTTTGGACTCATCCATTTAACATTACCCATCAAGTATAGTTTACAAACCAACATGTTATATCACTCATTGCGGCATTTCTTCGGGGGTCTTAGCTTAACATGTCCCGATGTTTATTGCCTGGACAGAGTTGGAGAGTAGCAGTACAAAAGTCTGACGGCCAAACATTTAGCGAGGAGACAACAAAAGGAGGAGAGAATAAATATCTATTTGTATGTTGTAGAAGCTTTTTGTTAACAGTCAGCATCAAAGGACTTTCTTCCATGTCCTCTCAGCGCTTGTCAAATTGTCATCGAACCTTCCTGAATATCAAAGAAACCCTTCTACACTTGCTGTGACATCAACTTTCTCTTTGTCTCTCTCAATAACACCAAAACACATGCACATTTCATCTTGCAAGAAGTTTCTATCTGGGGTCTCTCAAGACATACCACTGAACTACATTTAAGCCTGCCGCACAGCTCCTCTCTAAAAGACTTTATTCTCGCTATTGGGGGAATAGTAAAGATCTAGCACTCGGAAGGAGAAATCCAAAGAACTGAAAGGGAAGGATGACGAGAAATATGATTGTAAAAAATGATCCCGATGATCCCATTACTGAGCTATTAAGTTGTGACAATCTAATTTAGGGTACCAACATAAACCAGGACCAAGATGTCCAAGCTGACTGGGCCTTCTTACAGTATGTAACCCACGGTCTTATTTCTGTCTAACGAGTGCTGCACCACTGGTTAAGTAATGACGTGAAGGCAGAGTTTGAAATGCAGGCTCAAAGAGGGAAACGCATGTTCCTCTAATCTCTTTCAGATAGGGCTGCAAAAAGCCTGCTCAATGTTGCATTTGGCTGCTTTGTGCTTTGAGTGAAGGATCAGACTAGAACTTCTGACAGTAGAAATGCGCTGCCTTCTGAAGTGAAGAGTGTTTTGAACAAAAAAATATCAACAAGCTTAAAACTTCATCTGCAAACACATTTGTGTCAGAAAGGTTACATACCCTTAATTTGGTGCATTTCTGGGGTCAGTGTAAATGATTCCAATCCGCCACTTCTTTTTCTAACTTTCTCAGTACAAGTGAGGGTTGCACCCAGTGGAAATACTCAGGAAGGTGGGGTCTGAAGGTGGAAAGTTATTAAGTGGTGTGAGGCAAATGTGTGAGATCCCATTTTAGTGACTCGCCGGTGCAGAGTGCAGCGGTGCAAGGTGTATGACGTACAAACCGTGTACAGGCTATTTTAGCTTTTTTGATGACCAAAAATCCAGAGTGCACCTGTGATGCAATTGAAAACTGGTAGGGGTTAACAATAAAAACATATTTCAAAAGGTAAAACTAAAGGTTTACAGAAATGATTGGCAATAAAACCAGTTAAATCGAATAGTTCTACTGTTAATTTCACACAGATTGAATTGGGTGATGGATGTTTTTAAGACAACTGCCAGGTGCATAACTGTTTTAAAAGTGTGGCTTAGGCTGCAGATATGACTTTGTTTACCTAGTCACAATAACACCTCCCTTGCTCGTATTGTAAGCCAGGCATTGGTCTTTTACGTAACCATACAAACCGGCAATTCAGCATAACAATCTTTGTTTACAAGACGGAGGTTTTTATTCAAATACCTAGAAAGGATTAGAGATTGTTTTTCTTTGCTAAGTAACTTCTCCCTGTCCTGCCGCTATCAAATTTAATCAAAAACAATTACAGCCCTGACTCTGCCCTACCACATTACATAGTGTTAGATGCAGCCACAGGCCTTTCTCTATTTCAATTAAAAAATACAGTGTCTTCATAAAAATGGTTTGTAGAAAATGAACAGCTTCAGGTGCTAGTTTTGGGAAAATGAATATAGGAAAGAACGACATGCAGGAAGCCCCCGGCATCTTTGTGTTTTGGATAAGGAAATGAGGGGAGTAAGGCACTTGGTAATGTAGTGGAGACTTTAGATTGTTTCAAGTTATTACCAAGTTGTAGCCTATTGTGGGGAGCATCTATGTGTTACCAGTGACATGGTGCTTCCTGTTTAAGACCTAACCAATACCTGAAAGCATGGTTTTAAAGTGTTGAAATCTGTTATTGTCAATACTTAAAGACCAGCAATGGAAAGGATCCTGACTGAAAATATCCCAACTGGTAATATAATTGGTACCCATTTACGGAGAATCAGAGATATTGTGGAGTGAAGGTGCCCATAGGATATAAAAAGACAATAAGAACTGTAATAGGTCTGCACCGATTGGAATCAGATTTGGCTGTCCAATACTAAGATTAAAATATTCCTTTATTTTTCCTCAGTTAACGTTAAGAGATATCTACATATGTGGGTGCACCTTAAAAAATAGAGAAGAAATGTTCATGGAGTTTACTGTGGTTTACGCCCTACAGCACTAACTCCAATAGAACTCCAATATACAGTATATTCTTTAAAGACATCTTTATCTGAAAGTAGTCCGATGTTTTCAGTCCGAACACCTAAGGAATATGTTATTGTAATAAATCAAAAGGAACAAATCTGAATTTAATGAAATATCCAATCAACCTTAAAAGTGCTTAAAATGCCAGCTTAATATGTCACTGGGGAGAAAACGGCAATGATGCATTTTGAGCCTTAACTCAGCAAGTAGAGTAGAGTTTCCCTGTGCGTCATGCCTCAGCAAAGACATTAAACGCACAGGAACCATACACAGGACCTTTAACTCGAATCTGTCACAAGGCTTCTATTGCTTCGACACGCTAAAGATGCCAATGTGCAGGGTGACCCTCGATGCACATCGTCGCATTTTGGGCCCCTTTGTGAGAAGAGCCATGGATTGAATCTAAAATATTTGTAGCCATCGTAAGGAATGACTTGGACATTAGAAAGCTTGAGTCAGGTATTCTGGGAAAGCGAGTTCTGAGGTCATCAGACATGATACACTAGCTTAAGGCGATTGCACCCACTCTTTCAAGCTGAAGATGGAGAGAAGACAACATACAGCGCCTGTCTAGCAGTCTGGCAATATCTGACAGCATTCCTTTAGCCGTCTCCTTGTTCTCTAACTCCCTCATACACAGGCATATAAATATACAATGGAAGCGGTTACGATCCCACACAGACGCAAACATCAATGAGCACACTCACTCTGTCAGTCTGTTTCAGAAGTGAAATTATTCCATCTCTCAGGGGTCCTGTTAAGCTCTTACAAAGCCTCGGTGCGTACAGCAGGTAGATTGATTGTGACTTATTAAGTGTGAGTGAGCCTAACAGAGTGCATTAAAACAAAAGGAAATGTGATATCCCCGACCATCAAGTGCTTGTTAGAGCTTTAATCAAAGCCCTTCCAAATCTGCATAAGGAGTCCTGGTAATGAATTCCAAATGGCGTCTTTAAAAAGCAAGATGAGACCCTACCAAAGAGATGTGTTACACAAGAGGACTCAGAAGATATTTCACAAAGATCTAGCTCGTAAACGGCGACATACTGTAAGAAAGTGTTTTCAATCATTATGGCTGTGGCTTTGTTATCTAAATCATCTTTCTGGAAGGACTGTGGCACAGCACAAAAGAAAAATCCCTCAATTATTCAACTCTCTTCCCAAATAAATGTAACGACTACAATTATCAAGAACAAAAATACCTGTAACTAGAATGAATCAAAGTCAAGTAGCAAAACATCACCTGACAGGATTTGATCTGGGATATTTGCTTTTAAATAGCTGTCTTAAATACAGCTAAACATGAGCTGCATAATTGATAATAGCACTTCTGTCTTAGCTGTGTGAATACATTGGTCAGCGGCAGGCTGTGTCACAACCGTGCACAATGTGGTCACATAGCTTTACAAGTGAGCCGTTGGGATCACAATGGAGGCCAAGTCTAGATAGACCTTGACAATGAAAGCTTTCCATTTCAAATGCTTGCTTTGGGATCAAATCAAACAAACCCTATATATTTGTTTAAAGAGTCATATGTCTTTAAAGGTCAATAAGACAACATAATCATTATTTTATTTATTGCAATGGCTGCATTTCTACTTAAAATACATAGTGTTTACTTGCTAGAACTGGCCCAGTGAAGACGCTTTGAGCACCAACAACAACGTTCCATTTACTTCCAATGTGCTGAGGCAGAAGCAGAAAAATGGCAAAAACCTAAACCCATCTGCATGGCTAGAAACCATTAAGAATAATTGAGAAATAGTGTTTATTTGTAAAATGGGTATATTCAGTCCATTAATAGTTATATCTATATGACCCCTAATACTGATATATTTAAATTAAATGACTAGGTATAACAACTACAATGTGAATGTAGAGGCAACCTTTCAGTCCATTTGAAAGGTTGTTCTAGGTCAAAAGTGATTATGCAAGCAACTGTGCTTATCATTTGAGCGATACTCACGCAGCCGTAGTCTAAGCTGAAATTCTGCAAATATTAAAGAGTAGATAGGAAAGGCAGATTTTTCTCAAGCAAACACAAGACAGGGGAAGAATAACAGCAACAAGCCCAGCTTTTCACAACAAAGTTAATCAGGCTTGCCTGAAAACAACTGAAGCTTCAGTGGATGTCTAATTGGATTAAACCAAAACAGAGGATATGTTTTGTGTGCAGTTGTTGTGATGGCTTGACCTCTAATGGCAGTCCTTTTTTTAATTTTCTTCAGCTCTTCAATCAGACTAAGACTAATGACTTCTGGCACATCTGACACATGGTGGCCCGGCAGTTTTCTGGAGAGTGACTTGTAAGTTAAAACTGAGGGAGAATTGGTCAAGGTCATTGAGAGAGGCAAAGCAGCTCCAGCAGCGTAAAACTCACACAAATCACAGACTGTCTGGCCTGCTGCTCTCTCCGAGGGGACATTTAACCCACTCCTGTGATGACCTTTGCAGGCGAGGAGTGCAGTCACTTCAGAGGTTTATGTGGCAACGTACCTGCCAAGACAGCTGATGACACATTTCAAACAGGACGTGCAAGCACCTCGGTGCTGTTGAGGATAGTTAAAAGCAGAGGAGAGGGAGAACGGCTTACAGCTCCCTTAGGCTGATGCTAATCTCATCCATACCGCTGCACTGGCCCTCTCTACTGTAACAAGGCAAACTGTTCCAGGCCTACTAAGCTGCGCCACACTCCATTACGAAACCTAAACTAAAACATCTGTTATTGGTTGTCCAATACTACACACACACTAGACTGGATTTTAAGGCATTTATATACGGTTGAGTTGCGAAAATGTATTAAAAAACAGGATGACAGTTAATGTGCGGTCCCTAAGAAACAAAGCGGAACCCCTCCTGAGCCAATCAGGAACAAATATGTATTTTGTTTTGAGTGCCAATTATAGCACGCCATCAGGCCAAACACTGAATTCCTTAAAACGCTGTGGCAAGATGCACAATGTTGCCATGTTGTGTGAAATGAACTGAGCAAATGGACAGAGACCGATCCATAGTCCCGTTATCACAGGGTCGTAACTAGTGCGGCCATGATTATTATATTGTGTCTCTCATTTCACTATTTTTACACACACATTAACGCCAAATTGACTGAGCTGACACGACCTCTGCAACAATGCCTCTATATTTACTGTGAGTGTTTCAGGATCAATTAAGTGTGTGTGTGCGAGGCTCTGTATGTGTTTGTAGGTCAGCCTTTTAAGCACTGCCTATCATCCGAGAGGCTGTGAGCCATCAATGACTAATGTGTCAGTCTGTCACAGTCAAGGACCTGCCATATGGCGCCAGTGCCCCCCCCACTTGAACTAATGGGTGGGCTGGGAGCAACAGGACAGCTAACAAACCTCACTCACAAAGCCAAAGTGTCTGTATTAGGGATGCAAATGTTAAGCAGGCTTTTAATCAGCCATATTAGCAATAAATAATGATTAACCACGAAAGCTATTAACATTTTAAATCCATTTTTTGTATGTAGCACAACTTTTGTAATAGTGTATTGAATCTTTTATTGAATATGAACCAGTAAATAAATAATAGAGCATACATTGTTCATAACTCTTGATGGATAGAAAGTCCTAAAGTCCGCTTCCAGACACAGATGATATCAACATGGGTTTCTTACATGAAACAAAAGCTTTTTCTCCTTCATTGAGATATTCTGGATCTGATCTTAATCTCAGTACTACGTTGAGCACTTTGCATCAAGATGGTGGAGCAGAACTCTAGAGCAATGAGTTTTGGCGTGAGCTCATTTTTGTTTTGTTTTGGGTGCAAGGAATCATATTGGAGAGTTTTTGGCATAATGGTTTAGATGAGGGGTCTGTTGTGCACCAAAGTTGGGCCCTATTAGATGTTTGGAAATGGTTCGTGTAAGTAGTTTATGTTGTTTGAAACTGGCAATGGTTAACAAATCATTAGTGGTTGTGAAACATAACATAATATCTAATAGGATTGTTTTGGAAGATATAGATGGTAACTTCACACTTCACCAACTTTTGCTCTCTGTACTGTAGAGGTTTCAGCTTGTTTTGCCGGAAGTGAACGTACTGGGAAAACACCTCTTGTGACAAACTTTGGAACACGTCATTATAGACAAGGTCAGACCTTGTAGGGGGCATGAACATAAGATAAACATATTTGAGAGGAGTAAATCTTTAATTGATTGCTGATCATGATTAATCATTAATAGCTCGCCTGTTGTGCAAGTGCATACTACGAGCCGTATTATCTGCTGTGCCAATTAGAGCAGGCTGAGACCGTTGAGGGTGGCCCAGAGGCAACACAGTGCTGTGGCCACCTTTCCCAGGAAGCCCTCCAATTACCACCCAGCAGGTGCAGTGTCTGGTTGACTCATGAGAACACATGGCGCACACGAGGATCCTCATAGATTTGAGGCACTCTATCCGTCTTTCTGGCAGTCTTGTGTCTAGGCCCCTTGCCTCTCTGCCTTAGTGAGTTTTAATCCAATGTTTTTTCTTTTTTTTCTCCTTTCTTCAATTTGTTTCCTTCTAAATTGAAAGTAATTCCAAAGATATTGACCAAGGATAGGATAGGTTTTAACTGCGTTCAACTCTTCTCTGTATGGGAGGCGGTTGATGTGACCTAACCTTGCCACCACATGGTGACTACTGTGCTAACCCTACTTGCATTCCTGCTGATCAGACGCCGCTCATGACAGTCCATCAGCGTCTCTCCCTGTTAGGAGGCACTCCGGTGCTCTTTTGTTTTCCCCCAAAGTCACTTTCACAGTCTCTGTGTATAATCACTTAGTAAGGAAAAGAGTCAAGGGGTCAAGCTGGCAAATGTTGTAATGTATCTATTAGGGGCAGATTAGCTCACTGTCGACATAAAACACATCCCAATTATTTATTATGTAGCTGTAGTACAGGTTAGAAAAGAGTGGTGTCAGTGTCTGGCTAATAATGTTAATGTTAGTTATCTACAGAAGAATACTGTACATGGAATATATTTATAACAACCACACAAAAAGTAAACCTTTGATTTTTTTATTTATTAAACACATAATATACAATATGGGGAGACTTTCTTTATTTTTTACATGTTAAGGGTTTACTATTTTATACGCGGTTTGAAATTGTTGGGCAATAATAATAAGTAAAGATGCTTTAGTAGTTCATTCTTAAGGCTGTCAATGTTTTGTCAAATACAGCGAGAATACATTATTATATAAACATTATGACATTTTCCTGTATCTCACATGTGTTAAATCATAGCTATAGTCTTATGCAAGTATGTCATATTGTAAACATGATGCATGCTTAACAGGCAATGTAGACGAGTGAGGTAATGTGCTGTGGGTCCTGGCTTTTAGTGATCAATAGTCTGAAAAGAAAAGGACATTTCTAAACAAATCCCCAGTTGTTATATGGTGGATCTAGTTCAAACCCTCCCACTGAGCCCATCAATAAAATGTAAGTGTACATGCTTTTTTACCATGGTGAATAACTGGGCCTTTTGTGCCTGTTCACACCTTGTAAAAGATTAGCAGTGACGCTCGGAGCCGTGTCTAACGTGCTCCCCAGGACTTCCCCCCCAGCCAATGAAACCTGCGACTCATGAAGCTGTTCCACTGACAGGGCCTTGGCCCCGTTCGAACCTCACAGAAGCAAATGTGTCAGCCATGCAAAATGGAGAACAGATGTGGTATATGGGCAGAGTAATATAGTCTTAGGCTGCCTCCGCTGCACCTGATGATATGGAGCCAATAGGGGCATTTGTCAAATGCAATCAGGTGTGATGGGAAGAGATAGAGCGCGGATATGGAAAAGAGAGGGAGGGGGCGAGCAGCTAGAGCCCTGCCAAACTCTCTCCAGAGCATCAGCTGTGTGGGGGGACAAACAGCAAAACATGTGCCCGTCCCCATGAGGACACCTCTGTTTTTTAAAGGAGAGTTTCACCAACAACAACCCTAATCACACAGACGAGGAATTATTAAAACCCTCTCCGTTAGGATGTTTAAACTGTGGATGATTTACGGTGCACACTGATATGTTAGTAAATAAACAGTGCACATTACATTACATTGCATTTAGCTGACGCTTTTATCCAAAGCGACTTACAATAAGTGCATTCGACCAAGAAGATACAAACTTGAAGAAAACAGAATCAGGTGCACCTCAAATGCACACATTTTCTAAAATGCCACAAGGTCAGATTGTAATCAAAGGTAAGATACACTCGGCTCTTCATTTCTGTGTGAACTATTGAGCTATCTCTTTTCGGCTGCTCTTTTCTAAGCCTATAAAAAGGTCCACAAGGTCAGTATAAAGGCCAGTGCAGTCCCTCGAGTAGGGCACTTGAATGGAAAGTCTGAATCTGATTTACAGTTGGGCCACATGTGCAAGCTGCCAATGACTGGGCAGCCAGCCACACCGAGTGGGAGAGAAGAGGAGAGTGTTTGTGAGGCTGCAGGTAGGAATGAATACCCAAAATCTCAGAATTTCAGTAGGAAAAGAGTGTTTTTTTAAGATATATTGACACAATAACTTTGTTAACACTAATACATTGTAAAAGGTATGTGAAAAAAACAGATTGATAAAGATTAAAACCATGTATGCAAGCTTCTGTTTGACATTAGGAACCAAATCAGCCTTGTATCGGTTTCAGTGACATGTGTTACATTTCCAAACCCCATTCATACTGACAAGTTTCTCTCCTTTATGTAAATGGCTATTGCATCTCTTTCCCATGTGTTGTATCCTCAAACCAGATGGCAATGTGGCAATTTAGTTAAATGATTCCTAATTAAAAGAGGAACACCATTGGTGGAAATTTGCAAATCAAATCTTCTTCTTTTTTTCCAATTCGCAAAAGCAAAACATTATATGAACATCATTCTGATATATGTTCCATTTTGCTAATTCAGATCGGTTGCACCGTGGGATGGAACTCATGCTGTGTAAATATCACTTGCTCTCTAAAAAACATGAAAAAAGAAAGATCATTTTCAAAAGGAGAAAATGGAAAGGTTAGAGTCACAAAGATGGTAATGTATTTAAGGCACAAATGTAGGTAAACCTGCAACCTGATTTCAAGGAACAGATACCGTTATTCATATTCAACGTTTCCAAACCCCCCTACACTGAGCATTCAGTGAATAATATAATAATGCACGGTAAATACTTGTGGAAATGTATTATTTCAATGTTGTTGTTTTTTACAGATTTCAATATTGTTACCAGCCTCAAACTCAAATATTGTCAGTGGTGTCAAGTAACTAATGGCGCGTTTCCACTACAGCCCGCAGCCCGGTTTAAGAGGGCTGTGACGTCAGCGGCCCGTCTTTGGTTGCGTTTCCACTTGGCCTAGTACCGGCCGGCGGGTCCTAATTCACAGTTTTTCTGGCCTCATAAAATCGTGGTTCTAGGGCCAGAGACAACGAGGCTGAGTCGGGCTGAGTATGCTAAACTAGAGAGCGTCGCTGGCAAGGGGGGCAACAACTACAACAAGATGGACATATTTGACCGTGATTTAATTGTAATACACGTTTCAAAATGATGCCGAAGTAACAACATACTGATACCGGTTAGTAAAAACCATGAATTAATGCTTTGTCAAGTCTGCAGACAGACGGCAGGCGAAAAACCTTTTAAAATGCTTGTTTTCTAAATGGAGATTGGCTAAGCTAACGCAGTATATGCTCCGACCGTCCACACTCACAACAACGGCCTATACAGACATAAATAAAGCAGCGACTGTATTCACCATGACACAGGCAGTCTGTGGTTTGTACTTGTTTAACTTTTGTCTAGTTTCTGAACATATATGAGGAGCTGTGAGCTCTGAGTGCTAACAGCTAACGGCTGTGTTGTTTTTCTGGGGTCCTCTGAAGATCACGTCACGGCTCCGCCTACACTGCGTTACTATAGATACTGCCCCAGTTCCTAAACTGTAATGGAAATGCGCCATAAAGTGAGCCAGTCCTAACGAGGCCCAGCCATACCGAGCGGGGCCGAGCGAGGCCGTATAGTGGAAACGCGGCATAAGTAGATCTACATAAGTAATGTACTTAAGTAAAATGTTGAGGAGCTTGTACTTCATTTGATAAATTAAATGTTGTGCTACTTCGTACTTCTACTCCAATACAATTCAGAGGTAAATATTGTACTTTTACTCCACGACTTCCTGTGTAAAGGTGTACTACTTTAATTTGCAGGTATAGATTAATGATTAACGTTTACATTGTTATTCAATGATGAGATTATTAATGAAATACTTTGGTATTTCTACTTTTACTTAAGTACAAGAGCTGAGTACTTCTCCCATCTCTGAATATCGTTTGGGATTATTCGCGCATCAATGCAAAGGTACTTAGGTGCATCTAGATGATGTAAAAAGGCTCAATAACACTCATTATAATATAGTAGCAGGTAAATAAAACAATATGCCATGCGGGTACAGGTTTAATGTGGCCATCTCCAGTGTGTTCGGGCATGTCTGCTCCAACATGTGTGCTGTTTAGGAGTAGACAAACACTCCCTGGCAGCACCACCACCTCCACCCTCACACAGCTGTAGCTGGGTTGGCTGGAGAAAGACAATCAGGGAACAGTGCCATGTACGGACGATGCATTGGGGGCCAGCTTCAATAAATGGTGTGCTGTACCAATTCTCCGGAAAAATGAAAAAAAACAAATGCTTACATGTGGTAAATGGGCAGTAAAGAAATCGGGTAATAGCACTTCATACCTTTTTGAACATACAGTAAATGTGATATTGGGATAACAATACATTGATTTTTTTTATTTCAGCCTTTATTAAAGCCTCAGTTTTGTCATAAAATCACTAATTTGTATATATTGTTTTCAGGAGGTCCGTTGAGGATTTTAATTGAACTCGAAACTCAAATTATTCTGCTAACACAAATTTAAATTGTAAAGTGTCTATTGTATGATGGACAAGCATAATGTACACTGCCCTCATGTATGTATATGTATATTGTGTATTCAATATACACATATACACTCTATAGATATATATCCTTCATCATTGATATGTATATATTCACTGTTTTGTGTATGTTGTTTATCTTCCACTGCTGATATGTGTATTCTAAATGTTTTTTTACTTCTAATTCATGTGCAATGCCTTTTCTACATGCTGCTGGGATGAAAACATTTCACAAATTGGGATCAATTATTAATATAATATCTTATCTTATTAGATACGACCCTTTTAAGGGAACAATTTAGCCACCAAAAACGTGAACCTTTTTTTTTCTTCAACTTATCAAATATTATATGTGCTTATATTGACGTCATATATCTTGCACTCTAAACAAATGCAGTCACCTGATCATATAACAGATTAGAGTTTTTTATGTTCTAGAACAAATAAAGGAGAACAGTTTTTTTCGAGCGTGTTTCATGTGCCTATTAAGGCCCCGGCCCCACGAGGACGCATACGGTAAAACGCATACGCAAACGCAAAAAGGCTTCCGTCCACACGCAATAGACACCGGAAAGTGTCTGTTCACACGAGACAGCTCCGTTTAGCTCCAACCGCTGGAAAAGCTGCAGTACATATGCCGGGCCTGTACGTGGCACTGTAACTTCCTCCACCAAAGGTTCTCCATGTCCTGTTGTTGCTGATGGAGGAGCTGCTGTAGATGTTGCACAAAGAACTGTAGCATGGTCAGTAGCGTCTGGAGCACGATAGCAACGCTGCGATCCGCCATTGTTGTTGTTGGCGAAACACATCAGCAATGACGCGGGGTATGCGGAGGTGAGCAGGAGAGTTGGGGAGAGGCGGGGCTATTGCGTCATCATTATCAGAAAATGATCGTATAGGGCGTAATAACGGAGCCGTTGGACCCCCCCAGAGCGTTGCGTATGCCGTTCTATCCACCTCGGGACCCGTTATCGTTACCGTAGTCGTTTACTGCCATATTCTGTCGTCCTAGTGTGGCCGAACAGTCTATATGACACAAAACTGTAACGGAAACTACCGTATGCGTCCTTGTGGGGCCGGGGCCTAAGATGTACAATGGTGTCAGCGTGTCACTTCTATCTACATACTAATTCCGCATTAAACAAGCTTTGAGCTAAAGTAGTCACCGCACAAACAGATGGTCGAAATGACATTTACTTCACCGAGTCTGCTCTGTCTACAAAACTGCACACTCACTCAATTCAAACGCATGCACACACAAAATATTTATACAAATCCCAGTGCCAATTTCAAGCATGTCATAAACAAATCAATCAAACTGCTGCATTTTTTATAACACAACAAATATGTTATACTGACATTTTAGCATATGGTCACCAAAATATCAAGGGCCGGTTACTGAGAAACAGCCGTATTGACAGCTGATTCCTGTTAGTCGTAGTTTTTATTCAAAGTAACTTATTTTTTACACACACACACATATCCACTGGTTCTCACAGCGAGTTGGCAGCTGGAAGGCCTGCTGGCAGATGCTCCGATGCAATCAACCCGTCACTTGAGCATGATACCGCCTGTCCATTTGTGCTCACCTCGTATCACATTCAAATGGCATTCAAAGCTGTTTCCAATGTAATTCTGGCTCCCAGCAGCTAACACAAAGCACTTACACTATGACACAGTTGAAGGTTGAAAGATGTGCTGCCAAGTTAAACAAACTTTTTTTGAGGCCATGTGATTGTCCTTTTGTTAACACACTAGATGAAAAATATTCAACTAAAAAACCTTGGATAAAATGTTAAGTGACACTAATTTGGTCACGCCAATTCAATGAGTTTAATGAAATGCCATTTATGCTCGGACAACACTCCCACCAGTTGGTGTGACTGTCATTAAGAGGGAACATTTACATATCCCTGTCGGTTATCAACACTTTCAATACAGCTGGCTTTAGCTAAACCACTAGAGGGAGAAATAAGCTGTGTATACCACAAGAGTCAGGTATTCAATATGTTTAAAGAAAGGTTAATTTTTCAGTCCAGAATTTAAATGTATGTTCAGCACATGCCTTCAAATTATGAGGCTTTTTCAGTCTCCATCATTTTATTTTACTGGCCAATTCATCTCAAAAAGCGATGAATGCTCCTTGGTGGCTTTTACAATGTGTGTTCAGCTGGAAGAGGCTGATGCTGTGGGCTTATCAAAAACCAGTTGAGGCAAGGCACCAGGAGGCAAGACGGAAAGAGGGATAAAAATCCATGCTTCTGTTCAACTAACCATCAAACCTAATTACCTGTGGATAGGACTTATGGGCCACATGTTGGGTTCAAAGTGCCCTGATCAGGAAGTGGCTTGGGAGGGAGCTTTGGTGTATGTGTGTGCATTTACGCGTGTGTGTGTGTGTGTGTGTGTGTGTGTGTGTGTGTGTGGCTGGTCAATGTGTCCGTGACAAAAAGATTAGGCTGAGAGACGAGCCTTGGTGCCGGATCTTGGCTCTGTGCCATTAGTTCAATCAAGCAGATTTATTTAGCTTTTAGACAATTCGACCAGAAGCCTGGAGATACCACTTCAGAAAATAAGCTAAAGATTATTCATGGCATGGCAGCTAAGATAGGGATCTGTTGTCACTCCCTAGCATCATGTGCACGTCCGCTCACTCACTACATCATTCATTTTCCCTAGGAGTAAGCAGACTGTTTAGAAAACACAGGGACACAATAATGCATCGAACAAGCAGTAAATCAAACACAGAGGTCAGCAAAACAAGTGGAAACATAAAGACTGCCATGTAGCATGTATAAATTAGCCTAAACATAAAACGCTACGAGATGTGCCACTCTAATCCCAACCCTAACCCAAGCCCATAACCCAAAGTGCTTTCTGTTTTAACAACCAGAGAATCGTCTCGAGTAATTACAGATCACCTCATTTTACCACTCAGAAGTGCTGTTGACATTACAATAAATGAGTCTTATCTTTGAATACTCTGAGTGGTTTTATATTCCATCAGTTTTTCAGTACGTTTACATCTAGACTGTAAAAAAAGGTGCAAATTGAGAAGGATGCATTTAGCATTTATGTCATGATCTATTTTTATCTCTTCATCTCCATTTGTTCTCTTCGCACCTTTTTGCGTGTAGAAGAAAACATGGCTTCACTACCATTGATTAACCTGATCTGCTGATACAAGGTGTGAAAGAAACAATCTAATGTAGGACTCTGAATGTCTTACTTTCATTTGCATAGCTCGGTTAAGTACTGGGAGACAAGTATTTTTCATTATTTGATCTAGTTTCTACCAGTGAAGAAAACATATTTTACAGGCAAGTGTGATGCTTGGATCGGATGCAGATATCTAGAGAAATAATTCTTTTCTGATAGTGTAAGGAATTGAGAACAGGTTATTTCACCAAAGCAGTAGTCAACCATTAACTTAACTCAAATGTCTTTGTCTATTTATTTTGCCGCAGGTAGTTCCATGAAAGCGCCCCTGAAAGCTTGACTGCCATCCAGTTGCCTGAAGTAAAAATACGCTTTTGTTCATATCAGAGGGTGACATATGTTCTCTTCAATCATCACATAAAAGACTTGGGGAAAGAAACAGCAAGAGAGCTATTGCTTTACTACTTAATATGTCACTGGTAATAGTTTAAACACTTAATGATCAGTTGCCGATACAGAATGTCAGGTACAAATTGCGTATGGGTTCTTGTAAACAAAACACTATACAACGAGAAAGTGCACAAGGCCAATGCACTCCAAAGCAAAATGGGTTAAACAATGGCCCCTGGTAAATGGACTGTACTTATATAGCGCTTTATCCAGTCTTTAAGACCCCTCAAAGCGCTTTACATACTAAATGTCATTCACCCATTCACACCCATTCATACAGAGCAGTGTACCTTACTCTAGGACCTAACATTCACACACCGTTGGCCATGCCATTGGGAGCAACTCAGGGTTAAGTATCTTGCCCAAGGATACATCGACATGTTGACTGCATGGGCTGGGATCTAACCCACAACCTTCTGGTTGAAAGACGACCGCACTCCCTCGCAGCCACAGTCGCCCTGGTACACTATTACATTAAGTATCATAAAAATAGGGCCAGTGGTTTTTTGTAATCTTGATGAAATAATCTGAAATGTAGAGCATCAACAATAAACCTACTATCAATTTACAAATTGGTTAGAAGATTTTCAGAAAAATAATCCAAGGCTGTACTGATAATCGATTAGTCTTCAAATGAATGTGTTTCATGCTAAAATGGCAGAAAAGAAACTCTTAGATACTGTATGGAGATATACTACTTCTCATTGCTGTATATCATATAAATCTGAATATTTTCTGGCCTAATTAATGGAAGAAATAATTGGCAGGTTAATCGATAATTCGATCGACAAAACAAAGATTTAAGTATGAATTGGATTTCAAATTGCATTGTATAATGTTTCAGAGTCTTTGGTTGTTTTTACTACTTGCTGATCATATAATGACTTTAATTAGCTCTATCAATTCAACAACATGGAAACAGGTGGATAAGTGGACTCTTACTCGATAATGTTGGTCAATTTAAATCAGAGTAAACAGCTCTGTGCAATGCTATGCAAACAGTGAAGCTTTAGTTTTCTAAACCATTCTCTTTCTGAGAAGCGCGGTAGATGACTTACATCTTCTTACGTGTTGCCTTTATAAATAAATAAAAATAATTGCCACTCAGTGTGTATACTCTTGTGCATTGACCTCTGCCCCGTTGAAGCCATAGAAGAGTTCACAAGAACAAAACACATGAACCAGAATTTAAAGAGGCTTTAGGAAACTGTGTCTGGCATCACACCATTTTGGAATAGTACACATTAACATTTGATACAGACATTTATGGTCGCCAGAGGATACATTGAGATAACTTCAGTAATCCCCTTTATAGTGACCTTTTCTCTAGCACCACAATGAGCTTGACCTTTTTGGTTTTGACTTAAAATCTTGGCAACCACCGAATGGATTGGCACAAAATCTGGCACAGATAGCTCCCAGAAGACTGACTCCGATAACTTTGTATGCAGCTCCTCAACGTCACAATGTGAACATGTTAGCATGAGGGCATTAGCAATAACTTTAAGCACAGTTGTACCTAAGCAAAGCCTCATAGAGCCGTTGTCAACTTTTTTGGTTTAAGAATAACAGCTGCTAACATGAGTACAGTTCTCAAATGGCAAAGAGAAGGGGAAAGCTAAAAAAGTTTCTTAAAACACAAGCTGTGAAGAACATAAGGCAATAGTAGCAAAGTGGCACTATGGCATCTTTTGCTGAAACTACATTGTTCTCGCAATTACCCCATTTTGTTTGGCCTACTTACTCTGCCCCAGCTAAATATTATAGGATGTAATGAGACTGCCAGTACCCATGTTGGGTTTTACAGTTGTGTGGAAATGAAACCTGACAAGCAATTTCTAACAACTATATCTTGTAAGATAGTGGATGACTTTAGCGTTTACATCGATAATATCTAACACCAGACATCCACACACATGCCTGAGCAGTAAGTGTTTCAGATAAGTGAAACCTTTGAGACTTCCTAAGCCCTTCATATCAAGCCCTAGCACATTGTGTACATTTCCATGTAAGAACATTTACCCAGCGATTTCGAGAAGGCTATGCAATGTGTGGGAGGCACTCATAGCATGAGCTGGAGCTGCCAATGGACCTGGTCACACTTCAGTAGGTGGCTGAAGAAGCACAGGCACTGGGCTACACAGAAGTCATTTTTCAGCACTTATATTCAATTATAATTGTGCTGTATACAAGTGCTTTATATATATAAAAATATATACTGTCAGTGTCATACAATGTCAGTCAATCATTGCAAAGACTGCACTGAAAAAACTGAAATGTTGAATGTAATTCAATGTATTATGTCAACAGATTTAACATAACTGTAGTAGGTTGATTGAAAGCTAAAATATTAGGTTTAAAAAAATGTTAGGTTCAACTGAATATTATTGCTTTCAACAAACCGGATGGATGGATGGATGGATGGATGGATGGATGGATGGATGGATGGATGGATGGATGGATGGATGGATGGATGGATGGATGGATGGATGGATGGATAGATAGATGGATAGATACTAAATAAAGTACTTTATTGATCCCAAATTGGGAAATGTTTGCTTTGCATTAGCATAAAAAGGCAATGTACATAAATAGTCCAAAACATTTCTGAAATAGAAATAAAATAGCATTAAAAAGTTAAAAATAAAATATATACATGTGGAAAACATATATGTAGAAATATAAATGTCAGTAACAATACAGTTATGTGACATTTGTTGACACAATAAACGTAATAAAAGTCAACGGTTTAAGTTTTTTCAGTCTGATGGATATAAAGTTTATCATTAGAGGACCCATTCAAGGGATTATGTCCCTCCAACTACAGTATGTAAAGCCAAAAACTTTTTTTTAAATGTGCGCTCCTGATACTCCAGACATTATATGGAGTTTGTGTAAGAAAACGGCTAAACATTGGACAGTATATATTCTTTCCTCATACATGTTTACCTATGTCTTTTTTAAGAAAAGCTCTTGTTTGTGTTTCTGCTTTATTTACTGATTTTCTGTCAGGTACTACTGAGAACAAAGTTGTCAACATTTTATAAAAACTGAATATTGACATGCTGTTAACCATATACCTCTCAATGGAATAAAATGTGAATGCAGCATCTTAGTAGCCATTTCATCTAAAACATTATTTAGATTTGCTGTCAAGGCAATCTGGATAAAACCAGCTAAAGGACCCTACGAATACCTTTAACAAATGTCTCCAAAAAGCTGTGTGCATCAGCTCAGATGTACAGTGAGCATTCTGTATTGTCATCATTTGAGCTGTACTTTGTCAACTGTGTGTTCTCCAGGTGGTGCTGAGTCATGGTTCACGCTCAATGGTTTCCTGGAGCTTTATGGTGGGGTGTGTGTGTGTGTGTGTGTGTGTGTGTGTGTGTGTGTGTGTGTGTGTGTGTGTGTGTGTGTGTGTGTGTGTGTGTGTGTGTGTGTGTGTGTGTGTGTGTGTGTGTGTGTGTGTGTGTGTGTGTGTGTGTGTGTGTGTGTGTGTGTGTGTGTGTGAGGAGGGGGATTTTGGTGCACCGACAACCCAATGTTAAGAAAAATGTCTGATGAAGATGAGAAGGGTTATTTTGGTTGAAAGCAGTTTTGCATTCCCTTTAAAAGCCTATCAGATGAGTGCTGAAATTTGACAGCGTCATTTTGTTTCTCATTTGGCTGTGACATGCAGAGACACAAGGTCTGTCACTTTGGGGCTGAAGTCTGCTTCTGTGGACCGCAACTTAAATATGCTCAAATAAGTAGCATTTTGTTACAAAACCTTTAGGCTAACAGGAATTCTAGGACCACATTGAAGGGTAAATCCATTATTAATTCTGAATGAAATTACAGTTTTCACTTAATTTCTCATTTTCATTTCTAGTTAATCTGAAAAATTAAAAATGACATCCCTATTTGATGCTGACCAAAAATGATGGTAACAAAAAGGGAATAACTTTGAATAGAGTCAAAACATTGTGATATACATATTAGATAACATCATGGTTGCATACAATCAGGTTAATATCACCACAGGGAACATTAGACACAACACATATACCATTTTCATTATTCCACTGACATAAACATATTTTATACTCCAGCTCATTTCAAATGTTACGAGGAAGGAAATGCTCTTGTCCCATTTGTGAGACCTCAAGGACACACAATTCCTAAGGGTTAATTTAAACATAACTTTGGTCTGTTTACAAGAAAATTCCACAGTGCCCGTTTAATTTATTGCTCTCATACACGTTTAGAATGATCTTGCTTATCATGCTAAAATGCAGTATTTCTCAAAGCATTCCCCTGGATCTTGCTTGCGATGTTTTGCCACGCTCCTATCCTTTAAACCCTTTATTCCATGCCAATCCGTAGGACATACATATAGCTATACCAATACATATTTCCTATCCATCTGGGAAATAAACCCTTCTTTGAATCATGATTCCTACCAGAGTGGTCTTCCACATGGAATTCCCTGAAGACCAGATTGCAGTTTACAAGGCTGAAGTGGAGGCGTGAAGGTGGAGGCGTCCACCTCCACACCGGTTTGATGGTGAGACTGCTGCAAATTACTCATGACACTTCCTCTGATGACATTTTTCAACCTTTTCCCTGTTGAATGGCATCTCCAGACCCCCACCCCACTACCATCCATCCACCACCAACACCCCAACACACACATTAATCCCCCCCTCTATTCGTGTGACAATAGCACAGCAGAGATTGCTGCCTCCTGCCTTCACCTGATTGACCCTATGAGCAGGTGCTGGATCTGATCCAATCACAGTCAATCTTCTTTAAACATTTCATTCTTTAAGCAGAACAGGGGCTCAAAATTCCATCATTCAATGACCCGATCAGTCGCCGATAACACAATCAAGCCAATCCCGGCTTATCCCGAGGGAGCCATTTCAGGAGGGACAGCTGGGAGATGAGAATACAGACCTACAGAAAGGTGTCAATCTCCACTGATCCACAGCTCACTGTGAGCCGCCTATACAGCACAGCATCTAGGTGTTGGAGGAGGCCTTCTGACAGACATTTCCAAGGATCAGCAATAGGCAAAAATCCATCTTTTGTAAAAGGTCTGATCCTTTAAGTAAAATCAGTAACCTGCAGTAAAGACACTGGCATAGAAAAGGCATGCTTCGTCCACAAAATGACTATTGTATAGCAATGAATCACCCCACTTACACTTTGAAGAAACAACTTGGTGTTTCTCTCATGCCTCCATGCGTGTAAAATAAAGAATAAAAAGATTGGAGAAAGATTAAAAAAAAAGAGATAAAGAATCAGAAAAGGAAATGGGTCCGTGTTTACCAGCAGTCTTAGTTATCCAGGAATGTATGAGTCAATACCAACACCAGTTCAATTCCATGATTTTAAATGCCAATTGGATACTAATGGGGGAAACATTTTAACAGCCCATATACTTTCACATACACTCCTTAATTACCTGTTGCGCAATAGCTTTAGTTAGGAAGTTTAAAATGTCATAATTGCCTTTAAAATATCAATATCAGTGAAATTATCTACAATATTGTGCAGCCCCTATACATGTAGATATTGAGTTTAATGCGTCTCAAAGAAAACTTTACTATTAAAAACCTGCTCAAGTCTGAGACTGTTTATGTTTTAAATAGTAAAGAGCATAAATGTTGATAAACGCGGCCCCATTTTCTTTAATTAATCTAGACTTTTTTTATAATTTGTGCACTGTGCAAGAATGTAAGAAAAGGAGTGTTTTCTTGACAAATAGGTAACACAGGGTGAGGTATTGATTTATAAATGGTTATTTAATGGCTGAAGTATTCCTTTAACACTCAGCCTCTCTTATTTTAAAGACAGACACGCACAGACAAAAAAAATGATGTGAATAGTACAGCTCAATTCTTCAGTGGCCATTTAAAAGCTACTCTATTGGAAATGTTGCCGGGCCACTGGGCAAATAAAGGTCAAGGGGGATATGAAATAGTTTGTCTAACTGGCCCTTTCTCTCCGTGTGTCCCTGCAGCACTGAGGCCGTATCCACATTCATAGCCAATTCATTTATATTGCTCTGCCCTTCTCACGGCTAGTCTCAGTCACTAACTACAAGTGACTGCAATGAGATTGAAGCCTCTGGCTAAATCTCCACTGCAAGGCACATGCTCCATCATTGCTGCTCTGATCACTCCTTATAATCACTGGGACCAAACTATATCCTCCACTGATTGGCTGAGTCGCAGCAGAGAGGAAACAATCACAGAATGTCAGCAGATGATGGACACGGAGACGTTGGAGTAGTAGTGGTCACTGGGAGCTGCCATGTAAATGGCATGCAAATGTGCACCTGCACTAGCATAGGAAGTGGAATGAAGGACTGTGGCCTTTTGATTAGCTTCTGTCCGCGTTTTCGCTTGAAAGTGTATTTGTTATGCATCAATCAGCCAGGTTGGCTATTTATAGACAATGAACATGACGCAATTGTGTACTTGGGTTTTTGCTTTCTTCAGAAATTCATCTCCTCAGTCCGAAGTGCATTTAAAGTGCACTTCACAGTTTCCAGAAGAGGTGTAAGAAAATATAGTTTGTTTTCTATAATTTCTCAAGAAAAAAAAGCATGATTTTAACATGAAATAATTTACTCTGTCAATATTTTAATATGTAAAGATATGCACCCTGTATGTGTATGTGCCTATTCAACGGAGAGCTTTGATGTTGGATGTTAAAGAGACTGTGATAAATGCAAATGCAGACCTCACTGTTCCCATAACAAATAAGCTGTTTTCCTCCAATTGTTAGCAAATGGTGGCGTGTTCTTTATGACAGGTTTCCTTCAATCTATCAACAAAAACACAACATATCGGAATTGATATTGATTTTATATTGCTAGATTCTTGGCAATATACATTCATAGTAGGGATGGGAATTTCAAAGTATCTGTTGTGATTGGTCAACCGGTTAACCGATTAACCGAAATGTACATATCCTATAAAAAAAAGAAAAAAATGTGGGAAAAATGTTTACAAAAAAAAAATGTTTTACATGAATACATGTTCAAATAAGTATAGAAACCAAGTCGAATTTGTCAAATGTATTGAACTGGTGATCACAGTTTGAACAGTTGACAGCTATAGGCCTACAGCTTTCATGCTTAAAACATAACTTGGTTTTTAAATGAAAGAGGGATCATACACGAACAACATAACGGGTTAGGGTAACATAACCCTATTACAACAGAGATCAACAACCTATAACAGGGCCTATGCACAGAATGCAGCTATTCAATACTCATTCTTGTTTAAGAATATGAGCATGTCTACATGGTCAGGGGAGAGGCGGGTGCGGAGGCGATTCACAATCAGGCCAGCTGTAGAGAAGACCCTCTCAGCTGGAATTTGGGCATAAGATGAGGTTTGAGTCTGTGTGATCTGTGTGTAGGGAGGGGCAGCAGCCATATCATTAGCTAGAACTAGCTAGATCTGATGGATTTGGACATATAAGTATAACCGGACGCGAGAGAGAGGGAGATCAGCACCTGCAGCTCTGCCTGCTGTGAGGGACCGGTGAGCGGAGCAAAACACACCTTTAGACCTAACACATTTAGCTATGGCACTGTCGTATACATTGAATTATTCCATTTGATAATATGTTATCAATTTAGGCACCCCTCCCAAAAAAGAAAAGAAATTACAATAAAAATATTCATAACTCATATTCTCATATTCGAATACCTGAATAATTTTGAATATTCGAATATTCGATTAATCGTTCCCATCCCTAATTCATAGTATCTAGTTTAACAGTCCCTGTAAGTGCCTTATTGCATTGTCATTGAAGGTATAAAATGTAATTCTGTAATCAAACTGATAACACCATCATTGATTTAATAGCACCTTGTAAGATATGATATTAAAAGTAGGTTAAATCCACATTCTCGAATAAGACAAAACTACTTATTTAAATGCAAAACACAAATGATGACACTAATTTCACTGATGTCCTTTTCTAAAGTGTACTTGGATATCTTGTCCTTTAAAGATCAGTATCCACAGAACATATTTTACAGTAATAATCACCACAGGTGTCATTTGCCATTGAGCCAGTTTTATTTTCCCTAAATGTATTAAGGCCTAAGCACTTGGAAAGGTATGCAAAATGAATTAATACAGTCTTTACACATGGTCACAGGGCTATATCTCTGCCATTTAGAAAATCTAAGGGCACGCGAAATGTCAGCCGTGATATTAGATTACCAAAGGCCCAGAACAAATTCAAGGCACTAACCAAGGATCTTTTTTCTCCATTGCTTTTGTTATTTCCTCTCATCTGTTACTCTCAGTGAAAGTATGAGAGACAGTATGCAGACGCTCATCTCTTCTCTGACAATGATCACTGTCCAACAGCTCGCTACTATCGATATCTGTCCGACGTCCTCCAACAGGTGTCATCGCTCTTTGCTTTCCAACATTGAGACCATTGTCTCATCTTAGGACTCTGCTTTGCCTGTCGAAGCGGTGACCTTTTGTGTCTACCTTTCATCCCTCCTGAGCCCAGTGGCAGTGAACTGGTTAAGCTCCTCCTCATCCTCCTCCCATTCAGCTCCACCTCCAGGATCTGGCTCTGGACCAGTGGAGCATGAGAACCAGGACAGCCTGGACATAAAGGGACCATTGTGGCAGCCCAGTGACATGGAAGCAAGTATCTCTGATTAAACTAAGTCAGCTTCGGGCTTGCACACTGCAGCCGATGGACAGTAGTGCGGGGACGGAGTCAGTGAGCTGGAGTTGTTTCAGCTTAGCCAAACAAGGGCACTATGAGATGCACTCAAAAGCTGATTACAATAAACCAATGAGGAAGCATTAACCACTGCAGCTAATTATGCCTTCAACTGCCTTTTCATGCCTGGGCAGGGCTCTGCTGGTACGTCAGATCCAAATGTATAAAAGGTGTCATCACACTAAGTCCCATCTTTAATGAAGCACTGGCCTCAGGGACACATTTTAGAATGGTAGTTGTTTTGTTAACAGGTGTATGATTTATTGGAAAATAAGAGGGCAATTATCATCACAAAAAAGGAAGACATTAAATACCTAAGAGATTTACATGCAACATTTTTAAAACGTTCATAAAGCACTGGTGCTGACGTTTGAATACAAGTAGTTTTACCTGATTAAACCATCATCATGTATGAAAAGGGACTTCAATTAAGTGCATTCAACCATGAAGATACAGACTCCTGCAAGTACATTAGCTTTCAATAAGCCAAACAATTATAAGTGCTCCTGCATTGGCTTCAACTAAACCAAACCTCGTGCGACATACAGAAGTTTGTTTTGTGTTGGTCAAGGTGCTGTCAGACTAGTCGATTATAGTTTCTCCATCCTTAGGCTGGTAAAAGTATTTTGCAAAACACTATTCACATTTGCCATTCAGGCTGATCCTGACCTTTGACATCAGAGATAGAAAGTCTCATAGGACGGTTTCATGATAGGTTTGATTGATCCAATTTGGAAATCGCCACCCCCTCAGATTTCACATTGGTAATGTAATTCCTTTAGTACTAAGTACATGTCCGTCATCATCTGTTAAAGAGACATTAGTCTAAGGTGTTGCTTAAGAAAAGATCCAATCACAAGATCCAAAGCCCCTACTTTGGAGTTGGATATCGCATTTTGCCTAATTTTGTTTAGGATTTAGCGAAAATGTCGAGACTACCTGCCTCCCTACGTTACCATTCATGGTCATTAATTCCTGATGTGAAAGACTTTTAAAAAAAGTCAAAGTATAACGGCTAACGCATGTTAATGATGTTCAACTATTTTGGGCTGTCATTTCCGTCATAAGATATTTGCTGGGGGTTTCTACTTGGTTTGCAAACCACATACAAATAAGCCATGACAGAAAGGTAACTGTATAAAAAAACACTTACAAATAATACTGCAAACATCCAAAACTGAATTACCAGATAGAAATGGCAACAAAATTGCAAAAAATCTCAAATTGGAATCTCCAAGGGCTAACATTGTCTTTCCTTACAATGTATATGCTTGCACAAACAGCACCCTGATTCATTTCACTTTATTGGAAGACAGAAATAGCAGCAGCCTCCAGTTAAGAGTCCTTGAATATAAAGGGAGGCCAGGCAGTGCTGATAAGATTGTCTCATTTGGCTCGCAGGGCTAAGGCACTGTGCTGCCTGAGAAAAAAAAAAAGGCAGGATGTGGCTACTATTAGGCAGGTAATGGGATCCATCTGAGATGCATTAGAATCAGTCAAACAGAACCACACTTCAGTTCCGTTCAAACGACTGTCACAATCACTTCAAATGCACACCTTAGGCATGTACTGTAGGCGAGTGAAAAGGAGAGAAAATGGATGTTGGAGGAAGTTGTGCCGGGTCTCGGGCATGTGCTCTTTTCTAATGGTGGCGGCTTTGAGAGTGGCGCCGAGACTGATGTGCCGGAGAGCTGTCAGCCTCTCCCCATAACAAACGCCACCTCTCCCCCTGACAGAATGGAGACAGAAGGGAGGGACTGGAGTGGGGAGGGAGGTGTGGAGGTTACAGACAGAACCTGTGACCCAATTGTGGGCACACCAGCTGTTTCCCCTCCACTGCCTCCCAACCACCGACATCTCTGTGGACCACATCCTGCTAATTGGCCTATGCCGAAGCACACACACATAGAAACACAGCAAAATAATATCAGGGCTTGTTCCCGAAGAGGAAGAACATTTGCCGTTGCCTTAAGCCGCACTTGCGTGATGATTGATAAGTGCGAAACAGAAATATAAGATGACTAGCTGCCCTGCAACCATGGCGGCTAATGTCCCCCTTGACATGCACATATAGACAGACACACTGCAACCAAGATTCTATGGAGGGGAAACTGAATTAATTGGTTTTCCTTCTGCGGATAAGTCCTCAGAGTGGTGTGGTGTGTGTGTGTGTGTGGCGATAATGCTAGGTTGCAGTGACAGGCAGGTTATTTAATAAATCCCGGGATGTGTTAGGCAGAAAGGAAGGACACTAAACACAGAGAGACTGATTCTTCGTTTTGCTCTGTATCGTGTCTGCCACACAGCTCCCAATATCTCCTCTGATTTCCTTTTTGCAGGAGACACTCAAACCTGCTCACACACACGCGCACCCCTAATCATGCACCCACATAAATACACTTAATCGTTGACACACTCACGCATGGCGAGAGCAGTACTGCAGAGACATCCGAGCATGCACAAGTAGGCTATAAAAGCACACACAGAAACATGCACAAGATCTCGCTCAATCAGTCTGATTTGTTTGTTTCCTCCTAAGCATTTGAGGATTCCTCGAGGAGGAAAAAACTTTGTATAATCAAGTCAATTATGTCATTCAATCAAGTCGAAAATCATTTCGAGCCCTTTCTCAGATCCATTGATTGCAAAGTCGCGCTGGATATTTGCTTGCCGCGTTCTATTGTGCAAATAAGCCATCTTTATTTGGAACGGCAGACCAGGCCATGGCGCGGTCTTTAAAGCCACTTCTGCAGATAAAGAGCAAAACAAAGTCCTTCACCTTGCTCACTTTAAGTCGAGAAAATAACGCAGGGCTTTAAAAGGGGAGAGCTGGTAACATACTCTCTCTGATCAAAAAATATATCTATATATATATAGTTTCTATTAATCTACAACAGCTCGTTTGTCTCCTTCAGGACATGGTACATTATGTGCCTGTGAAAAAATCCATCCTCAGTGAAATTGTTTAAACTCAAGGTCAAGTGCTGATGTTACAGGGACTGTATGAGCTGAAGGTGACCTTGACTGATGTGGAATATGACATGAGGGAAATGGATCTCCGCTCAGTGTGGGGACATTATCTGTGAAATGCTGCCACTGTATCAAACCATGTTTGTGTGTGTGCGTGTGCATGAGCTCAAGAGTGTGTGTGTGTGCATGTGCATGTGCATGTGCATGTGCGTGTGTGTGTGTGTGTCCTTGTGTGCATATGTGCCTCCCTCCGCTCTGCTGGGGGTGGTGTTCATGAGAACAGCGTGTAGAAACTGCTGCAGCAGACAGGAACAAACAGCTGAATATGAGTCTCTGCTGAATTAACCGTCTAGGTTTCATTCAGACCACACCGGGATAATGTTGCCACAATATCAAAACTTCGTATCCCTTGTTTTTATATTTCATTTCAATGCCATACTACCATAGATGAGAAAATAAACGCTATTTTTTGGTTGTTTTTTAACAGAGGACGGTTTGGTTATGGCATTTGCTTGTCATTGCTTGTTTGCTCTGTGAGCAAAATGCATGTTGTTGACCAGGCATGGTGGGCAGTGTGAAGCTATTGCCATATCTTCTGTTGTTTGCTTGTCACAATATAGAGATTTATTTGTCTCATTGTCAGGAAAGGAGCCAAACTGCTGCTGCTGGCTTCTTATAAAGGAGACATATAATGCTCCTTTTCTGGTTCATACTCGTATTTTGGGTTCCTAGTTAAACATATTTACATGCTTTAATGTAAAAGAAAAACAGAATTTTTCTCACAGTGTCAGTCTGAGTATAACTGTATTCACCTACTGTCTGAATGCTCTGTTTTAGCTCCTGTCCCTTTAAAGGGTTAAAGGGTCTCCGTTAAGGGAGATCCCCCCCCTGCTGGAAATGCATCCATTGGACTCACTACTTTGTTTCATTCAGGAACACAGTGACATCACTATGTGAGAATGTGCTTCTATTGGCTAGTGCTCCAACACATTGTACGTGATAGGCTAAGTGGCTGGACGTCTCTAAGCGGTTGACCAATCACAACAGAGCCGGCCAGCTAACCAATCAGAGCAGACTGGGCTCTGCTTTCAGACAGAGGGTGAAAAGAGGTGCTGCAGCACAGGCAGTGTGAGAAAAATAGAGAGCTTTTTGAACATTAAATAATGTCACAGTAGAGGCAGATAATACAAATATTAAGCTAAAATTAGCATAATAAGGCCCATTTAAGAACCCCTCAGGAAAAAGCCCAGTTTGATGTGATTGGCTTGCAAGAAAAATAAAGTATATTGCACCTTTGCAATGGTAGTTCTCAAGCCTTTATTGGAAGTAATTAAGATACAGGGGGGGTATACCCAAATGTATACACACTAGCACTGGAAATAATATTATATATGTCCCTTTTAATGCTCAAATTCATGATTGCTGTAACGATCTGAGTGTTGGGTCTAAAATCACACCAGAGTGACAGTGGGCACAGACTGTGTAATTATCAGGTTAGCATATGTCACTCTTAATGATGATATAAATGTCATGTGTACATTGCAATTGTGTCAAAGAGAGCTGAAATGTTGGATAGTGTGACAACACTTTGCAGGAGAAATAATAATGAAACTGTCTTACCTTCCCGAACTGTTCAAAATACTGCTTCACATCTTCCACTACTGTATTGGCTGACAAGCCACCCACAAATATTTTCTTTGTTCTTGTGACCATCTGGAACAAAAAAGGGCGAGAGGAGAGGATTAGCAATGAGGCTTCAAATGCATTGCACAACACCTTTAATGAGGCTTCAAACGCACTGAGTGAGCAGCACCTGTGATATGAGGGAGTGAGGACACATTGTTGCTGAACAGGAATAAACAGATTCACACGAAACATTTTCAAAAACACTCTCGTATTATAGCAAGGTCACAAATACTGAAGGTATTGGCAGGAAAATTACTCTTGGCTACACATAGCAGTTCTGTGAATTTCCCATCACTGGGACATTTCCGACGGAAGCTCTAAGCAAAACAGACCGTCACAGAATGGAAGACATGCATATCATCCCAAAAGTTTTTTTTTTCATTTTAGCAACACTTAAAAAAAAAGAAATAATTGATGGACTTCCGAAAAAGCAAAACAATTAATGAGTGCTGGAAGATGGAATCAGAGTGCATTAAAGCCTCATTTAGTTTCAAACAGAAAGAATATTAAGGATTATTACCCACGGCATCAAAAAGGGCACGAACATCTGCTGCTGAGAGCACATGCTAAATTTAGTAGGACAATTTCTCAGGGAAATACAGTAACACTTCAACACCGCTGTCAGTGTAAAATCTGCGAGGCACTATTTCTATTTTGCACACGATTAAAAATGAAGCTGAATTAATGAAATGGTAGCAACAATCTTTTCTTAAAGTCAGACCTCTGAAACAGGATTTTCACAGGGTGAGGTTATGGCTCTAAATGGTACAGTAATAATCTTAACTGATGGTCTGGGGTCTCATAATCAACACTAAATGTTTGCACACATACAAATGAGGAAATACATGTATGCCAAAAAATATTCTGAATTGAAAAAGACGTGTGTATGCCTGCCAGTGTGCAGTTTTATTTATAAATCCCAAATCAACTTGGAATTGTCCACCCCTTCATGTAGTCCTAGCATTGATGGTGCATTCTGCATTACGCATTATGTTGAGCTCAGTATGTATATGTTTACAGCAATCAGGCTGATTACCTCACAACTTGCCCAAATGGTCACGACAATCTGTAGTATCATGAACCCTGGGATATCAGTAAATAAATAATAAGGACAGGAATGTAATGATTGTTTGTGCGATTCCAGGCTAATTTACACATTCCATATGGGCAACTTTACCACGGGGGAGGTTTGATGGACAAGAGCCAGAAGCACCGTTTACCATAGGCAATCCTTACTGTCTCCATTTAAATCTATGCTACAGTATTTACTGACACAACGTGGCATATAATGATTTCTGGCGCACTGCTCTGTAATCTTAGTGACAAACAAAAAAGGAGCATAAAAAGGCAGCAGAGAGTCACAGCTCTGATCTCACTCAGCTGGCAAGAATGAGAATCAAAGAAAAATAAATGGCCGGGGCAGGATAAACATACTCCAGAGATGCACAGCAAACTTTGAAAGAAGGTTGAAAGAGTCTACCTTGATCAAAATGCTGACCGAAACATTTTCAATCTATGAAAGAGGCTTAACGCTGAGAGAAAAGAAGCTACATTCAGCTGGAGCTGAAGTAACCATCTGTCAAGTGCTTTCCAGGTGCACACAGTCTCACAGGCACATCGCCTGCACATATGCACACAGCCTCCCACTCATGGGCCGGATTCTTGCTTCTGTGATCTTCTATGTTTTTCTCATTATATTATATTGTTTAACCAGAAAATGTCATTAAGACGACAAAGAAATGTACTAACACATTTTAGTGGTCTACATTTATTCAGTAGTTTAAATGTATAACTACAATTTAAACACGAATAACAGAGAGAAGCTCAGCATGTACTTCAGGGCTAAATTGCTGGAAATATGTGTAAGTGCAATACGAACACTAAATCACAAAAGGAAACAGCAAGAGTTTATTCTAGAAATCCGTACAAATATAAGCATGGATCTTTCATTACACTGAAAATGTGAAATGGGCCAAAGTTGAAATATGCAAATACAGTGTTTAAGGTCATTAGCAATGGCATTCTGACAATCAATAAACTGTAGGTGGAAATTACACTGAGCAATACACACTGGGAATATTGTATGACTCGCTAATAAGTGAGCATATTTCAAATGCTAACTGTTAGCCAAACTGGTAATGGTCATGGTATTGGTAACCATGGTAATGATCACCTCAAATCACAGCTGTTAAAGCCCTCTTGAGGTAGACAGAGTGCGGCTTTGATGGAGGAAAGCTGTGACAAGTGTGTCAGGCTTGGTCTGAGATGCCGTAAAATGGGAAGTGTCCAGAAAAACAAGATGTTTTTGTTACGATTACGAATGTCAGTTTTGGTTTAGTTTGCCCTTGATGTATCAACTCCCATTAAACTGTACATTTTTTTAAGAAATGAAGGCAAAATGACACAAAAACAAAAGCCCAATTCATTTGTATCTGTCATTCTATTGACTCAATTCGCTTTTGCAACACATTTTGAAGAGCACTGTGTTTATTTACAGGTGGTGAAATGTCATTGATTATGTGTTGCCTTCTATATGTTTTTTCTGTAAGCTATTCTGAACTCTATTGCCCCATATTGGTCAGGATGGTCCTCAGATTGATTGGACTGTTATCAGTTGATTTGCGTTTCAAATAACTTGATCGCTGGTCTTTTAAAGGACGACCAAGGATGCTTCAATTTTGAGTTGAAACATTTTAAATACCCATTTGCCCGCACTCTCGCCTGCTCCTTCATTCGTTCTAAGGGCTGCACAGATGGACACACAAGCTCCGCGGCAACGGGCCCTGTGCATGTGTGTACGTTTGTTTGTGTGGTTTCAACTGTTTTGCACAGATATCCCATCTTAAAATTAATATAACTCAAAAGATTTACTTATAGAGGATATGCATTTTTGTTTTGGTCAATTTTTGAGACCTCTAGTTAGGATGATTTTTCTTTTAAACCGACTCATCATAGGTTACTAAATTGCCTACATTTTTCATAAATATAACACTATTTCCTGCTGTGTGTAATGAGCATTACAGGCTCTCAGTGAAGCTTATGGGAGATGATGCAGTTTTTTGTACTACTTTGCAATGTTTGACAGATACTGGTGGACATGCATGATTTCAACTGACCAGTTTAGGGTTATAGACTGGCCAAGAGCCAGAAGCTGCATCATACTGCCCCCCGTCCTCCTCCTCCTCCCCTTCCCAACATCATGCCTCAGGCCACAGAGGTTATCAGCCTTGGATGCCGCCTCCGGCAACCCCAAGCCAGACAGCTGCTGATAAAATGGCTGTGCGACTATTTATCAACATCACTCACTTTTATCATTGCCAATCTAGGTAAGAAAAAAAAAAGTAAATGTTCATCTCTGCTTGCCTCTCTACATCAGCTGTTTGTCTTGCTTCCCTTCTGGGCCACCAAGTCCCCGGCCATTTTTCGGTGTTGTTCCATCAGCCTACAACCAGTCAAGTTTTCAGCCCCTGTCTTTATACTTTGACATGTCTGCCCAATGGCTGATGGGATTGCTTGAGCCATGGTACAACACAATTACCTTCTCTATTTTTCTCTCCATGGTGACTGACAAGCCACAAAGCCTTTTATTGTGTCCCTTAATGGTTATGGTTATACCATCTGGTGCGAAAGCTTACTAAAGTGTTCCTCAAACAAAAATAAAGTTTTAATGCATTTTAACCAACACAAAATATGAAAGCTATTCCCTGATTACTTAAATAGACTGCTGTTATTTTAATTTGGTCAACTACATAACCAAGTTGGTTGGAAGAGATGACCTTGGAATAGAATCTAATTTGACACAGATCATTTTACACTTTAACAAATGCATCTTCTTGCAATTACATCTAATAGAACATTTGCATTAATCACTTGCCTTCCAACATTTGTTCTGATTTTTGAGGCTCTGGTATTACTTTAAAAATCCTTTTTGACAAGATTTCAATTCAAGCGGACAGATTTAAAAATGGACCACTCTTCAACCCAGTTTTTCCTTTAACCCAATTTCAAACATTCAGTTATTTTTACACCCCCCTAAGAGACAGTAAGAAGAGTTATGATTGTGCATGATTGAGAGTGCGTGTGCTTACACATGAATGGGTTTCTAATATCTTGAGGACGTGATGCTGTGTGCGCAACAATTACTGCCCTAGTGCATTACCGAGGAGAAGCCGTGCAGCAGATACATAGAGGATCAGGAAGAAAATGTAAAAAGCATCTGCTGCACTCTTACAGACACCTGTTGCCGTTTCTAACAAGGACAGACCGAACAAAACGACAACACATACATCCCCTAGAAAAAAACATATTTTCTATGAAGAAAAAAGCTACAGATGTCATGCTGCTCGTCACTTAAAGGACACATATGATGCCCATTAACAGGTTCATTATTGTATTTATGGTTTCTACTAAGAGATGTTTTTTTATGCTTTAATGCTTTAAATAACACTCTACTTTTCTCATACTGTCCGTCTGTATATGCTTGTATTCACCCAATGTCTGAAAGACTCTATTTTAGCACCTGTCTCTTTAAGGAACCTCACAAAAACAAAACTCTGCTCGGATTGGTCAGTGTTTAAGGGATTTTTCAATACCCAAATACAGCGTAAAGTTGGCTATGGCAGACGTGTCACCTGCCATTCTGGAAAATAGATTTTCTCCTTATAATCATGAAAAGTTAGGTTTAAAAAAATCATAAATTAAAAAACATTAAGGGCTTAAGGTTACAACATATATTCCATGTTTTAATGTTCCCGTTTGGTTCCACTGTGTACAATTATTTAAGCGTTCTAGACAGATCTCAAAAGTGACAGACAAAAAAATGTAATGGCTTGTCGAAATGTTCAATGATTCATTTCAGCAGGGGAATGACTCTAATGGCGGCACATTATCCCTTTTTACCTCTATAGATGTGGCATCACACCTTCATTTAAGAAACATTTGTGTTGTCTTCATTTCTCCATTAAGTCCACATGATGAAAATACATTCAGCTCATATAAATAATGTCACAGAGTTCATAAAATGACTGCTTTCCATCAAATGTAATATCTTACTTTTATCATGCAGCACGCACACACTCTCACGCACACACACACTTAACAGTTGCTGACATCACAGGGAGTAGCAAGGAAGGATGTGACGCCCAAAACTGACAGTACATCCCCTGAGCTGTTTGATTCATTCACAACTCTCACAAAAAAAAAATCATAAAACTTGTAACTTTGTAACTGCATTCTTCAAACTGTCCACCGAAGAAACATGTACTGTTCTGTCACACCCTGCAATGCTGTGGGGTATGGCAAAAGGATATACAAATGGAGAAAATAAGATTTGTTTGTATTTGTTCAAAAGAAAGACACCATACTGAAGGACTTAAGAAGTTAAGATTAGGGTGTGTTAACCCTATGCCTTAGTTTTTAAGAGGAGCTCCAGAAACAACAGAGTTATTAGCCAGACTGGTGAAAAGTGTTTATCATGGCAAAAAGTAGCAGCAAACATTGACTTTTTCAATAATGTAAATGAATAGGACACAACTGACGATCACCATTTCCTTATTAATCGTTTACTTATTTGTGTCTATTTTCTGTTCTTGACAAATCTTCAAAAGGCTGTCTTTGAGTAGTAACAAATGTTTGTAACAGAATCTTTTTACCTACATAACTTTTTTTATTACATAACATTATAATTATTTTGTAAAGTATTCATAGACAGAACAGCTTGCAAACATTCTTATAAATGTTTTGCTACCTGCAGTGTGGCTACCATCACCTGAAATAGCACATTTGGGAGTATTCTTATTCGTTTTTTCAGGATGGTTATTATCAAAGTCACTCATGACCATGTTGAATCACTTTGAGAAAACCGATCTATTGTCGGATTTGTGTTAGTGTGTGTGCGTGTGCGTGTGCGTGTGCTTGTGCGTGTGCGTGTGCGTGTGTACATGTCTTTAAATTCACCCCATTGCAATATTTTAGAATATTGAGCTCCTGGTTTGTTCTTGTGTTAAAAGAGTGGGCTGCTGTGTTAGAGTATAAAAGATAAGCCTGTAGCTAGTATTGCAGGATATATTGGATTTGTTTTTTGGAGACATTTTAGGACTTCTACCTGTGGCAATTTCAAAGAGCCTCTATGTAGCACCTTAAAAAATCCATTAGTGTTTTGAACATGCATGCAGAGCCGACACTGCAAAGACAAAATGTGAATGTAAACTCCCCAAATGGGATCTGAACACTGTTTGAAAGGATATGAAAAATAAGAGCAAAGCAGGCAGTGTAAGGAAGAAATGTGTAACATATTTATGCAAATTTGGAAATTCCAGCTCTGATCGCTCTAAGCATGTTGTCGTTTCAATTCCATTGAGAATGGCATGGCAATGGCAGACAGATGGTAACAAAGACATGTAATGCTTTTACTGGAAAAGTTGTAAACTGAAACCAATTACGCTCAGAGTAGAGTGAAAAATCTTAATTATTAGATTATAGATCAGTGTCTTCACCTTTTTCTATGCCTTTTTCTTCTAGAATGGGTTATTTTTTATTAGCGTCGTTGTTATTACATGTACAAAATTGCATTATCAAATTCAAAAAGATCCCTCAAACAGCATGTCGCAAAATAACCATCAGGGGAGAAAACTTTTGCACATTTTCTTTTAAAATTTAGCGGGATATTTATTCAGCCTGCAGATGTAAATGAGCCCAGCCTCGGCTCACCTCATTTGCATAAAAGTGCCTGTTTTGACGTGTGTTGCACATGTCTGGAAAGCAGTGGAGCAAAAAACTAAAGGTTTCTGCTGCTGAACTTGGAATATTGAGTGAAAAAAGACACTTTCAGAACTGCAAGTGTGTATTCATCCAACAAAAAGGGGGCCATCTGTGAGGAAATAATACCTAAATAGCTAAATGTCATCTCTTCAGCAAAAAACAAGTGATGGACTGAATTAAGAAAAACTAAATGCGGGAGATGTATGTTAACACTTTTGAATAATACCGGTTTACTTAATAAGAAGCTTTTTCTGGCTGCTTTAATCACATTACAGTGGACTGGTGCTGCTGTGAGCCATTAAAAGTCAGGAGGCCACAAAGGGAAACAGAAAAGTCAAGCCGTGTGAAAAAGAACAGGTTTTGCATTGCTGCTCTCCTTTGGTTGGTGAGCAACTTTATAATTCATCTTTTTCTCTTTTTTACTTTGGACCTAGCTTTAGTCAAATAAAACACAGGCACAGATGTCTCTATGCCGGACGTGCTGTGGCTTGTTCTAAAAATATCCACATCCAGACAGACTTCATTTTAATGAATGAAAAAAGAGTTTGTATTGTTTGTATTGTTAGGGTGTGTGGTTATACATATCATTTATAAATGATGTATGGTCAATTCTAGTAGATCAACAAACCCTAAAGATATATTGTTACCTTTGGCCCAATGTCTTAAAGGTCCCATGTCATGCTTTTCCGGTTATTACCCGTCCCCTTGTGTGTTATGTAGCTTTTTCTGCATGTAAACGGTGTGCAGAGTCACAAACCCTCAAAGTACGCCCTGTAGCGAGTAAAACTCTAACACAGAAAAGACCTGTCTATGCTGCCCCAGAACGCCTCGTTGGACATTTCTCTTTTTCCATTGTTTACTTCTTGGGTATAGTGACATATTTCTGGTATAGTGACGTAACGTAACGTCCTCGGAGTCGTTACGTTTGGACCAATCCGCGAACTTCCTCACACACA
This sequence comes from Trematomus bernacchii, assembly GCF_902827165.1. Lineage (NCBI taxonomy): Eukaryota > Metazoa > Chordata > Actinopteri > Perciformes > Nototheniidae > Trematomus > Trematomus bernacchii. The sequence continues at coordinate 2,763,216 of NW_022987513.1, forward strand.
CACACACACACTCGGCAGGACGTTGCGAGGCTCCCTGATGCAAGGAGCGGGACACTGTGAGCTGGCTCACTGGTGTGGGGTCGGCGAGACAGCGAGACACCGCGGAACTCAGCCTGGGCACACACACAAACTCCCAGCCAGGCTGCGTGTGTGTGTGTGTTTCGCGCTAGGTGTCGCTGTGTCTCGCTGTCTCGCAGACGGCCACTGGGCTCACAGGGAGGGGGGGGGCAGGAGCTCCAACAAGCCGTTTAGGACAGAGAGTGAATACACATACTATACAGAGATGCTGTATGAGTTTGGAAAATTGCACAATATACATTTATTTTAGTATACCTCAATAATAGAATTATGATCAGTAGAAATGGCCTTTAATGTCAATAAGTTCAGTTAATGGTTCTTCCGCGACATAGTGACATCACTCGCACTGCTATTGGCTAGCGCTCCAACACATTGTACATGATAGGCTAAGGGGCGGGAGGTCTCTTAGCTGTTGACCAATCACAACAGAGCCAGCCACCTCCGAGTGGTGAACAGGCAGGTTTTTTTAGAGAGCACATGTTGATATCAAGATACACGTTTATTGTGTATTCCATCAAATACATAAGGTATTAAATGATAAGAAATAACGCAAAGCTAAACAATCACAGATCAAAATGTGTTTGCAATCAAAAACCGCTGCCTTTGGTTAAAACTAAACATAACATTTTCCATTTATGACTTTATATGACACCTAAAGAAATATACAAATAAGAGTGCAGCATCAGTAAAGCTAACACTTCCACCTTGCTCGCATTGTTCTTTCCTCATTTCCTGACTGCAGATTTGACTGACACACACACACACACACACACACACACACACACACACACACACACACACACACACACACACACACACACACACACACACACACACACACACACACACACACACACACACACACACACACACACACACACACACACACACACACACACACACACACACACACACACACACACACACACACACACACACACACACACACACACACACACACACACACACACACACACACACACACACCACACACACACACACACACACACACACACACACACACACACACACACACACACACACACACACACACACACACACACACACACACACACACACACACACACACACACACACACACACACACACACACACACACACACACACACACACAATTACAATGTGTAAGCCTTTATCATGGCCCCCACCTCTAACACAAACAGCTGTAAACACAGAGCCCCAGACGGGGTGGGGTGGGGGTGCAGGCAGGGGATTTCTATGTCATTTCTCATACCTAAAAATAATGGGACGGAGAGAAAAAAGCCATCGCACTTTGTTGTATAAGCCACGATTGTTATCGTTCTAGAGAGGAGGATATAATTACTGGCATTCAGATCTCGTTCATAGGCAACCAGAAAGCACCAGAAATCATCTGTCAATGCAATGTAGTCTGATCAAAGCCTTAGACACTGTGCAGGCACACACACACACACACACAGAGGGAAAACATGGCCAGTCCAGGTAAACAGTGCCTCTGCTCATTTGCATCACTAGATCTGACTCACAAAAAGAAAACACAGCCGATAAACAACAAACAACAGCGCGATCACTTTTGCTTTGGAGGGCGCACGGTAGAAAATGGGAGCAAAAGAGCGAGATAGTAAAGCAGGATTAGATCATCAGTGAGAAAAAGCTGAGCGATTAGCAGCAGCGTTCTTTGTCCTGCAGCTACAAGTTGAGGGTGAGGGGCCGGTCCACTCCCCTGCATGCCCTTTTAAGCGAAAGTGGCCCAATCTCGGCTCTAGTGTGCATAAATAGATCTGTAATTGCTTATTACAATACAATTAGGGCAAAGGAGATGAGAGAAGGAAAGATGCTTAGTGCAAATGTGGAGTGACAGGCCCAAGTAGCCAGACCCGGGATTACAGTAGCACACGGAGAGAAAATGAGTGCGCTAAGAGAGGCAGAGAGAGACAGGAAGAAGGAGTTGGGGGGTGGGGAAGGGCTGTCAAGCACAGGGCAGAAGCTAATGATAACTCTGGCTTCAACTTGCACAGACGTCTTTGAAGCCCGGCTCTGATCAGAGCTGTGATTGCCACCGCTGCAGGGCCACCACTCCTATATTAACCTACACTAACAGCTATTCAGTGAAAGTCACAGGCCCTTTTCGTAAAAGCGACTTCTACTCGAGCCGGCCATCTGTGGAATGGCCCTGCGAGACGGCCAAGATGTGGGCGGGGGGCGCGCATGCAAGGGGACGCTGTTTGCATATGGCCTTGCTATAACAGTGACAGTCTGCAGCTGAACATGGGGCCGGTTAGAGCTGATTAGCTGCACTTCCCTCCTCAACCCACTACAGTTATGAAGATTGATAGACGCAGCTTAGAGCTGATTATAGGGCCCCGGAGATGCATGGGCCCATACCCAAACAGCGCGTTCACACTGCATTCACAATGAGCACAGCATGCGATCACCAGGCACAGGCCGGCATTAGGCAAACGTTACAGCAACAAGAGGCAAATAAGAGAAATGGACAATGCCAGAAGGGCTCTTAAGAGCTTTTTTGGAAATCTGAATACTATGCTAATTAGATTAGATTGCTTGTGGCTAAATCTGGGACGTTTGAGCCAGCACGTTATGAACATTTAACACATTTCCAAGACAATATATCGTGAACATGGGTGGATATCTGAAACTCACTCCAGGGTTATGAGACTCAGCACGCCTTCTGGTAGCCGTGGAGGTTTAGCATGCACAACACTGAAACTAATCTTGTTTTGACTAGAGCAAGTACTTTGAAATACAAAACAAAAATAGTGGGAATCCATAGAGCTCGTTAATAATACAAATATCTAGGGTGTGCTCATATCGCACAAAAGTAGGACATTTGCAGGGTGAACAAATCATATGAAAGACCTCAAAAGTCATATATAATGTATATAGTAACAAATCAGCTATCAATATTAAAAAGCCTTTTTTTTCATTTAAATGGATACAGTTTTGTTTTTTAAAAGGGGGGGGGGGGTTTCTACAATTACTAAGAAGCCTTTCCTTGGAGTGCATACTGTGGAGTTGTTGTCCACTATTACTTAGTGTTGGGAATCACCATGATACGATTTCATCATAATACTGTATTCACAATACCATATCATTGCTATTCCAATATGTTCAGATATGCTGGATATTGCAGTTTGCCAAAGGTAAAGGAGGTAATACGTTTTCAGGCACTCCTGATTGGTTTGTCTCTGATGTATCTTTGTTCTAACCAACTTCCTGCCAACCCCTGCTGACCTCATCACCAGCAATAACGAGTAAACAGGCAAACAGTGTGAAAGGTTTGAAATGATTTGCATTTGCAATATTAACAAGTTATATAATACATAAAAAAAACACCTAAACTAGAAAGAAAGGAAAACACCTCAAGGGAAACCCACAATGCATTTCAGTGTAAACTTAACTGTGTTGGCCTAACAGGGCAGCAGCTCAATAACTCAAAATGACAGAACTTTTATGTCAATAATGCAAACTTCAGTCACTTCTATGTCAGTCATTTTTCAGTGTCAGTTATTTGTAATTGTATGGACGGAACATGGGGGAACAGATGTGGACCTGATGTGGAAATGTGGGTCCTTCCCTTCAATAGAGACAGCAGCTTTTAAAAGCTATATTTAGGATTGGAGTGTTCTTTAAACTATATGCCTTCCTATCTACTTTGGGTCTCTGCTGCCCTCTCTCTGTCTCTGAACTCCCAATATGTTGGTCCTCCAGGATTGTTGTGTATAATTGTAAAAAATCTAATTAGGTGCATTTAATTTATAGAGCCAAGCTTCAAATAAAGCATGTCATTGGTTCATTACTGAGCAGACCTGAGCCAAGCCTTCCAAGGAAAAAATCAAAAGGTGGATTTGAAGAGTACAAGGAGTGCATTGTATAAGGAAAGCCTTAGAGAATTATTTTTGAAAAAGTATTTTTTTTAGAATACTTTAAAGGTTTTCCTTTCACACCCTATGTGAAAATCAAAAAATGTAACTAAATAATTATTACCAACATTACACACTGAAAAAACTGAAACGTTGACTTTCATTAAATGTATTTTCAACTAACATAATGCAGATATGTGACATCTGTTGAAATATTACATTCAATTAAAGTCAACGTTTAAGCTTTTTAGTGCAAAAGAAACACCAGGTGACCGTGGTTGTGCAACAGAGCTTTTCTTTCTATTGTAAATGATCTCTCTGCCTCGGCTCTCTTTGAGTGGCAGCCTTTTCAATAAGTTGATGTTCCCTTGCATGACCCTTGACACGAACATCAAATGTTAATTTTTCTAACAAGACCCCGGTCTTACTACTGACAGTACTAGAGGGGAAAATAAATGGGATTTTAACTTCCCATTACAATAATGGCTTTTTGTGACAGGCCCTCCAACTACACACCTTACCTCCCTCTCTCTTACACACACACACTTTTGTAGGGAAAACATTGGAAAAAATGTGGCTAATGGTCCTGGAACCAACGTATTTGGAAATGTGGAGTGACATGATAACAAAAGGAGGAAGAGATAAACAGGAGATGGTAAGGCCATGTTCAGGCAGAAATATCACAGTTTCAAATATAACCAACTTAACCCTGACAGGGACATTTTCCATTTCTTTCTTTATTCCAGCTAAAGTAATGAATCTTTAATTTGAGGTCATACTGAACGAACCGAGCAACGATGGTAAACAACCCAGCACTTAGGCAACAGAATAGTTAGTCGGAAGACAAAACATATCATTGACTATTTAAAAAATGAACCATGAAGGTAAAAAAAAGTGATAAAAAAATGGTGATTTCCTCGATGCAACACATACAGAATCTGACCAATAATGGAAGCAATCGCAACATTTGAATTTTGGAGGAAAATGTCAAAAAGTACACCCTCTGATGACTACTTCATGCTGACCCTACACGAATAGAGCACAATAAAAAGCACTTTCTTTAAAAATATTTTAGGGTTGTGTAACATTAAATTGATTGAAATCCATTAAACTCTGGATATACTTTAATTGATTTGTGGTGGAGTATGATAACTTCATTCATATTTCTTTCAAACATTGTTCTACTTTTAATGTCCAATTCAGAATGCCATGCAATAGAGCACAACTGGTTACAAAGAGTGTCAAGAGCATGATATCACTGATATCCAGAAGGCGTTTTGTTCAAAACAAACATTGACAGTGTGTTTTTGTAATATTGTTACAGTTCTTGAGAAAAGTCACACCAGGTTGCCATTGGAGCAATTGCCGACAGTAACCGTAACACAGGACCTCTTTAAATAATATAGTTACATTGTCGAAGTTTAAAGGTCCCATGTCATGGCCATTTCTACTGATCATAATTCCATTGTTGAGGTATACTAAAATATATTTATATTGTGCAATTTTCCAAACTCACATTGGTTTCTCATACAGCATCTCTGTAAAGTATATGTGTATTCACCAGGTATTCACTCTCTGTCCTAAACGGCTTGTTGGAGCTCCGGCCCCCCCCCTCCCTATGAGCCCAGTGTGCTCTGATTGGTCGGGACGTTGCGAGGCTCGCTGCTCAATGAGTGTGGTTTCCGGGTCGGCGATACAGCGGGACAGTGCGAAACTCATCCTGAGCACACACAAACACTCACAGCCGAAGTAAAAACAATAAGTGTGGCTTGATATTGAGTAAGAAAAAGGTTTATAAACGCTGTGAGAATGGGTCTGCGGAGAGCATTTCTCCGCGATCCCAAATCGTCTATTACCAACCAGGGACTCCCTGTTAGTTGAAAATGTACGCTAAAGGTCCTGGTGTGTGAGGAGCTCCGCGGATTGGTCCATTTTGGTTCCCGGAAGAAACAAATGGAAAAAGAGAAATCTCCAATGAGGCGTTCTGGGGCAGCATAGACAGGTCTTTTCTGTGTTAGAGTTGTACTCGCTACAGGGTGTACTTTGAGGGTTTGTGACTCTGCAGACCGTTTACATGCAGAAAAAGCTACATAACACACAAGGGGACGGGTAATAACCGGCAAAGCATGACATGGGACCTTTAAGACAAAAGCTGATTCTAAAGCTGAACAAATGATAGGTAGTCGATAAGAGAGAAACAAACTGTAGTTTTTTTTTAAATCAAGTCACTGCTCAAGCTGAAATGCAACTCTTTCTTATACCAGCATCCTAAATGTGCTTCTATTTCATATTCTCATAATCAGAATATCTTCACGTTTTGAACCACAATAAAAAAACAAGCTATTTGAATATGTCACCTTGAGCTCTGAGAAACTTTGAAGAATATTTGTTATAACATTTTAGAGACAAAAAATATTAATTGATTGATTGATGGATCGTTTAGTTGGGAAAATAACTGGCAGATCATCAATGATGAAAATAATCGTTAGTCGCAGCCATAATTAATCATGTAACTGGTTTAAGCAGACTTTTACTCACACTGGCAGCAGCGGCATTGTTGTCTGAATATAAATGCGGCCACATATGACTAACTGAATGCAACCTTGTTAATCATTTATAAGTAAAACAAACTCCAGGCAACTGCCAAGATGATGGAAACACAATTCATTCTACTACAAAGTTAATTATGCGGTTCATTGTGTTCCAAAAATAAACGCTAAGTGTGCATCATTATGCATGGCTACCAAGGTCATTAGGCATTCAGTATCTTCAGGAACATGAATACAACTAGCCGTTAGCGGTATCTTGGGTGTTATACATGTTCTTGTTTGCCTCCAGTAAAAGAAGACCAGTGTTCTTCTCACAACATGGTGTCCGTACTTTTTGTAATCTGCATTGGCCACTTTCGTCTGTCAGATTTGAATGACCAATCATAGTCTGTTATTTCACTTTGTATCCATTGGCTATATTCCCTTTCTCTTTATATACATGGATCCCAAACATGGCAGGTAAAACGCTCTATGTTTATTATGCATATTTCAAAATTCCTGTTTGATTCCAAATATTTACATAGTTTATATTCGAGTTATCTTTGACACTGAGAACCATGAACTCGAGTCAAAGGACATGGACACATACTGTACCCTACTTCAAAATAAAATAAATTGACTTAATGTGTTAAATGTACTAAAAAAGTACAGCATAGTGTATTAATCTGCTTAAGAACTGGACCCCTTTTATAATATAAAATATAACACTTTTGTGGATACAATATAGCCAAGCTTGAATACGTTTATAGCAGGTACTTAAAAGTGAATACGCACATACCAACAAATGACGTTCACCCATCAATTTCTCTTTAATTGTGCCCTACATTTACATAGCTCAACTAAATAAATACAAATATAACTAAATATGACAGTAATAAATACAATTTTAAAGGTCCCATGTCATGCTTCTCCGGTTATTACCCGTCCCCTTGTGTGTTATGAAGGTTTGTATGCATGTAAACGGTCTGCAAAGTCACAAACCCTCAAAGTACACCCTGTAGCGAGTAAAACTCTAACACAGAAAAGACCTGTCTATGCTGCCCCAGAATGCCTCGTTGGAGATTTCTCTTTTTCCATTGTTTTCTTCCTGGGTACTGTGACGTGCGCATACCCAAATGGACCCATTGGTCCAAATGGACCAATCCGTGGAGCCGTTACGTTACGTCCGTGGAGCCGTTACGTGATGTCCGTGGATTGGTCCAAATCAGGGGTGTCAAACTAAATTTCATCGCGGGCCACATTCGCATAAAGGTTGCACTCAAAGGGCCGGTTGTAACTATATAAATATATAATATATATATAAAATAATGTATTATATTACATTATTGCCTCTGAATTGGATTATTATCGGATAGGATAATAACTTAGTAATTAACTACATCTGAAAGCAGAAGTCCAGGGCAAATAATTGCAAGTCTCTTCAGTGCGCATGTCACAAAACGAGATGCATTGTGGGACATGTCGTTTATGGGCAACCTGCTTCTGTAAAGTGGCATGTGACCATATAATAAACGTATTATATTCTTTGCAAGCACTTGTGGGGCCACATAAAATGAAGTTGCGGGGCGGATTTGGCCCCCGGGCCGTTAGTTTGAGACCCTTGGTCCAAATGGACCAATCCGCGGACTTCCTCACACACGCACACTCAATCTTTTCTCAGCTGCAGCTCCGCCGATTTCTCCTCCCTGAGACGGCGGGACGCGACGAGGCTGTGAGTCAGTGTGTGAGCACACACACAAACTCCCAGCCAGGCTGCGGGTGTGTGTGTGTGTGTGTGTGTTCGGGCTGGTTTCGGGCTGGGTTTCGCTGTGTCTCGCTGTCTCGCAGACGGCCACTGGGCTCATAGGGAGGGGGGGGGGCAGGAGCTCCAACAAGCCGTGTAGGACACGAGTGAATACACATACTATACAGAGATGCTGTATGAGAAACCAATGCGATTTTGGAAAATTGCACAATATAAATCTATTGTAGTATACCTCAACAATGGAATTATGATCAGTAGAAATGGCCATGACATGGGACCTTTAAGTAAAAATTATATTTGATATTAATTGGAAACTATTGTACCATTATTTGCTCACACCACTACGCTCAATATGGCTACACTCATACTGTATGCTCTATATTATAGATATAAAAAAAAAAAAATGTATTCACTATTCAATACATTTAAAAACTATTATACATGACCCATCTCTAGTAGACAGTAAATTATATAAATATTGTCATTAACAATGAATAATTTTGTATAGAGGTTTAGTCATTGAATTTTACAGTAAATATTATGTTTTTCTGTATCAACAGTCTGCTAGTGTGGCAGCTACCTAAAACATACAGCATCTCTTCCAGTTCATTGTTGTGCTTTGTCAACACATTTTTCACCCTGTTTTTAGTCACCCCAGAAGATGGTTGTGGTCCACGTAATTGATGTAATTAATGTTCATCATGTCGAGTGTTTGCTGAACGACTTCTAAACCCCGAGCCTCTCGTCTCCTCTCAGGAGGGGAATTGGGCGAAGCATGAAGCACTCGAGTTTTTTTGTCATGCTTCACAGGAACCTAGAAATGAGTGGAATAATTCTCAGCTCTTAAGCGTGCTCAGGAGAGCTCAGCAGCGGGGCTCGACTAAGTCATTCTCCATGGCGTGGAAAGCTCCCCGGGAAATCCTGAGCGTCCAGCGTCCAGTTACCTGGACACACATCCGCCCACCCCACAATACACCATCGTTTAGCGGGAGCTGATGCATGGTAGAGCAAGCACAATGATCCTGACTAGATGTCATGTAAAAGGGGAATGTTTACACTCTGTCGCACTGTGCCTGTCGCTGTGTGGCGATGCTGCAATGCCGTGTACTGTCCTTGATGCACCGAGGAAGTGCTGACGGGGGGAGAAAAACTGAGAGGAGGAGAAGTTAAATCTTACTTTGTGCGGCAGACGATATTTTGTTCTCTCATCTCTGAAATTATATAAACTGCTTGTGGCTAGTGGAGGCCTCAGCTGCGGTGAAAATAGGCCTCAACTGCCTCACTCCCTAACAATCCACTCCACATCTCAGAATCTCACATCTCTGCCCCTGAGCGGTGGCAGAAACAAACAAAAACCTCCTGCTCTCCACTCTGTGTCTGTTATTCATTTCCTATGAGGAAGAGGGCCCTCTTAAAAATATTCAGCCGCTTTAAAGTGGCATGTCACACTGACCAGGCTATTTTCTTTGATGAGCTCTAGTCCTAATCCTTCAATGATACATCTTCTTCCAACTCCATCACTCCACTGAGGTACCCTACGGAATAGTTATTGGTTGAAGAGTCTGCGAGGGGAAGAAAAAAGGGGGCAATTGCTGGTTTTTCCAAGCAGCTCTTACACATCAGGCGTATAAATTAAGCTGTGTGACACTATGGTCAAATGGATTTCTGCACACACACCTATAACATGATGCTGGGCCACAATCGGAGCCCCCAGCCTTGGCTCAGCCCACCTGCCCCACCTACAGTGTAATTCACTCTCTCCAGCTAAAGCCGGGCAGTAGGCCTGACCCCCACCGCTCTGGCCGTCACTTACTGCTGACCTCCAGCGAGGTGCCAATGAAACATGTCCATTGAGTGGTGAGCAGAACAAACTGCCTCACCTGGCCCCTGCTGACAGCTCAGCATTTCAAAAAGCAGTAACGGATCAACACCGGTTGATAGCCGCTGTGCCTCTGGCCTGAGATGTGCACGGCAACAAATGCCTGCACTGAGGAGGAGAGGGGTTAATTTGATACTTAAAACAAGTCAAAATACTGATTTAGGATGCGATGAACAAAAGAACAGAACGAATATTCAATAAAGTGCAAATATGGTGACAGGAAAATGTGTCCGTTCCTTTTGACGCATTTTGTATAAGAGACATTTAAAAAATAACCAGCAAATGGTGCATAATCTGCATTTCCAAATCTATCCATAGTTTAATTAAAATAATTTTTAGTAATTTAATATAATAGGACTTCAGGTCCTGCTCAAGACATGATCCTTTAGTCTGGTTTTTTTGGCGCACATCTCAGTTTACAATTGTCTCCTTACACATCCAGCAGACAAAGTGTTTGCCATAGCTTTGTCTTCAGTTGTCTGTCCATCTGTTGCATCTAGGTCAAGTCATTGACTTCAAAGTTTGGCGCACCTTTCGTCAACAGTCGCTCTTTTTTTTCTAGTTCTACGCCTCTAAAACATTGGGCAGCTGTTATGAAATAAAGGAAACTACCATTTTTAAACCCATAATACAATTTCTAAATATTGAAAAAAGCTTTGAATGGTTGTAGTGCCTTTGTAATCAAATATTCAGGATGAGTGCATTATCCAACTGCTAGATATGTCAAGAAAAAAAGGATGTTTCATTCATACTGCTTTTCTGTAAGTCTATTTTTTTTAAGTTTACACTGTAAAAAATATATTTTATTTAAATTATAGTGAAATACAAAATAAGTGTTTTTGCTGGGGTGAAAATAAAGGTTTGTTTTTAATTGGAGAAAATTAGATTTCTATATAGATTATAACAAAAGTGTTAAAGTGCTTTTGCAGACGGATTCTCTCCTCGGTCATTAAAATGTTCGCAGCTACAGTGAGAGTTGAGATCCAGTCATATTTAAACAAATGAGAATAAAGCACCAATTTCACAGGGTCATAAAAGCTTATTAGAGCCACTCTGATCTTTTGCTCTTTCGCTACCTTTGCTTCTCCGATTCAGTGAGAAAATTAGTCTTCATGTCCTGCAAATATTTTGACCTTTAGAAAATGGAGCCAGTGCAACTGCAATGCTCCCACAGATGAACGATTCTTATTTCAGAATACACTGTTTCTCTGTCACCTCTTTCTCTCCCTGCCTGTGCCTTCTCAGCTGTGCAGCGCGACGTCATTTACATAAGCGCACGTGATGGAGCAGGCAACCGGAGGACCCGGACAGACTCATAACAATCCGCTCTGCATCAGACAGCTCGTCGTCCGTCGGGTTAAACTCTAGCTGTAGTCCGGCATCTGACTCCGTTTGTACCGACAAAACACACGTCAACAATTCAAGCGTGAGAAATAAGAGGTTTGGGGTGTGTGTGTCAGATTAGAGTCCCTAGCATGAGTCTCACGCTCAAGAAGGGAGGATATAGCCCTGGGCCATGTTCCAGATTTGAGGGGGTTCCAGGTGTTACTCAGCACAGTTCTCCAGTTTATCAATCCGGATTCATGACTGAGGGTTTGACTTTTGCTTCGAGTAAACAAAAATGCAAAATCACAAATATTACACAACTTTGACACACTGTAAAGCCTACTAAGACAATGAGTAATTTGTGATATATACATATTTTTTGATTTGATTGATGGTTTTGATTAATACTCGAATCTGATTGGTCAATTTGGACACTAAGCGGTCAGCTCTTTCTTCATAGCAGGCCGTTTCTAAGGATAGTAGACTGTTGCTAAGGACGCTCTGATCAAGAGCCATATATTTTGCATAAATTATTCTTACAGAAAACATCAAGAAATATTTTTGGAATATTAATTTCCACATTTGTGGAAAGCAGGAAAATGTGGATGCATTATGGCATAAGCAATAAAAGAAAAAGAGAAGAAGAACAAGAAAAAAAACAACACTAGGGAAGGGAAGAGGTTAAAAGACTCCGGAGGACAGAGAAATCAGCGGAAGAAGACAGACAGAAAGTAAACACTTAAGGGAACACTGTATGGGCTCTGGCAGTGTTTAAAGACTGGTTAATGGAAAAGAAAATGTGAACTGACTTGGACAGTTACAGAAAACTTCGATCAGTGCTGCCGTCATTTTAAGTTACGTTGAGCTGCACTTCAAGCCGATGGAAGGCAGTAGAACAGACTATTTGTTCTTATAGGAAACAATACAATCATTTTAAATTTGCTGCATGTTATCCCTTACTTAACGAATACCCAGCACTGCAAAAGCTTTGAAAAAAATGGGATAATAAATTGTATTACGCTAGCTACCCAGCAGGAAGCAGGGGTCGACATCCCGATTCATTGATCAATGCAACCTTTCCTCATAAGTGGATCATGGTTTGTATGATATGTCACGAAAAGTTATTTTAGCATTTTTTGTGTGGACTATCGTCTAGAAACACGACTCATAACTTGTGTGTACGAGCCCCTGCAGTGCAGAGCCTTTGAAAGCAACACATCTACTTGGTTCGGTTTAGGAAAAGATTGTAGTTTGGCTCAAAACAACTACTGAAGTGAAAGTAAAAACATTAGTTGCCTAGCATATAAGTCACCAGTTTGGTTAAATAATGTTGAGAAAGTTAAGCAATAGTCAATGTTTGGGTAAAAATAACAAAGGATGTGCCGCTGCTTGAGAATGAAGTTACTTACATTAACATTTTTGATTAAAATAATGATGGAAATGCTGTTACATAAGTAAGGAAGTTGGAGGGTTCTGCACCCATCCATCCAACCAGACCCCTTTACAAGGACTTCTGCACTCTTTATATTACATCTCCTGTCCTGACATGATAAAAGGGGTTTGAAGGCTCTTTATACAAGACCTTTTTTAAGGCTGCTTTATAAACTTGTTATCCATTGTTTATATCAAAAAACATCAACCTCAGGTACTGTGCATGCTGCTAAAAACAGAACATAGTTAGAAAGAATGAATTGGTTATCATCTTTAAAAGTAAGCTCCTGTCTTACAACTTCTAACTTTCTCATTTCATTTCCAGAAGAGTCTATTTAATGAATTTCATTTCCGTTTGCATAAGAAATGTGATAGAAATTGTGAAATTCATTACAGATTATTACATTACTGTCAGGTAACAGAGGGATATTGTTAACCCATTCATTTTGAAGCAGACAGTTTTGAACTTTGTGTTATATATATTTTAATGTTATTCATGCACATTTCTTTCAGAGGCACAGATGTCACTTTTGAGTGGCAGTGTCCTTCCAAACCTCCCACAATGACATCTTTGCATAGCCTAGAGGAAGATCATTTTTCTCACAATAACAATAACTATGATAAACATGTCTGTTCAGAAACTGATATATATATATATATATATATATATATAAAATATACTACTAAACAAATACGTGTTGAGAGTACCACAACTTATTTAAACATCCATTAGCTTGCAATTTCCTGAGTTATTACCAAAAGTTATGTCAAGTTGCTATAAAGTTTGAGGAAATTGTCTCCAAATTAAACAAATTATTTCTTAAAAGCTACCCCGTGGAGTTGAAGACCTCTAGCAGTGCTATGGAGCCGTCTTCTCTCAGAGTGGGTCCCCGTTTTGTTTATCTCGTGCACACGCAGAGGGGTGCACAGGGACGGATAAACATAAATATAACTTTTGTTTGTTTACAAGAAAACTCCACAGGGCCCCTTTAATGCACTCTTGTTTTTGAAGGCGCATCTCTCTGGAGCATGTGCATGGTCACTTATAGGATAATCAGACTGTTCTGATCCCGAGACACACAGAGGGCACACGCTCTCTAATGTAAACCTGGGCCCAAAATAGGTCTATCAATTCTCCAGTACATTTGTTATTAACAGTAGGCCTCGAGCTAAACATAATTGTCACTTTTGCTCGCAGCTAAGGTTAGCCTTAGGCTTAATTGTGAGAACAGGTCAAAATAACAGCGTTTGTTCTATGACGCTAGGTTTTGCCCTGGGCTTTAATATGCCTTTTAAAATGGTTAAATATCCTGAACACAATGCAAATGAGTCATGTCGACAGCATGTCTCAGAGCCAAAATATACTTATCTAACCTACATGTGGTTCAGCTTACCGCTGCCACTACTATTCACAGTGCTGAGTCTTGAGACTGGTACATAATAATTACACCAGAGTTGAAAGCTTCATAAATGTACAGTAGCATATGTGACAGATCTGGTAAACTTCCAATACATCACCCTTGTCGCTGGGCGTGTGCCAGCTCGTCATGCACTAATACAACACATGCATTCAAACGCTTCCACACAAGTCATTTCTTGTCTGTGAGAGCAGTAGCCAACCGTAGGCAGCACAGAGCTGCAGAAAACAGGCTTAGACACACAGTTCTACATGAAAACCCTTCTTTTCCATGAGCTGATCCTTCTTTGTTCTGCATAAATGCCAATTACATAATTCTCTCTGGCATGCAAATCAGATTAGATGAGGCCGTGGCAGATCACCTATACGACTCGGTCTACTGCTGCTGCCAAATCCACAACAATAGGAACAAAAATTGCGACACCACATTTCTATGCATTTTACAATTTAATCAGCTTTTTAGTCACAACGCAAGATCCTTAACACCATTCTCTATATTGAGAAAATTCACAGCTTCAGAATAAAAGATTTTCATAGTCTTTAAGGTACATGGATGGTGCTGTTTGTAATGCAGGATGACATATTTGGCATATGCAGGGTGGTATTTGATTAAGTAAAATGCAATTTGAAATTTTGATAGGGAACTATCAGGGGTATTATCAAATGCTAGAGATGTCCTGGAGTATACATGACATACTACATCAGGGGAATATTTGTATGCTGAGATGAGACACTGACATTCAGCTTGTGGGCACCAATACCTCAGAATCATGCTGCGAAAGGGAACCAATGCAAATTAGCGAATCGAAGGAAAGTGACACTTTGCTGTTGGCTGTACGAAGTCATCAGTAAGATGTTGCAGCAGTGCACAGCGCAGGCCTCTGTCTATGCTTTTGTGTGTGTGCAAGGTCGCATGTTTGTTTCAGCCCAAGGAGCTAAACAGCAGAACAAACCAGAAGTTGCCTGACAGCACAAGACCCTACCCAATGTGAACTTTGAGGATGCAGGGACAGCTGGTGGAGGAGAGAGAAAGAAAAAGACAAAAATGGAAAGCACAAAAAAAGATGTTTTTGTTACTGAAACTTGTTATTTGGGATTTTGGGGCAAACTCGTCTCAGATATCTTTACAAACAGAACAACCCATATATGTTCAGGTTCCCAACCAAATGTATTGTAGATTTTAACACATTTTGTAAAAGATACCGGCAAAAGAATGCCTGTTTTAATCTATTACTGTAATGTGATAATTAGGAGTTGTTAATGGAGGAAAGCAGAAGGTGGCGCCATTTTTCACATCGGAAAACAGGCGCAACAAGATAACGTAATAAAATAAAACGACTTAAAATGGTGAAAAAAAATTGCAAAACTGGATTGACATGTTTCTCCTTTTCATGTAATAATGTAAGAAAGGTTACATCAAACAAAATATTTTTGTAATCTCTTCAGCAGAACACGTAATCGTTTATTTGCTAAATGTGTCCTATTGTTGCCTTGTGCTTTCAACAAAACACTATAATTACCACCTCAGACAAGACATTTTAAAGATTTTAAAGATTTTTGGGGTTTCACTCAGGGTTTTTGTTCTTAGTAACAGGTGGATTGAAATACATGTAATGACTGTATTTATTCATTTCATGAGTGGTTTAATGGATCTATGTATGTATGCACCGTACAACATGCATCAGGCTGAGAGTGGACATCAAAGAAGCAACTATACAGCACATATGTGAGAGACAAGATGCTTAAAAGCAGCAAAGGACATCAAATAATGGCAGGCTGCAAATAAGGATGTGTTACATGTTACTCGTTCTGAAAATATATAATGTTGATATATATAAATATATGCTTTTACAAATAATGCATTTTACAGCATACAATACAGCTAGGCTGCAGGCACATTCCAGTAAGTATCTGAGCATACATGCTCCCAGTGCACAGGCCAGGCAGAAATATATGTGCATTAATAGATGCAATCCCGGTCCCACAGTCCTCCGGGCTCTCTTTTGTTAATGGTATTATGAAGCACACAAGACCAGTGACATTAACTTGATATTCAGCTTCCATCTAACAATGCTAATAATAATATAGTGAGAAGAAATGACTCACTGTTGTAGATAAAGAGAAAAGGCTTGCTTTTTTAATGTCCCAATCCATCATAATCTGTAATTCTTTTTTTATTTCAACCACTAAAGACAGTCGGGTGTTGCATTCGGAACACACAGATCTCCTTGTTTTCTCATATACTTTCTCAAAGCTGAAAATGTAAAAATGTTTTGAGTTTTTGAAATGTACTTAAAAAAAGGTGCTCAATGCAGTTCAGATGTAATTCAGCTCGTCAAGTTGCACACCTAGAAACACACCGCTATATAGCGATGCTTCATGGCAGTTACTGTATGCCCATAAGCTAAACATCCTTTTTCTTGCCAAAGGACACACACAAAAATAAAAAATAAACACATTGCACAATAATAGGTCTGATGCCTCTGTCCCCCTGTGCAACACTATCCGACCGAGCAATGTGTCCCCGCTGCGGGCCTGGCCTCAGGGTCCCGGGGACAGATATAGAAAGATACGGATCTATAAGCTGCAGTATCTGGGCCTAATTGATGCTGGGGTAGCATGCAGGGAAAAATCGACATGACAGGCATCAGCCACGTGTGACAAGCTTTATCGGTTTGTCTGGGTCTTGTGGCGAGGAGGAGTTACACAGAGTGTTATGTCGACACGCATGCGCCGTGCACAGCTCATTTACACTGTCTTTTCTTTGTCTAACAGTGTATGAAATTGTCGTGGAGCTTTTTTCCCGTGTGCGGAGCCCAAGGAAGGAGGAGCTTTTAGAAGTTACAGTAGCAGATTGAGTTTTGTTGTTTCTGTGATCACATCTTAAAATTGGATGAAGACTATACCTTCTAGGTATGTTTGGGAACATTTACAAACATACAAAACTGTGTGATATTACATGAAACAGTGATATAAACAATGGAAAAAACACCTGTTGATGAAGGTGAAATGAAGGTACTTCTAATTACCATTACTGACAGCTGTCTGAATCTGCAAAGATTAGACTAGTTTACTTTCTGATTAGTCGAAACACAAAAAAACTACCAGCATCTCTTAATAAGTGTTTAATCCTTACAGTAATTATTACCTCGAATATGGAGATTTGTTCATCATGTTTAGTGAGTATATTTGGATTTTAAGATACTGGGATTGGAAATGATTCACTATTTTTTCTAATTTTTAAAGACATGTATTAAGAAAAATAAAACTGTCATAACTTTGTCTAACAGTATATGAAAATGTCATCGAGATTGTTTTGCTTGTGGAGCCTGTGGAAGGCGGAGCTTGTTGAAATGACAGCAGTGGATTGTGCTTGAAGCCTCGTCGGTGTGAATTGTGTAATGTCTGCTTGGGATGCCCCGGTGGATCAAGCGATGAAATGTGTTAAAAAATGGTGAGAAACATCTGAAACACAGATGTCTTACGGATGTTTCCCATAACACTTCCTCCTCCTCTCACAGGGAGAGCTGTCTGTCTCCTATTCATATGCTAATGCTCAATCAGGCCGTCCAATCCGGGAGCATTTCCAGAAACTTTTCTCCTTCTTTTTTTTCAAGCAATCAATTTACCTTGGAGAGAGATAAAAGCTGAAGGAGTCACATAAGAGGCGAGCTGGAGCAAATGGTGATATGAACTGGAAAGAAAGAGCTACCAAGAAGGAAAAGAGGCAGTTGGGGAATAGCTGGTGTAGGTATAAACACACAAGTCTGTGCCTAGGAAGGCTCGACTGAAGCTCATTCTCATCTAAGCTGAGCCCCCCCCCACAACCACCACTGCAGGAGGGACTTCCAACACCTTCAGCTGCAATATAAATGTTAATAGAGTTCAGGGAAAGAAAACGAGGTGTAAACAAACAAATGTGGTATTCCATGCTTTGGGGCAGCGGGAGGGCCCTGCCATTGAGCGGTGTGTCTGCGCGTGTGCATGTGGCACGGGAATGAGGAGAGAAGAGGGAATAAAGATGGGGCTTCTCACATACTCAGAATGAGCTGGGCAGCAGTGAACCTTCAGCGGTAGAACCCTTTCCAAAAACCCCTTTCCTAAAAAAAAACTCCAGAGAGACTCTACCATAAGACAGTCGGATCATTTTCGACATCCTACAAAAAAAAAAAATAAGACGGCTTTTGAGGTCCTGAATGGAAATCTACTGCCACCGGAAAACTACAGTCGCCTCCCAAAGCTGAAGTTGAGTCTAAATTGAGTGCTTTCCAAAATATCAAAGTATACACAAGATGCAGTATTTATCGGTTACATATAAAGCTCTCCTCTGCACTGCTAACAGCCATTTACAGTGCACAAAAGCAGGCCAGTGAAATAGAGGGAGAGCTGGAGTGCAGGTGGGTGGTAAACACTCACATCCTCATTCTAAGCAGACAGGCAGCCACAACTCTCCGTCCTGACTTGTTCAAAGGGTTGGCAACCTTCAGACCAATTAGACATCACAGGGCAGTCTGCACAGCGCCCGGCTTTCATATAAACGGCTCTCCATGAATTTTTAATCAGCTATAATTTAAGGATTTAAATATAGATCAAATTCTTCCGGCTGCACTGGGAAGAGGTGTGTGTGTGTGTGTGTGTGTGTGTGTGTGTTTGGATTCTCATGCTTTTAAATGGAAGAGAGTGTGCATGAATGTGTTCATCTGTTTCAGTCATCCTTAATGTTCCCTCCCTCGCTTCCTCTCCCCAATCCCACCTGCCAGTGTTATGAGCAGAAAGCCCGGCAGGTTGTCTAACCCGGAGCAGAACATTTCCTGACTGACTGGTTGACTGGTTGGCTGGCTGAGTGGCAGCATGTGAAGAGCAGGAGACAGATCTGCAGGGAATCACTGACAGATGTAATTAATGAGGTCATACTTGGAGTTGGCAGTCCCCTTCATATCCAATTCCTGCCGATCACAACTGAACACACCTGCAGCTCCAACAGCAAGGAGGAAGAAACAGACAATAGCCCATGAAGGGAAAGGGGAGACTCTGCGGCCATCTTTGACAAGCACATTCTGAATCTTAGATAAGGCTTTACATGGAACAAGTCCCAAAACATTATCTGACCTACAGAGATACAGAGAAAAATGTGTTTGTGGATGGACCATCGTTTTTCATTTGAATAGGACAGAGGTTATTTTTTGTGCCACTTATGATACATTTTAGTAGTAAAACAATTGTAAGCTGCATTCCAACTAGAGACCTGTACCTTATAATTGAAGTTTTTCCTTGACTTTTTTGATTTCCTTTTGGCATCACTATTAGTTATTTTTAAACCTGGTTTGATCCGCAGTTGCAGATAAAGATTAGGCTACATTAGGCTACATTAGGCATAACAAGTATTATACTATTTGTATAAATACATTCCAGTGTTGACTGCGTAGGATTGTTTCAGGATTGTAGTATTTTACAAAACAAAATGTACATACTAATACATATTTGTTGGTGTTTAGTCTTGAATAATATAAAATGTTCACTGTGAAATTAATTTAAGAAGATTGATTTAATATAAAAATTGAAAAACTACAAAAAAGAATAATGAAACATTGTTCTTCCTTTCTACATTTGTACATGTTATAGACCAAAAAAGGTGAGAAAACACCTGATTAGGGCGAAATGAAAAACCTTCCATACACCATGGTACTTCAGCAGTAGTTATTGGTCAAAAGACAAACAAGTAATTGGAAACTCTTTGATAATCGGTTAGTGTTCATTTTTATTCACAAATGGTAGATAATTATGTTAAAGCCTAGGGTTCAAATGAAATACTTTTACGATGTAACGATTCATTGAGAAAAATATTGTTAAAGTCCCTCTGCAATCCACATACACAGTGCCGATAACAGCCCTATGGTTAATTATGCTGAATGTCAATTGAGTATTCCTCCAGTTCCTTCTAGGCCATATTATACCATCCCTTGGCCCTGTTTCCATCCTCACGTTGGAGAGTATTTATTACCTGTAAACAAGCGGGAAACAGGCCTTGTCACATCTCACTGGGGCTCCCTCACTCATCACTAATATGAGAAAATATGTATTCAGGTCAAAGATTTCAGTCGTCCCCTGGAGACCCTGTCAGTCTTCAGTCCTCCTTATTGCAAACATGCAGACAAACACATGTACCAAAGGGCACATGTTGCCTTGCAAATACTGTATAATCAAAGGGAAATACAGAAAGGCATGCACACAGGTATGGTCATTGTTTGCATGAGCGTGTGTGTGTGCATTTAGGAACTTTTCCCCCTCTTTCTGCCCATGGGGCGGGACCAGCCGATACAGCTTGAATGGAACACTTACTCACCCTGAAAACAAAGGGGAGCCTTGGCAATGCTCTTGTTATCCATCACCTCTTCAGTCTTGCATAAATAACTCTTTAATAAATAGCATCATCGTATCAGAGAGTTCTCGGCTGCATGGCCTCCCCCAACCGATTTTTTTCTTCACTCTGCACTTTTATCCTCACTCGTTTTGCATTTTTGCCTTGCTTTGCATAAAGGGATACAAAATATTTTGAAAACGGGGTGACTGTTGACTTTTCAAGGATGCAAGATGCAATTTCCCCCGGTATGGTTTACATACACTCATCCGTTTGGAGAGAATGGCAAGCTTCTGACTGACCATCTTTGCCCTACAGTGAGGTATTACCGACCTGATTAGAGTGCTCTATTTTAGGATGGCCACAGCCTGAGCACCAAGGCACAGTCAATCACTGAATAGCTTGAAGAGAAATCAAGGTAAACCCTATACAATGACACTCTCAATCTACATGTCAGATTTTGGAGTGTTTCAAAGTTATTTCAAACATTAATATAGCCCTTTTCAACTTTATTTGTTTATAAAATGTATATTGATTTATGATTTTTATATTGTTTGTAAATGTGTTTAAGGTTTCATTTCAAATGCATAAAAGCACTGCTACTGTAGGCTAATTTTGTAGGCTAACCAGGAAGTTAGCATTGATTGGCTGGATCCCTCAAAAATGGACAATAGGATTTTTTGGTGTGATTTAAAATGATTGCAAAAAAATAAGCCCGACAGTAACAAGTTTACAAAAGGAACAAGTTTGCTAAGCAAGAACAAATATTTTTTATAACACCACTTTAATAATCTTTGAAGGAAAGTTAAGCAAAAATCCCCACCACTTAGCTACAGTAGGTTGTATATGCTAAGACATATGCTAATCTATATATTTATCTTAAGTAGATTCATTTAACCAAATACTAGGCCTGCTAGACTAGACTGCCCTTTTCCAGACGCGTAAAAGCTCCAACCTTTATGAGTGGAGTACTTACTAATGTATTTTAACGTTAGGTTAACATTTATTATTTAACAAAATGTAAAACAAACCAAAAATAAAAGATTTGTGCACAAATGCTGACTCATTGTGACATATTCCTATAGCAGTCTATTGTATAAGAAGAGGAAGATTGAATTAAACGCAAATTGATAGTTGGCAGACGTTATTCAGTCAGTCCCCTAAAAAATCTAAATAAATCTAATGAATATTTGCTCAAAAATTCCTAAAAGGTGGACAAAGAATCACAGCACTGGAACTGTAAATGAACTCTCTTGACTTTATCACATTTGCAGTATGTCATTTCTGTCAGACTAGCAGCCTGATTCTCATTAAATGTCCACACGGAGCTCCATCACTACTAGAACCTCATACTACCTTATGTTAAAAAATAAATGTGAACTTCCCCTACTCTTCTTCTTCAATAGGTGTGGTAATTGTGAGCATGTTTATAAGTGTTAGTGTAACAAAAGGCCTCAGGTGTTGCAGCTTGTTATGGCCCTTTGGTGTGTAGCAGAGTGCAGCGCTGTAAAGCTCCACAAAAAGCTCTACAGTGAAGTAATTAACTAATAGCATTTGAAGATAATTACTAATAATTGTTAAAAGTAAGCAGAATTGTCCTCTAAAAGCCCTGAGGATGAGTGCAAGGTAGGTCGACCCTGCTCAATATCGCTTATTTTATCCTCTCTCCTTATATGTTGCCCCTCTCTTGTCTGTTTGATGATGAAACACTCACCAAGCGCTGTAACACATTTCAAGTGTCATCATTGTTTTTACAAAGCTTTGGCCTAGAATTCATGTTTCCTGTTCTTTTTTTTTTTACTTTCATTTTTCACACTCCACCTCAAAGAGCAGTGTCATGTTTTATCTGACCATCTCACAGAGCCTAGAGAGCCCATCTCTTTTATCTGACCACCTCTAACACCATGTCTTTTTTGCAACAAAAACACACACACATAACCCTGCCGGGGGGATTTTATTTTCTCAAAAAACTACTTCTCCCTAATAGCTAAAGGAAAGCTTGCTGTGGCTTTTAGTGGAAATAAGGTTAGTAATAAGGTTAGTCATAAGGTTACGGAGCCCTACTAGGGAAAGGTTGCTTTGAGATTCATGGCAACAGCCTTTGGAGAAAAAACTAAATCAATCAGCACTTCGTGTAGATGAGATCGAATGACATCAGAACATACTTTACAAAGAGTTTAAACAATGACTTGTGGCTGAAATGATGGAGACAACCTCAGCTTCACCTGCACTCGGCCCCCCTCCTTCCCTCCAGGCTTTCCCCTTCCATCCTCTATCCTTATATAGAGCCATTTCTTCCACTCAGAAAGACACTGGTTAAGCCCTCTTGACTATACCCGAGGTATTTATAGACAGAGAGGTTCCATAACAGATAACCGTTGTCCAAAGTAGGAAGAAGACGGATGATAACTGGCTATTTAAACCCAAAGTGGCGGCACAACTTTGACTGCAACAACACCAGACGGACTAACTGTCTGAGCCCTTTTGCTCACAAGACCCCTCAATGTTGCAAAATAGACAACGAGACTATATTAAGGGCTCTACAATGGGGTGTCTAAAGTACAATGAATCCCACAGGGTGTACTAGAGTTAGAGGCTGTTAAGGAATCCGTCCGTAGGTCCGTGATGAATGATGTGGTACCCTGCGTACTTTAGCAACGATAGCTTATAGCTCCATTAGCCTGTAACTACAGAGAAAGGGTCAGAGGAAACGGTGAACTCTCTGGCAACATACAGAGCACGGCGCTGGTTGCAGCGGCCGGAGATATACATTAATCTAAGATGATGAGCTTTGGTAGGTGTAATTAGGCCTCCTGACACAGAGAGCCGCACTAGAGTTGTGTTTAAGCCTTTTATGGCAACAAAAAAAAGGAATTGTCCCTGATGTGCTAGCAGTGGTTGGCTTTGAAACAAATGGAGCAATGAAGCTGTGATATCATTGTTTACAAGCTTGTCTCTGTATTTAGGTGCTACACTGGGTCTGTGGGAGTTAATCGTTCACTGGTAGCGGGTGGCTTTAAGACACAAATTCAACTCTTGCTGGCACCGGAGCTACCAGCATCACCCACACTTTCTATATATAACTCTTTTTCCATGGCGAGGCCATTTGTGGAGCAGAGTTCACAAGGACACTTGCCAGAGGAGGATTTCTACTCTAACGTTGTTAGCTAGGCCTAAGGAAACATAACAGTCAACGCCCTTTTTCATAAAAATGTAATCGTTACCGACACTTTATACACTTTAGTGGTTGCAGTGTCTGCGTACCAACAAAGTAATGTAGAAAAAACTAACTGAAAGTAGGACGGGAAGGAAAATAAGGCAAAAAGCTAAGAAAATAAACAATCTTCTTACTCATTAGAACGGTACATAAAGTGATATTTGACCACCAGGAGGCAAAATGGCTCCATAACAAAATTACAGTGACACAGCCCTGATTTATAACAAAAACTCAAGTTCATAAAAATAAACATTTAGTGGTCCTTTGAAATCAATTTTTTCTAGCCATCTGACAAGTTTATCATGCAGTCTCTAGGTAATAGAACAAGCCAATCTCTTTTGTTTTGAATATTCCCTGGCAAACTATTGGACTATAGTGCGGATTGAATGTCAAAGCATCAATCAATGACTGCTATTCAAAACAAACACTATATTTGCTGCTTTTCTACTAAGAAGTATAGCCATTTGGACTCATGATTATTAATACAGAATTGTAACTGCCACAGAACAACTCCTATATTGAACAGAAGGTCCTCTACTAAATAGTTCGGGAGAAACACGTGCTAGCCCTAATAAAGTAATAAAGTTGCATTTAAAAATACTACACTTAGCCATTCAAAGTGTTTTGACTGAGACGGCAACTAATCCTAATTTATGGTACTGACCAAATAATGACCGTACAACCAACTATCAACTCACGTTTAAATAATCTGTGCCAAATGTAGGTAGTTACCCAGATGTGTGACTAATGCTCAGACTACACACTTTTTTGGTCTTGTCCAATACTCAGAGTAGGTGGTTATAGAGTAAAAAAAAAGATCTTGCTGTGACTTGACGAACAGACATGACAGAAAATGATAAAAGCTTGCCATCTTTCACAACATCATCGGAAATGAGGTTCTATTGACTTATTTCTAGCGCATATTTGATGCTGGTTTTTTTACAGTTTCAAAAGCCTGAAAGAGAAAGAAAAAAACAACTGTCACCTTTCCTTTTCTTCACAGTTCCACCTGTAGCGCCGTTTACAGATGATGAGTGCCATAAGTCAATGTCAAAACGTGAGGGAACATGTTTTCAATAGATTTTATAGAATAGAATAGATCATGTTGGACATATTTTTCACAACTGAAATTGCATTTTTGCTATTAAATAGAAAGTACATTACAGAAAAAGGTACCCTACTGGTAAATTAGCTCTACATTACCCTATTGATCATTGACTTAAACAGAATACACTTGTACTTCTGCCGCTTCTTTGGTGTTATGACTGATTTATCTGAAAGGAGCAATAAAAAGGGAACATTGCTGCTGACACTTGGTGAGCTGCTCTCACAGCACTGTTAATAGCCGCTGCCAGCCGTGCCCTCGGTAGCAAAACAAGCCACAGCCGAGTGCGCCAATTGGGGACCCATTCCTTAAAGAACAATTAACAGGGCCATTTAAAAAAATCATCCAGCCCACACACTCAATTAACACAACCCACTTTTGCACTTTCCCCTCTATTGTGTCCCAGAATAGCCCAGTTGAATTGGCACGATTAAGCTGTGTTGGTGACGGCTGCATCATGGTGGTGCTGCTATTCCCGTAGCAGCCTCTGCGTTTGTCTGTAGCTTTAGGGCTCACCTATCAAATGTGTGTATTCCAGGGATCTAAACGAGATGTAATTACTCTCTGCTTTTTTTGTTCGAGGACAAGACGGTCTAAATACATCTGTTTCACAAAATGAAGTTGAAATGAACAGAAAGACTAAAGCTGGTAGATAAGAGAGCAGCTTTCTGCAAATAAGTGTTTGAAAGAGAAAAAATAAATGTCTGGTTTTCCCGTTGCTTCCTTCCACTGCCCTTGATGCTGAGTAACGTTGAGATTCAAGTCAATATTTATAATCATCAAAAAATTATTAGAAAATCCCTGCTGACTAGGAAGACGTTGGTTGTCTTTTAAATTGTTTAACACCGTCAGAATTGAATGGCAATGAGTTCACTGTACAATGAATCGACTACGAGAAAAAGCTTCTCCGGTATTCTCTAAAAATGCAAACACAATGTCCTAAAAATAACCCTTATCTTGCAGCAGTCATTATCATTGGGAACACTTCAGAAAACAGCAGCCCCAGTTGTGTGTAAATAAACAGTGAAAAGCAGAGGAAGTGGGAGAAAGATAACATGCAGCAGGAATTCTATCAAGAGGCAAGGTGGGATGACTCATGAAAATAAGTGACTTTGAGTTTATGTGGGGAAGGACAATAAGGAGCTTTGAAGCTCTGAGATTACAGAGAGGTAGCTGATGGAGCAAACCGGGGAGGCTGGGCGTTACGGAAGCAATGTAGCACATACTGTGCACCGGTTCTGGTACTCACTCTTCTGGAAATACATGTAGGGCACGGCTTCATCAACCCCCTGGAGGGATGCAGCCATTACATTAACACAGCTCACCTAGCGGGCAGAGGGACAGGCCAGTGTCTTTGTTGCACTGCAAGTTCATCCTTGTCCCAAGCCAATACCCTCCCATTCATTGGCAATTTATCATCATGAAATAACTGAATATGTTCCTCCTTGGATTGTATCCTCAGATCAAATGAAGAAAACATAATTGCTGTAACTTTTGAAAAAGTGTATGATGTGATTACTTACTAAAAAGACTACTCAAATGGGTCATTCATATATTTCATTTTAATGTTCAAAAGAGCCGAGAATAACCATGATCAGTTGAGGGTTTGTTATAGATCTCAGGACATCAAGTTCTCAGATTACAGACCATTAGATTTGTAGAAGGGAAGATAATTAGTCCTTTGTGTCCTTTGTGATTAAATATCTATTTTAAAATATTAAAAAGTCTGGTCTTCTCATATGCACAAATACATAATAGTCCATTCCAAATACAAAGGAAAAAATGCCTGGATCAATCCTGATCTTGCCTAATTAGGACATCCCCAACACATATTCCCTACACAATGGATATTTGCATACATCCCTATACAAATGGTCAAGGGTATCTATGCAGTGTAAAATGGCATGCTTAAATGTATTAATATGCATTGAAAGAGACAAGTTGTACTTCTAAAGCCTAAGAAAATACAAGCAAATTCCACAACATTAATGATGTTTGGTATAGAGCCTATTGAGCTCTGTTTGCAATGTATTCCTGAAATCACTACGGTAACAATTGAATCCTGTCATGTGAAAAAGACCTCAGTCCCTTTGATGCTTTTATTGCTCTGCTGGATTGGATATTTTTTCACTGATGCCATCAACCTGTGTCTGCATTGCATATCAATGACAATTCTTCACCCATAATCATCAGAATAAAAACTCCTCAAGAATCCAGAAGTCCTTACAGAGTCAAAAAATATGCAATCACAGAGATCACCTTTTCTGAGTAATCTGTAACATAACCACCAACCAACTCATTACAGCTCTTCAAGTCTTGTTTTAGCTATGCAATTGGAATTTTCTAAGTTCACTCCAGTCAAAATCCTTTCAAAATTATCATGCAGGCAGATTACATGTTTCACAGTACAAGTCTGTATCAATCTTATTTATACCCCACCTACCACCAAGGAATAAAACCAATGTCTACACATGATTGAGAATGATTGCTGAGTTTTTCTCAACCCCAATCAGAATTGAAGTGTTATGACTTAGCTAGCAGTGTGGATTATATTTAACGTCTAAAATAGACTGCTGAGATATATATTTTGCGTGCAGCAACCCTGCGAACAAGCTCATTTTAAGCATGGCCAAAGATAACAGTGAACATTCTTGCACAGGTGCATACATACAATCCCATGTAAACACACACTTTTGATTTTTTTATCTTCAAAAGGAACTAAGTGTGAGAATGTATCTGGCCGCGGTGTGAGTCAGGGTCAGCAGTGAGTGCTCATGAGAAGGGCAGACGGGGAACTCTAGACCACGGGTTCAAATAACAAACTCACACTGCAGGTGGTGTTCAGCTGCGTGCCCCCCGAGGCGCTCTGCAGTTTGCATGAGGGCACCTGTCATGTAAATGAATCAACTAATGAAATGGAAAGGAAATAGTACCAGATTGAGAAAAATGTAGACGTTCAGGAGGATTTTCAAATCTCATCTTCGATAGAGATGTACACATTTCAAGTGTTAGCTCACAACATGATTACTGCTTAGCCAATGTTGTATGTGTCAATAAAAGATAAGTCCTGAGCAGTGAAGCAACAAACTGACTATTAAGTGTTCTCTCATTGGTGTTACATCATCATTTTGTATTGTCCTCCTCTGACATTGCTTGGATGCTGAGATTTCACCTCATTGAACTGTAAACATACCTGAATCATGGGTAAATACGTAGTCCTTTGATAATTGCACATAACACATAGAGAGGCTGTATTGGAGTCATTTGCTAGTCGTATTAAAACTGACTTCGTTTTTTTTATTTTACAAACCAACAAAGGATTATGTTATAAAAGAGAAATGTGGACAAACTGTTACTCTTCAAAGTGGTTAAATAAGAAGAGGGGGAACTACAACTTCTAAGCAGGCAATTTTATTATCCCTTTAGGGAAATTCTGCCCACCATGTGTGATAAAACCAGGACACTGCAGATAATACAATAAAAAAGCAATTTACATTCACCCTCACTCATACTCAAATGTCACCCAAACACTCATTACGGCAAGCCTCGGGTCCATATTTTGACATCCACGCAGACAGATATGCACTCTTTTGTGCGAAACAGAGTTTGAAGTGTATTTAAAAAATGATATAAAACAGTCGAAAAAAAGTCTACATTTAATATATTATACAAAGCTTGGTAATATTACATTTGAACACTCAAAAGGAACTTAAAGGAAAGAGAAATAGTTAAGACAAAATAAAAGCTGTAACAATTCCAGAGAAAACAGGTTATTAAGCACACTATTTAACTTGAATGTTTCCATTAGACACAACCAAAATTCATAGGATAGATCAATTTAAGCTAGGGGTAGAAGTGTTTGGCTCGGTAAATACTGACTACAGTGTGAGTTTTTATGCCAGATTTAAATGATAGGTCTCAGATTGAAAATCGGTAAAACGGCGCTTTAAATACTGTTGAACCATTCATTTACTTTCTGATTCTACTTCCGAATTAGGGCGTTAAAGAGTGTTGGGACAAAAAATCAATAAGGTGTTATATTACAATATTTCCACTTGCCTAATGTTATCAATGCACTTGCAGCACGTATCAATACTTTTATCAAACTAAGAGCTCTGTAATTGGATTTTCTCACATTGAGCCTGCTACTTACGGCATCACTACCTCATGACTCCTCCATGTGGTGCTTATCAGATTGATGATGAAAGGGTGCAATGAAGCTTGCAGCCAAGGAAAAATAACATACTGAGGGGGAGAGAGAAAAAACTTAGCTAATTAATGCCAAATTCCAACCTAAAATTAGTATTTCCTCATCTCTCAGAGTGTTTAAAGGGGCCAGATGATGCACATTTTTTAGGTTCATATTTGTATTTTGTTCCTCTGGGACATGTCTCCATGCTTTAATGTTCAAAAAGCTCTTTATTTTCCTCATACTGCCTGTGCTGCAGCACCTCTTTTCACCCTCTGTCTGAAACCAGAGGCCAGTCTGCTTTGATTGGTCAACCGTTTAGAGATGTCCCACCCCTTAGCCTATCACATACAATGTGGGAGCGCTAACCAATAAAAGCGCAAGTGTTACATAGTGATGTCATTATGTTACGGAAGTAAACAAAGAAGTTCCCACCAGAGGGAGAGAAACTCCCTCTGGTGGGAACGTTGGATTTAAGCCTTTGCAGACCATTTACATGCACAAAAACCTATACCACACACACTACAGGAAAGGGAGACCCCCAAAAAGCATAATAGGGCCTCTTCAACAGAATTTGCCTGGGTTGTTTCGTGTAATCCCTTCACAAATGTTCTTCTATAATAGGTATATGCAGGCAAGTAACTATAAAAAAACACTGTCTTAAACTTGCTTAAAAACTCAACTTTAAGCCAGGATTGTATTCCTTGTTGTGCCATACTGATTAAATTCTGAGATCAGACTTAGGATTTGCTGGCTAAGCAGATGTGAGAGTTACTGCCAAAAGTTGTAGTCTTTTTCCTCACAATTAAGTTTCCGTCAAGGGCTCCAAGTCTGGAAATCTTATTTCGGCCCGTAATCTATAGCTCATCTCTAGTGTGTGTATAACAGCAAAAAGGGAAAAGTCTGTCATATGGTATGAAAGGCATTTCATTTCCAAAGTCTATTTAATCTATTAAACCAATAAATAAATAATAAATAAATAAATAAAATAGCAATTTCCTGGAGAAACAGCTGTGGATGTATATTAAAAGAAAACTGATCTAATCTTGACAGGCAAATTTCCTCTCCAATAAGCCAACTATATTCAAAATGAGGCATCTCCATACAAAAATTAAGTTGCAAAATGATTAAAAATGTTGAATCCTATGTCGGCTTTTTCATTGAATTGCCTGGTTCAACACATCATCTTGACAGTGTAGTCTATATTGTGTGAGGTAACTCTCAATTTGTGGTTCATATGTTGATCAAATCAACTAGGAGGGAAAACTATTTGGCAAGTTTGTCTTGAAACTGTCATGAAACGCAGCCTCAAATACCGTCCTCTTTCTTAACCACAGGTACAAGAATGTGTCCATGTGCACTAAAACTAGGTATTTATTGGTATACATTACAGCAAACATTAGCTTTGTTATTAGAGACAGAACAATTATAAGCAATTTCAATAATGGATAAATCATTAATTCTTCATGCTAAATGGCTGATTTCAGCCTACAACATAAAGATGCTAACCTGATTTCTTCAGTTTTATATCATGTCACATATCAAGTGAATATGGTAAGATGACATTTAAAGAAAGAAAAGAAAGACAAAACTATATATCTATAAAAAATATTTGGCAGATTAAATTAGCATTAGTTGCAGTAGTGTGGAAATCATTTTTTTGTTTGGCTTGTTTTATGCAGCAATAAACAAGTCTGTATAATTCCCAGAAATTGAATATTGTAAAATGTATGTACAAACTCTATGTACATTGTCACAGAGCTCTCAGTTACCCTACACGCTGTGTGCCCATGTAACACAGCAGAAACACTCCAAGTGGGCTAATAATTGTGCTCCTGTTTATATTCAAACAATGTGAAGAGCTGCAACCAGACAGACTGGCTCAGTAAACAAAGACAACAGCACATTTTCTCATTACCAGGATGCGTGAGGGAGGCCAAGGCATAGAAATTAGCGAGCAAAACTGCAAGGAAAGCAAAGCAACCAGGTTGTCTGTCTGCAGTGTTTGGCACCCACTGGTTTCATTTCAATATTACCATACAAACAACAAGAGGGGAGCGGATTAGACGATAAACGCGCACTTCAACCCTCCCAAATAGCCACAGATAGTGATGCTGCTGTTAGTGACATAGCAGCTTACCTTTCTTTACTTTGTTCTCGGTAGCACTGTAGATGAATAAATACACACTATAATTGTTTTCCGATGGTTACAGTCAGGGCTATAGAGTGGTGCAAGGATAAAGTATTTTTGTAGTCCAACCCGGAAGTTAGCATCCCAAAGGGTCCCTTGACAAAAAGCCAAAAGGGACTTCCAATTGGATTTTGGTTAAATACAGAAAGTAAGCTCTTTGGCAGACAACTTTTGACTCTGTTATGTTCAACAGGATCATCTCCAAATATTACCACCACTTATTATAATATAAAAAGCTAAAAGGTGCATGTCTTCATGTAAACAACGCCAAGCTAATAGCGGACTCCTTTTTTAGCACTTGGAAGCTTCAGAAATTCACAAGTGGGGTATGTCGCAGAACACTTCTTAAGGTTGTGTTAACCACAGACCATACCTCAGGCATCTTACTCATATCCGGGTTAAAGGATTTATTTCTACACAACTCTACACACAAGGTTGGAGGGGCAATATCTCAAGGAAGAGAGAGAGAAAGCCCGGGACCGGAGATCGTTGTTGTTAGCTTCTGGTGCTAGCGAGCTAGTGGCCGGGTCTCAAATGTTTTGGTCACGATTAATGTAAACAATTATTTCCGAGGCACACATATATGATCATTATAGTTATAAAAAAATAAGAGAATAAATGAAAAACAGGTATGAAATACTATATGACAGTAAAAAAATAATAACATTTAAAATGGGAGTGATTTGTAAAATATCCATAAAGAAAAATCTGTTTACAGTTCTGTTTCATATGGGTGTTGAGAGATGTATCCATAGATCTCTTCATTTTCCCCTCAAAATGCACCAGATTGATGCTTTTAACTTCAATATTTAAAAACAAATCTTCCCGGGGGAGCATGCCCCCGGACCCCCCTATGTTAGGTCCACTCCCCACTTATAAAAATAGCACTTTACCCCTGCTTACACCTATATGCCGTGAGCTGATTATCGAGCCTTCATTGTAACAGTTGCTGATATACTATGTATTTGCGTGGGGATTGTTGCAGTAGAAAATTCCACTGTAGCGACCGGTACATTAATGGGAAACCCTAAATGTTTGAGCACCCTCTATGAAACGTCAAGCTACCCCACAGCACCCCCAAAATAAATCTCTGGCGCCGCCACTGAGCCTGCAACCCCGTTTTGAAGAAATGTGCAGTGCAACACAGGCTCATTGCAGCCACTAATGCTGCGATAAGACACACTTTTTTGCCAAATATCAGAATTTTCTTTCTTTTCATTTTTTTGCACAGATTGCAAAGTATTATAACTTATTGTTCTAGCAAAGGGATTGCACAATTGTATTATGTATTTATTTTTTTGACCACACAGACTCATGGAGCATTGTTTTATTATCACTGTTCTAGCAAAGGAATGCTCACGTTCATATTGATGTATTTTAATAAATGTTAACTTGGCCCATTACGTGACTATTTGTGTTGGAGGGGCCCGCAGAAACACTGCCCTAGGGGAACACCCACAAACCCTCCCCTAGATTTTTGTATTGTGCTTTTCAAAACCAGTTTCAATATCTGTTCAACACAAATAGTTTAATTTCTCCAGCTGTTTTGTTTTAGGAGCAATAACAAAACGTTCATAACCACTCTTACCTGCCCTCTGATCAACCAATCGTAACCATCTACCATGTCTGTTTTCACTTAATACTGAGGCCAATATCCTGCCAAGCATCCCAGCATACTATTGTTGTATATACAGCAAGACTATAGCTGCCTGAGGTTAACTGCTAAGCACTGCCTGAGGAGTTTGGGAATAATGTGCACTCTTCTAAGATCATGTTCAGAACAAGCAACAGGAATCCACTTATCACCCCTCACTGTTTCAATATTGCCCCATAGACACAGAAGGAAATCTGCTTCTTTTGGCCAGTCTGTTAAAAGAGGAATCGGCACATTTCAAACAATGATTGCTTTGACTATTAATTTAGTTGCAGCAGGTAGTGGCTGGCTTTATTTTCAATCTCACTGTTTTATCTTGTGAATATCAAGAAGATGACATATTTATCAGATAATAATAACAGGGAAGACATCCATGGTGAATAGGGTAAAACTTTCAAGTGATAAATATAACAAATATAACCATAACACTTCCATCCATCAAAAACTGTTGATGGCCTACATTAAGGCTATTTTTTTCTTTACAAGCATTATCTTATCAAATATGTGTAAACTTGGATAGTGCAAATAGACAGAGTGAGTTAAATAAACACTTAAATGTGTAATGTGGATGAAAAATCTATGCTTTTCTGTTGTCTCTTACACTAATACCCAAAACGAAAACTAGCGACCAAGCTTGAGTTGAGAGACAAGAGTAACCAAAATGGCAAGTTCAACATGGCCAATGGTGAATACTTTTTTGTGCAGTTATACTTGAGCAAAATGGCGCAACTAAATCTGTTTCTGTTTCTATTTTGTCAATGTGCCATTAACCGTTTCCCTCTCAACACTTGTCAGAGTGTTTGAGAAGAGCCAGTTTAAAGTCATATCCGATCTTCTTAGATAAGCCAGGCTGACATTTATCCCCATCACATATCACGCTATAAACTACAGCGGAGTGAAAGTGCGGTGTGCAGAGCAGCACAGTGCTATTACACAGGCAGACACCCACCGCATCATTTATCCTGCCCATAAATCAGCCCTCTGCTCTACTGCACTACCTGCTCCTCTTGTCCCGGCAGATCTCACTGACGTATCATTATATCTCATATAGCTCCACTAAAATAACCTCTAGCGAGCGTAAGAGCCCAGGCCGTGTGAAGAGCAGAAGCTGTACCTTCTCTGCTTCGTCTGTCTGCTTGGATGATGCTTTGCATTAAAGCATCAATTAGGCCTGTGATCTACGCTTGTTGTTTTACTGCCTACTATGTTGTCTCTGTCTCGCAGTAGCGATGAGTAATGTTTTGGGGTTGTATAACACCCCAACTCTTCATAGCAAGTCTAATCTTGTGCCTGTGATATATCACTGCAGGTGAGGGTGCCTACAAAATGAGGACATGTTGTAATAATGAGGATTATTGAAAGGCTGAGGTGACACTGGGTCCTGCATCTAGCTCCACTTTGTCTGCGCTGCCTAACTTATGTGGCACTCAGCCCTGAATTTGAATTCTAAACAACCCACTTATGCCCCTCTCCTTACAGTGCGTATGTATTCAAAGCTGGACACCACGCAGCCCTGATCACACATTGGGGAAGAGCCCAGAGAAAGTGGCCAGTGCCTTTCCTTTATCTGGTATTAAGAATTATCTTTGAAGTAGATGTTATAAACACTTATATAGACTTTATGTTTCCCTAATAAAACCCTTCTTCAAGCCTTTACATTTATTTGAGGGTATGCATTGCCTGCCAACATTTGTGATCAAAATGTGACATTGTTCTGTTGTTAAATAATATTACAGAAATATTAACTGTATTTTTTCATTCATCATTCCCTTTGTGTTTTTCTATTTAATATGTACATATTTTTCTTATTTCTGCAACTTATTTGAACTATTTTGTACATTGCACTATTCATGTATTTGACTTTTAACAATGTAACTTCCTGTCAACAGCGTAAACAGCCTTCAAAATAAAAGCATCTAAATAAAACAGGAAGTTAACCTAAATTACATTTAAGACATACAACTGCAACGAAAGTAACAAAAACAATGTAATATCCTTTTCAGTTTCACAGAATACAAATTGGGTTATTTACATAATATGTTTACATGATGTTGTTGTGAAATAAATGCAATCTCGATGTCATCGTACTATAATACGATGGCTACACGACGGCATTGCAAGGGCTTCACGTAGTCGTGTTGCCTTCTTAAGACAATCAGGCAGCTTCTTGTTTCCTTCGTATTGTCTTTGTGAGGCGAAAAATGGCCGATGGCACCGATGATCAGACGCCCTCACGATGGCCTTACGAAGGGCAAAATGGACACACGAATTCAACACGAAAATGAACCTTCGCAAGGTCCTTCGGCAATTTTTAGGCATGCCAAAGATTTTGCCACCGCTCACGAAGTTGCTGCCGGAGCCTGAGAAACTCCACCGGCGGTCATACGATGGCTTAAGATGCCCTCACGAATGGCCCGATGTTACGATCAGAGCCGAATTTGAACATTTCCTTTATCGTGTGTCCATCTGGTGTCAATTTCGGGACAGTGTGACAGGGGCTGTAGGGATTAAAGATGCCGCTCATCAGGAAAGTAGGAGGGGCTGAGCAAGGCCTGACCCCCCTCCCCAACAGCGGGGGCTGAATCAAGGCTCTGTGGAGAAAAGCAGCAAAGCAGTGCAGCAGCACTCAGGCCTGTCTAGAGCAGACTCGCTGTGTACCCCTTCACTTAGCCAGCACTCAACTTCTGATTCAAGTGACAATGCCACAGAGAGAGAGGGAGAGAGAGAGGGAGAGAGAGTGAGAGAGAGAGAGAGAGAGAGAGAGAGAGAGGGAGGGAGAGAGACAGAGAGTGATGAAGCAGTAGAGAAGGTAAGAGGTTGTCAGCACTAGTGTGAAAGAGAAAGAAAACAGACATTTTTAGTTGTGAGAGAAAAAGGACAAATTAATTTTTTTAACTGTGAAAGCTAAAATGAAGAGTGTAGCGAAGAAAAACGGATTTAACTTAAATTCGGAGTAAAAAGATTTTGTTGTACTCAACTCCCGACCACGTATGTGCTTTAGCTCCCCTTGACTGCCCATGCCTCCCCCATTATTTCTTCCCACTCCCCACGCACGGCATCTCTTCCTGTCTCCACTTTGAAGAGCAGCCGTGTGTTTGTTCGAGAGGGCTCTTGCATCACACCTGTTTGTTTAAGCCGAAAAATGACGCTGGAGACAAAGCGTTCCGCGTCTCTGCGGACTGCCCGGATATAGCCTGTGGTTGCCAACAACACAGGACTCCCTCTACCTCTCCTCGTCCTTTTTCTTTATTCTCACTCACCCTCTGTCCTTTTCTCTCCCGTTCCTCTCTGACAGGGGAAATACTGAGCCTCGGTTATAATTCCTACAAGCACTGCAGAGCGCTAAATACTCCCAGTGCACCTCAGCTTAGTCCCATGGATAATACAAGGTAAAAACATTAAGTGCAGATCCACTCTGGCTTGTTTAACTTCGACTTATCACCCCAATAATACCAGCAGACTACCATGAGCAAGGGGGGGAAACCAAATTCACCAGGAAGTGTATTATCATCTAGGATAAAAGCCACCAAACTCAAGATCACAGGGCAAAGCAATCATCCGAAGCAAAATTGTTTACCTAGTGCCATTTAGAATGCCCTACACTTCAGTCTTAGCCAGCACCTTTAGATCCCACATACAATATGATAAGCAGCTGAGAATGTATTTACCGCAGCATTGTCAAAGGAATAAAATGCAGAGCACTTGTGATTTTACACTTCACAATAGGTTACGGATCAAAGCCTCAGCTATCAGCAGTTATTCCCTCAAATAGACCTGAGAGGAATCACTAGCGTAACCTCTGCTGTGCGTGTAATTCTTCTTTTGAGGTTTATCATACATAAGCAAGATTCACTCACACTTATCATCAAAGCTGCAAAGCGTGAACACGCAAAGGGCAAAGGCTGTTCTTTTATTTGCCAAAGGGGAGGTCAAAGGTTAAGGACTCAAATAAACCGCAAGGGATAATACTCCTGCTTGTTCTGGCTGCTGAAATAAACGGAAAAGGCATGTCTTTATAGATGGATTTGAAAGTAAAAGCAGCAAG
This sequence comes from Trematomus bernacchii, assembly GCF_902827165.1. Taxonomy (NCBI): domain Eukaryota; kingdom Metazoa; phylum Chordata; class Actinopteri; order Perciformes; family Nototheniidae; genus Trematomus; species Trematomus bernacchii. The sequence goes on from NW_022987513.1 coordinate 2,800,280, forward strand.
ACACAAGAGATGGCTGGAAAAATGGGCTACTCATTTTCTAAAAACAACTAAATGATTTATTTTATTGCTTACTTTCCTTCTCGCTTTGTTTCTTTCCAGTCTGACTTTCTGTTGCTGTGTGTGCCCCTCAGCTTTATGTCTACCTGACAAGAGTGAAATTGAAGTCAGATGTGTATCCCCTGGGGGGGCCTCTCTTTCGTCTTTGCTCGGGTGAAATTTCCCCCAAATATTTTGTCATTTGCCTCCACTGATGGACACATTCCCAGTGAAAAGAAAAGGGCTCTCTTGTGCTGATTTAGAGCCGGGGTGACCTACTGTACACTTTGAAGCAGTAAATACCAGTCTTCACTTTGTTTCAGCAAGTGTTCATTACTTTAGGGTGTGATAGCATATTTGCTCTGCTCACATTAATATTCAGCTACAACATTTGCTCTTATTCTGGTATCTAACCCAAGTGTAAATAAAACATTTGAAACATGCAACTGTTCCCATGCCACTTGACATTTAGTGACGGAGCAGGTCGATACATGAAAACAGCACATTATGAGATTTATATCTCTGCTGAAAAAGCTAAGAGTATCTCAAGTTTAAGGCCACACAGAAATGGTGGAATCCATTTTTTAAAGCTGGGTTTTTAAGTTTGAATTATGAATTCTAGTAAAGGAAACTCATCGCATCAAAAGCAGAGTACATTTCCCGACACAGACACATAATCCTGCTCTCCACCTTTTCCACATGTGCCTCAATAAATCACTCAAGAATACTCCGTCCATTCCAGATGTGAGTCAGTCCTTTCAGACATCAGGCTTCATTATTAGAGCTTACTTTTTTTTTAAAAGAACCTTTGTATTGTGCAAAATACAAGTACTTATAATGAGTCATTAATTGCTCATAGCACTGTATATGTATAGTTTACTTGCACCATTGTGTCATTAGTACCATTAGGCGCTTTCACACAGGAGTACTATTTTCCCGTACTTTTCCCATTTAGTTCTGTTAGTGCCTGGAGTTTTGCGTTCACACCAAAAAGAGAACTTAGTTCAGAGAACTTTTACCCCCTTTTTAGTGCCTGCTAGAGAGGTGGTACTTTCCTGGGGAGAAAAAAGTACCAATTTCTGATTGGCTGGGCGAATTGCAAACCACGCCCCGTAAAACTCTGAAAAGTTTTTTGAAGCCACCATTGTATTTGCTGGCATTAGCATTAGCATTAGCCCAGCGCACCAACGGAGAGAGAATAACTTATGGCAACACAAAAGAAAACATGGGAGCGTTGGAGATGAGGAGGTGTCAGCGTTCTGGCGATTTACTCGGAAGGCTTCAGTAGAAGCTGCTGGGAGTCCCAGCAGCTTCTACTGAAGCCAGTCCCCAACTCCGGGGACTTCCGGCCGGGGACTTCAGGTGGCAGTATACGCTGTGAAGTTGTTTGCGGCCTGCCAGTAAACCCAAAGCAGAAGAAGAAGAAGAAGAAGTGACGTCAGTGGCTTCATTTGCGTAATCTTCCCTCAGGGACTTATTCCGGTGTGAACGCGATCGGCTCTTAGTTCCATGGGGGTACTAAGTGCTGGGAACTAAGTACGGCAAAGTACTTGGTGTGAAAGCGGCTAATATCTTATAATAGCTTATTCCTATTTATTCTTGCAATATTTGAATTTATTTATTCATTGTTGGAGGAGCTGGGACTTAACTATACTGTAGCTATTGTGCATGTGACAATAAAGCTTTTGAATGATAAAAATGTATGTTTTTGTCACAATATACATAACACATAAAATATGTTATAATGGCCGCCAAAATAAGGTCAAATATCATAACAATGTTTAAGAGCTGGTCTCACTGCCATTTTCTTACATGGATAATAATGTATTATAATTCCTATAGTTTTAATCTGTCGTCATTAGTAAAGTAAAAGTTCAGCAAAGTGAACACATTTATCAACACACAACATGTAGTAAAACAAATACAAATTGTTTGGAAAAAAAAGCTGCAAATGAATTACATTAAAATGTATCATACAGGAAATATAATGTGTGATAAAATATTGTAGAGTATAAGAACTATAGTAGTTATAATACACAATGAGAAATAGAATGCCATTGTGTGATCAGTAATGATACATTATTATAAAGCTTGACCTTATAAGTTGTAAAAAAACGCTTTATAATTTGTAACAAATATTATTATTATTATAATTATGACTATTAACAAGTGTTATAACTTTAATTACATCGCATTATAAGTATGTTAATATTGCATTAAAGACATGAGAAACAAAGAAAAGAAAACCAGACATCTAATCTGTTTGAATGACAAAATCTTATATATGAATAAATCCAGATTGAATGCCTTCAGCAGTGAAAGGCACTCTGGGAAAAGAGCTACACATTGTTTCAATTGCTCCTACCCCGTTATCACTTCAGGCACAAGATGGAAAGACAGGTAGACGGCCTCAACTTTGACCACCACCTGCCATCCCCCTCCTCCCCCTCATCCCTCAAAGCTGTGGTGGGAGAACTTTGCCCCCTCTTCGTCTCTCATCCTTCCTCTCCTCCTCACATCACGCGAGTCCCCCCCCTCCATCTGCGAGCCTGAGGGAGAGGATACCTGCGACCAAAGGCCAGTAACATGGCAACAGAGTCAAAAGGCCCTCATGCCGGTTGCACGGCAGGGTGCTGGCATTTACTTCCCCCCCCATCCGCCCACCTTTCTTTTTTATACTCGAGGCCCATAGCTTCAACCCAGGAGCCTAAAGAAATCCTTGCTTTCTCAGCTGCCTTCCTCTTCCCAGAGTTAGGAAAACAATATTCCACAGAAGACAGAGAAAGAGAACTTCCCGTCCTATTGTCTGCTCTGCAGGCCAAAGGTGCTGTTTATCAAACTGCAGGATTCCTGTTTCTAAACACATTTTTGATGGAGAAAAATAAATGATTTGCTCTGGCTCCACACTAGACAGGTACATGTACAGTGAGAACAATGGTGTTAACATTCAGGGATATTTTCTCCTTTTGAGAGGTGAAAATATATGTTTTTAGAAGCTTGTGATTTAGGGTCATGGGGGATGCTTGAGTCTCTGTGTAAGGCCTTATTTTCACAAACAGTCACAGCAGAAGGTATTGTGTCAGAGCCAGGCTTTGACCAGCTGCCTGTTGCGTCACAGTATGTGAGCAAGACTTCCTCCAAGGCTTTAAATGGGTCACATTCTGACTAAAAATGTTAGAAGGTTACAAAATTAGACGATCCAGCTTTTTGGAAACAAGTGACTGTATTAAAATATAATGCAATTCAATAGTGGGGTTATAATAGCCGTAGCAGGGTAGAGCTTACTCTCCATGTATCTACAGTTGACATACATAGATTGTATTTGTTTTTTCTCTGAAAGGAAAATATCATTTTACATGTTGGTGTCTCAAAGGAACAGCTACCTTTCTTCGCTACATTTTCCTCAAGTTTAAAATGACTGACAGCCACCCTGCTGTGCCGTTTTCAGTACATGACGCACATGATCGAGTGGAGCCAATCAAAAAGACACTGTCAATCATGCAGAGCTCAGCAAAACATGTAATGAATGGGCCAGACTCTGTATTTTAAGCTTGTCTGATAGCAACAATATACAACAACAAAAAAAGGGGGGGGGGATTGTAATTTTGCCATGTATTGCACATGTACAGTATGCAAGGCTTTAATTACAAACTTAGACTGTGATAATACACATGTTGCGAGTTGTGGTACGTTTTTAATAGTGGATTATAATTGAAAGAAATCATTTGACATATCAAATGTGTAATTTGGAGCTGTGTCTATATTGCTTTGCGTGTATGTAGAACCTACTTTCATTGCCATTATCATTCATATTTGTCAGTTAAAGTAATATTTATAACGTGTAGTCTTCAGCGTAATTTACTTCAATGTAAAACCCTAAATAAACATTTTTAGGGAAAAAGGTAATGCTTAATAAATGTGTTTCACTAAGCATTTTGCGGATTATGAAATACATGTGTGAATAATTATGATTTTGTAAAGCTCATTGGGTGCTTATAATGCTATTTGACGCCGCAAAGACTACTGCTGCTACAAAATCCCAATTTCACACAGAGATTTAAAAAACAAATTACTTCAATAATAATAATCATAATCATGATGATGAACTTTAAGGAACCAAAACAATACTTTGACATTAGGATTTGGTAAAAGCAAGTGCTAACAGTTTTACACGACAAGGAGCTCCATCCATGTTTTTTTGTTTTTTTTAATGTTCTGCCCTTTTCATTTTTTTGAGTTTGAGAGGACTAAATTACAATCAATATCAATGAACTGCATGTTTATTAAGTATGGAAATACAAGACTGTGATATATGATTATCTCTGTTTAATTAGTCCAACACAGAGTGGCACAAATGCAAATCAAAGACAACGACATCTTGATGCCATTAAAGAGAAACTCTTATGCTGCACTAAAATCATGCACCCATTTGGAATTTACATATTCAATGTAATCAAAGATGGATACAAGCTTAGTGTTAAGGCACCTGTTGCAGTAATGCATTATTTTGATCTACAGCCATCAAAAGCACAATGTATACTATTCCCTGCTTTGCATCCGACCTACAGGAGATTCCTGCAAAACACGATGTACCACAATATCTTCAGAGACGTGTAGTGCTTATAATCTTGCTTAGGGAGATGCTAACCCCACCATCTTGTGGAGTTCTCAGTGACAGAAGGAGAAGGACTCACCCGGAGGGAAGGAGCCGGTGGCAAGCTCATCGATCAAAGACGGGGAAATGTCAGGCGCCAAGTACGAGACAGAGTTTTTATGCAGGCCTCACGTCTACTAAAGCTACACCTCACAGCAATTACTGTGAATAAGAATGCTCTTTGTGCTTTGAGCAACAGAAACAGTGAGAGCAAATCAAGCCATAAAGTCTATGAGAGTATTCTTTACAAATATGTTATCGCTTATCAGAATCTGAATGTTGTTTTTTTATCCTAGGAGAAACTGGGTTCCTTGACAGTCGCTGCAATTTAGAATAAAAAATGAAAAGTTAAATTAAAAAATACAATTTAAATAGAAACAAATAAAATATATATATCAGAAAATAAAGATATGTATATAAACATATAGGTTAAAGTGCAATAAAAGTAAAATAGAAGATATATATTTGTATTTAATTAAGAAGGTATCCAAGATCAAATGTGCAATAAAAAGATAAATATCAAAAAAATAAGCATAAAGATATTTATATCAAAGAAGTCAAATAAAATGTCCAATTAAAAGATAAAATAAAATGAAAAGATGTATATAAACAATAGTAAGTCAAAATGTGCAGATTTGACTAACATGTACATTTTAATATATGTGTATTGGTATTAATAAGATTTCATTTGTGCAGTCTATTAAGTGCCTGACTGAGGGAGTTTATACAATACATGTTTAATCAATACGACGCCTACAACGATTACTTAACTTGACATTTTTATGCTAAACTCAAGGTTTCAAGATAAACAATAACAATTTCACTGCACAATGACTTATTGTAAAGAGCATGAAATGCTTATTAGATTATATACATGAAGACAAAGAATGGAATCAGGTGTTACCAGTTATTTATTGACTAGCATTGTAAACATTTGATGAATTTGTACATCCTTTGAGGGTTTTGAATATTGCGCGATACTTGCTATTCACACAGAACAAATTGGAAGACTGCTTACAAATGTTTTTCTTTATCAACATTATTTTCTGCCTGAAATAAACCAATCCCGAATCAATGAGCAGGTCAAACTAAATCAATAGACCCACAAAAACAAATGGACCTTATGGAAGAAGCTTGTTTTTGTTTGTTTGTTTTTTGTCGATCAGCACATCATTCTTAAGCAAATATTTTGATGATCAATTAAAAAAAAGTAGGAAACATCTGATGCTACCAGATCCTCGTATGTAGGATTTTCTGCGTTTCTTCCTCTTGTGTAAATGTAAACTTGATTTGCTTTGGGTTTTAGACAGTTGGTCAACAAATACATTGAATATCTCACTTTGGACGGCAGGGGTTGCATTGGGCTTTGGGTTTTCTCCCTTTTCTGCAAGGACATTTTTGTCATTGTCTGTCAGAAGAATTTGCAGTAATTCTTAGTTGCAGCCAAGGACTGTTATACAACCAAATCCAACAAACAAAGACTCATGTAATATGTTACCGAAAAGAAAATGATAGACTCCTTCAAACGCAACCATTTCTGACAACAGCTATGGATGCATTAGCCTACTGATAATAAGCATGATTAACATTATAATTAGCAAGATCCTTCTGAAAGTCATCTTTGCTCCTCTGCATGGCCCTACTTTCTCAGGAACTGACACTGTTTACCTATAGGCCCCAGAAATGTCCCAGATTTTAACAAATAATTGCAGTGTGAAAGCAAATGGCAAACTAATTACTCTCCCATTCTGAGAAATGTACGGTCATGCAGTCGAGAGCCCCTGCAGGATGCCACTTCACTACTACACATTGAAAACATATTCCACCTTTGCTATTAAACATAAACAAGAGGCTGTAGAGGAGAGAATCAAAGTTTCACTGGCATCAGGCCGATGAGAAGTTATGAAAAGACAAAGGAATATGAGCAAGAGATATAGAGGAGCTAGTCTCTTGCTGAAGCCATCAACCTTCTCCTTGAAAAACTATAGTTGGGAGTGTGTGTATTGTTTAAGGGGACCTATCATGCAAAATGCACTTTTGTACGTCTTTTATACATGAATATGTGTCCCCGGTGTTCCAGGGAACTCACCAAGTGTCAGAAAACACAACCCTCTCTATTTTCCTCCATACCCAAATCTCTAAAAAAGGGGCTGCAACGGATCTGATAAAAACTGATCCAGATTTGAACACTTTCCTGACGTCAGGACAGTGGCGCTACGGCTATTGGGCCAACTCCACCAATCAGGAGGAGACAACCACGGCCATTGCCGTTCGAAAGCGCTGGAGACGTTGTAGTACATATGCCAGGCCTCTAGATGGTGCTGTTCTCACAGAATCAGCCCTTGCAAAAACAGAGCTATAAATTGTCAAATTGAGCGAAATGAGGCATGGCTAAAATGCATGATCTGTTTGGTATTTTGAAAAAAATAAAGTATAAATATACCTTATATAGGTATGGTCCTACACTATATTATTCAAATATAGCATGATAGGTCCACGTTAAGTATCTGGATGTATGCTGTATTTAACAAGGTTGAGAAACTGCACGCTAATAGAGTGGTATAGGAATGAGTCCTAAACTCGTAAGCATTTTAGCATTTCCGGTTCCCTCGTCTCAAAGTCAATCGTTTTTTTAAACGTGTTTTGTGGTGGATGCCTAAATTAAAGTTTGTGGTTATTAATAAAGTCTATCGCTTTTACGCATCTTCAAAAAAGGCAGTTGTTTAGGAGTGACTACTAAACCTAATCATTCCGAACAGAAGCCACCTTTAGCTAAGCTGTGACGCAAAGTAATGTAACTACCGCTATGTAGTTCAATTATAAGCCAACGATAGCTTTTTACTTCTGGTGACTGTATTTTCACTAACTATTAGAAGTGCTGCTGATTTGTGGAGATTATACTGCTCAGCAAAAAGTTCCATTGATTTTTGTAGAGCGAGCTTTTCAATGCTAACTTCTGGGTCGGCCTTCAAAAATAAGTCAACACTGCACCACTATTACAAGCAATTGCTCATTCCCTATATGTTATAAGCAATATCAACGGGTATAAGTTGAGCATGAGAGGGAAATCTATTCGCTTTTAAGGAATTTAAGGGATTGTCACACAAACTGTGTTTTTGTGTTTAAATTAGCTTGCCATAAGTAGTTCAGCTCCACTGTTTAATACTTTCATCCCTTCTAAATATGCAAAATAAGAGCCGAGCTAAGATCAGGAAGCTTCCAGCGTGCTGTTTTCCATTCACGTGCACTTCTGGTAGAGAAAACATCTACCAGCTTGCTGTATGGATGTGCTGAATCAATTTCACTCAATAAATCCATATTTGTTTCAACATTAACACGCAAAATAAAAATAATATGCAATAAGAACAACCTCTCTTGTTACTGTCCTCCACCAAAAATAATTTGTTTTCACAGATTATTTATTTTTAAACTGAAAAGGGGTGTGGCAATAACCATGATTTAAATATATATATATATATATATATATATATATATATATATATTGATAGTAAACACATGATTATATTCTCTCAATACTCCAGTGCCTCTAAATAATTTCTGTTTCTTTACATTCTCCAATATCCTTCACAAAAAATTGTTTATTTAATTTGCAAAAACGCACAATAAGTCATTAATTCTTTTGACCAAATGAATTGCATGGTAAAGTCTAAAGATGGGCTGCCCTTATACTGACATTTAATTCTGACTTGTAAGTTTGGTTTGATGTTTGATATTTTAAAAACTGTTATGCATTTACAGTTCAGTTGCAGCCCCTTGAAAATCTGGAGAGCCCAACATTTTATTTTTAGTGCTTTGAATATTACTGGGCTTTTTTTTATGCGTCCATGTCTACATTCAGTTGCTTTATTGCTTCATTTTTTTTGTTTTGCTAATGTGAAAGCCCGTGGCTAACACTCCTCTTGACAAAAGAGATGAGCCGGGCTTGTAAGGTGCGGCTGAAACCACTCCAGGCTGTACTCACATCATTTCTGCCCTCAGTGGGTGCCATATTGTAATCAAACAATGTAAGAATTGGGGAAATAAGGGGAGTGTAATGAAGGCCGCACTCGATGACACCACGTTTGTAGCTGTAATTTAAAAAAGGCAAAGATATTCTATTAGGGCCTCAACAAGCCCCTCATTTTATGAAGCACAACCGTACTGAGCTGAATGATGTCATTTGAATATCGTGTCAGTTTAAATGTGGCCTACTGGGACAATAATGTGGTCACTGACATTTAATTGGAGGACAGAAACAGGTAGGGAGAGACAAAAGAGAGGAGGGGATTCGTGTGCCGACCTCACGTTTTTCAAAGAGATAAATAAAAGATGATAAACATACATTAGAGGGGCCATTTTGTCTAGACTCTTCTTTCTTTTTTAGTCTTTGAGAAATATGTCTCTAAATTTAGCTTCAGATTTATCAAGCCCAGGCAATTCAGGGGAAAAGGGGGACTTGGGAATAGAGAGAGCAAAAGAAAGAGACAAGGTTGAAAGGTATCTGAAAGACAGGTGCGGCAGACAAAAAGATGGAGGGGAGTGGTGGGAGGTGTGTGGGGGGGGAGCATTGTCTGTGAGATCCTGTCCATCACCTGTCACTTTTTAGAATGAAAATACATCTCCACTAATATCCGCCCCCCACATTCTCACACACACACACACACACACACACACTAGCAAGACAGAGGAGAAAGAGATGTGAATTTCAATTAAGCAGGTAAGGAAATGAAACTAGTGTTACAGTTATAAAGTCAACCAAGCAGATAAAGACTCCAATACTGAGAGATGAGACCGACAGATGGACTCGCATACACACAAATATGCTACGACCAACAGGCGGAGAAAAGAATGAAGGTCAAAAGATATCACGTTCAAAGCTCTTATGCTCTACTTTGTCCACTCTGTAAAGTAAAATGGAGGGCCTCATTAAGTGGCACCACATATAACTAGCAATAATGTTAATGAACTCTTTGCCACTATTTACTTTTAATGCATTCATGAATGCTCGTGTTGGCTGTTTTTAATTGCCAGTGGAGATCCTGTGTCTACTTTATGCAAATGTGGGTCTTCATACAACGTGACTTGCCACTTCAAATCTGTGTGCTCTTTTGAAAATCTTTAGATTAGCCAGCTAAGTTTTAAGGGGACATATCGTGAACATTTTCCCATGAATATATTTATTGTAGGTTTTTAGTAAAAACATGTTTACATGCTTTATTATTTAAAAACACATAATTGTTCGTATACTGTCAATCTGAATATATCTGTTTTCAGTCTCTGTCTGTTTTAAGATAAGATAAGATGGACCTTTATTAATCCCTGTGGGGAAATTCAGTAGTTTAACAGCAACAGGGTAACTCTCTCTTTAAGAAACCCCTTCTGAAAAAGCCAAGTCTGTTCTGATGCGAAAATATTGGCATCTTTACAGATTTTTGTAAAAGGTATTTTCTAATAAGTCTGCATTTGGCATTGATGAATCCCATGTTTTCTTACCGACACTGCCCAAAAAAACTGACTGGGTTTTCTTATTTGTGGGATGACATCTGCACATACGCAAACGTACAGTATGAAAGTGAAAACAGAAGTGACTTTTCATTATATGTCCTCATTAAAAATGATTACTTCTTCTTGGTTTAATTACTGTCAGACATACAGCATTAGAGTCAATGTCAGAGAGAAGGTTTCTGGACAAAGCACTGTGTTTTGTCATTTGAGAACAGGGCCAACACAATTTAGTTTACACACTTCCTGCCATGTCATTCAAATGCTAACTAGGGGTCAACTTTTAATAGGAAAGAACTTCATAAAATATAAAGTGTTTTTACAGTTCTGGCTAGCCTCCCCCGCCTGCTCTTCATTGTGGCCGTCCATTTGCAATGAATGGAATCTTGTCATTCACCACTCTGTTTTACTGCTTCAGCCTCTCTCCTCTCCTCTGGGGTCAAATGACCGCACTGAAGTTGCCCTTGTTTCGATGCGACATTTACATGGGAAGCAAATTCTCCAAAGGAGCAAAGTGGACCACAGTTGCACTGAATACAACTAAAATGTTCTTTCTGTAGTGCTCACCCCGGAAAAGCTCCATGTTCTGTCAGCACAAATCGCTACAGCTTAATGTTCAAAAGTTAAATGACTGCATGTTTGCATACAAATTCAATATTCTTCCATTGCATTAAGTCTAAATGACCTACTAAGATTCATCTAAGGTTGGTGTTTATTAATTTACCAATGCACTAGGGCTGTGCATCTTCACTGGTCTCACGATGCATAACAATGCGTTGCATCCTCAATGTTCTATATTACTGCACATGGCTTCTTTTTCATCAATGAATACATGCAGTAAGATAAATATGAACTCCCTTTTTATTATTTGCATGAGTGTTGAGAGCTGTGTCCAGAAATTCATTTAACATATTGGTATAACTTCGCAAATTCCACGCGCTCCGCGCTCATAATTTGCTAGGCCCACGTGCCTCAGCACCGCTGCTATGACTCCATCCTAGAGGAAACACTGGCCTGTCACTCATTATTTTCAGGGAGGGGGCGGGGTTTGGAGCAGCAGAGAGGAGACGTGATCGCGGAAGCGTTCCTCCTGCCTTCACAAACTTTACACACGTATTTATCGTCTGAAAATAGCAAGAGGACATTCATACTCTGCAATCCAAGACTTAATTAAATCCACCAAAAACCTGACATGACGACGAGTGTTTTTCAAAAACATAAATCGATGTGTGTCTCTGAACCGCAGCGACACGGACTGATTCAGAGCGGGTCATTCTGCTGTTGGTTCTGGACTGGTGTTCTTGTGTTGGTGGACAAAGCAGACTGCTCCGTGTTTGGAGTTGCTGTGCCGCTGTCACTTCTGTTCCCTGATCTCTGCGTCACCGACCGATTTGATATTCGTGTGACAGGACAAACAAAACAAAAAAACGTTATTGTCTGGAAGATCAGGAAGCAACGTTACTACGCTATAATCGATTATGTTCTGTCCCTGCAGAATCGTCCACGTCCGCATCGCGATGCATCGTAGAAACGATTAATTTCAACACCCCTACAATGCACACATCTGCTCAACATTACATGAAAGATTAACTACTTCCATATGAAGGATTTTTCTGAGTGGAGGTTGGTCATGCACCTGTATTTCCTAATGACGTATGTAAGGGTTTCCTCTCTTAGTCAATCAGTCAACTAACTGGTTTGTATAGCCTTATTCCACTGATGCATGTTTATTCAATCATTTCATAGTTTTCCATTGTGTAAGTCCTTTATCTCTAGGGTCAACACTGGGGACATTCATTTTGCGAATCAATCACACAATTAATGTAACAGACTAGTATCAAAGCATTTTGTGTCTCACCAGATTTCATACAGTGCATATATGGATTCATAGACTGCAAATGCCTCTATTCATTTGACAAAAGTTAATGAGGAAAGAAGGTGAAAATAATTTAGAGCAATATAAATGCAAAGCGAACAGAAGGTCAAAGTTGGACTAATTAAAAGTGCTATAAAATTGTCTAGTGAAATAAAATTGCTGCATGTAGCTATCAATTAGAAATCGCAAAATAGTCCTAGGCTGTAGCGGCACGGAAATGAATCTGTCAACATTTTTCATTATTGTATGATAACACAGGAGCAAATTAAGTCACAAAATAATTGTTACAAGCTGGACTTGACCTGCTTCATGCATTACCTCGGATTATTTCACATTCCCCACTTTGCAGCAGCAACACTCACACACAAACACACACAGGAGGCTTTCTTTTCTACACAGGGTTGTTTTTGCATTTTCTGACAGAGTGTCACAAGGGGTCTTCTCTTAATGAATCGAGGTGAGAGCACAGGCAGCGGTGAGAAATGATGGCCCAACCACATGTAGAGCATGTAGGTGCAAGAACACATTTTGGGTAATTCTGTGACCAAAGTTGCTGGCGCAGCGGCGGCACACCTGCAGTGCAGTCGCAAGAGAAGTTCGATGAGAAAGAATAAATTACCAGTAGATGTGGAAGGGGTTGGTGTCAATCACTCAATTAAATAAAGGGTAAATTAAAGGGTCCCCTCATTTATTTTATTTAAAAGGAATATGCGGAAGTCCAAGCCTTCTGAACAGAGGAAAAATGTCGATGATAGGTGCAGAGATGTAAGTGGAATGACAATGAAAATGTGCTTCATAGGATATCTAATTTCAATATAATTAATTGTACAGGAAAATATTGAAATCTCAAATTTGCCACGATAAATCAAATCTGTTAGAACCCAATCTGACATTTGGAAAATGTCCAGTAATTACTTTAGTTATGTATTGGCTCTAATTATCTAGAAAGCACTCGTGTCCCATCTCTATATTTAGCATTTCTTTTTGTAAAAATAGTAGCTGCTAGTGTTTATGATCAGTGGAGTGGTTGGTTTAGTTAGACTGAAAGAAAGAGTGCATTTCAAGGTCACCGTCTCAAAAAGACTCAGAAGTGTGTCAACAATTGATGAATTATTACGTAGCGATTTGGTATTCTGTGGATATAATTAGCACTTTCACACATTTAGCGCAAACAGCTTCTAAACAATGCTGAACTTCTCTTGTTAGGAAAAATGTCTAAAGATATGTTGTCGCTCTATAATAACCACTGTTATTGCGTTAATTAAACATCAATTATATGCCTGTTGTGCACTTACTTTGGCTTGCCAGTGCAGCACAAAATAGCTCTATGCCGTTTTGGTTTTTCTTTGACAAAATAAAAGGCTGCTTTAGTTACAAGGTCCATTTTGTTATTTACAGCTAAAGCACTCAAATATGACAAGTCGTGTATGTGACTTCTACACACTTGGAAACAACATCTCTGCGGAGACTTTCATTAAGCATTCAAATAATTTATTTAGACTTTTACACTGGCTGTAAAAAGTCAGTATTTGAAAAGTGTTCATCCGTAGACAACAGCAGCTATAATTGAGCTACGAGTCAAAATGGTTCATTTAATCATATATAAAATTATCATTGTTTATGATGGATCACTCCTCTCCTTCATTTTGTGTGTGCTCTGATCATCAAGATTTGGTCTTATCATTTTGGTGCAAACTCTCTGTTTAATTGCTCTATTTATACACACTGACTTGCATACAGTACATACTTGTACTGCATACTGGCACCTTGTTTGTTACGCATCATTCATTTAGCAAGTATCTTTCCCACTGCTGCGATACCGTTTTCACCTCCAAATTATTTTCAGAGTTGAATTAAATGAAAAAAACAATCTCTAGCACGCGCACACAAACAGCCAAATACAAATTATGGAGAGCCAACATGCAAACACAACACAAATGTATCCAGATGATAAAATATGATGTGGCTGACACTGCCTCCAATGAAAAATTATTGTCATGAGCCAACATGTCAGCAGTATAATCATGAATGATGTGCGGAAGAGAAAGGTCACAGCTGAGGACCGGGGCTTTATGTGGAGGAACAGCTAAGCTCTTTAGCGCCCTGACTTAGAAGCTGTAATTCACTATCGAAGACTTGGTGTCTTACACATTCATTCTCTATATTTTTTTTATCGTAATACAGAAACAGATGCATCATGTCATGGTATAAAAAAATGAACGTCCAATTTTATTCAAAACCAATTTCCCCACATGGGATAATAAAGGATGTGAATCTGTATTCAATCTCCATTTAGGTTGAAAAATTGTATATCATTACGGAAGTGAATGACAGACTAGCGAGCATGTGACTGCAGAGAAAAAGCAGGTGAGGTTCTCCAGCGTAAATGTGGAGCAGCATGCCTGACTGTGTACTCCTGCATGTCCTTCTGGCCATGCTTTGTTATAGCTTGGATTCTATCGTGTTCCCCCCCGTTACCAACAATACCACGCAGATTTTCTGACACTGGGGCCATTTGGGAGCTATTAAAGTGCCTGGACAAAGTATGTGCATAACAGTAGCCTTCCAGTGGCTTATCACAGAAATACAGTGTGAAGACAGGGGTTGGCTGGATTTAGCCTCCTGTATTAGAACTACTTTAGAACTTTGCATCTGTTTTATATTAATACTCTTAGAGCCTGTCAATCTTTTTCTTAATCTTTTATCAAAACTCATCTGTTGGAGTGAAATAAATAACCGCTCATTTTGGCACATTTTAATTAAGCAACAAAAGAATCAATGTTCTAAATGCCTTCTGCTAATTACATAATATGTATGCATCAAAGTGACAACAGATACACCACAGTCACCTTCCAGTGAAGATATTTCGGGGGTGTAACACAAAGGAAATGAATCACACGGCAGCGGAGAGTGACAAGTAAAATAATAGTTCTGAAATATGTAATTACAGCTTAGAATATGTTTCCGTTTGCCGCTTGTTATTTCTCGTCTATCCAGTCATGTTTGGTTATTATTAGTGTGGTCTATTGACTGTTTGAGAGCAGTGAGTAAACCAAACATTAGACCGGTTTTGGTGATTGCAAATCATGACCCTGGGGCCTAGATTATTAAAAGTGACTCCAGCACAAAAAGTACAATAAATTAGTCTAATGATCCACATGATTCAAATGAATTAAAGAGGATTTAATGTTGCAACCTCTGTGGATTTAGTGAAATATTGCAAATAAAAAAGGTCTGAACCATGCGGGGAACCTCAAGACATTAAACATTAGCCGCATTCACACCGGAGTACTTTTCCCCGTACTTTTCGCGTTTAGTTCCGTTAGTACCCCTTATGTCGCGTTCACACCAAAAAGAGCACTTCAAGCCGGGAACTTTTACCCCCATTTTTAGTGCCTGCTGAGAGATGGTACTTTCCTGGGGGAAAAAAGTGCCCCAGTTCTGATTGGCTGGGCGAATTGCAAACCACGCCCCGTACAACTCTGAAATGTTTTGTAGAGCCGCCATTTTATTATCCTCGCATTAGCATTATTAGCATTAGCATTCGCCCAGCGCACAAACGCAGAGAGACTAACTTATGGCAACACAAATAAAACATGGGAGCGGTGGAGATGAGGAGGGTGTCGGCGTTCTGGCGATTTACTCGGAAGGCTTCAGTAGAAGCTGCTGGGAGTCCCAGCAGCTTCTACTGAAGCCAGTCCCCAACTCCGGGGACTTCCGGCAGGGGACTCCGGGTGGCAGTATACGCCGTGAAGTGGTTTGCGGCCTGCCAGTAAACCCAAAGCAGAAGAAGACGAAGTGGCGTCAGCGGCTCATTTGCGTAATCTTCCCTCAGGGAACTTATTCCGGTGTGAACGCGATCTGTACTAAGTGCCCTGGGGTAATAAGTGCCGGGGCACTAAGTGCCGGCACTAAGTACGGCAAAGTACTTGGTGTGAACGCGGCTATTAAGTCTGTGTGGAAGTTCAACTAATGGCTTAACCCTAACCCTCGAGTCCATGTTCATAGATCCAGTGTTAAAATGGCCAATTTATGACAGAATAAAAGTATTACAGCCTTGTACAGAAAAGTTTGGTCTTTATAGATAATTCTCTATCCATGACAACTGTGCATGGGGTAAATCTTGATGAGTCAGCCGTTTCGATGATATAAGGCTTGAAGTTACATATTATGGTTTCTTTGAGTGACAGGTGGGTGGCATCTGAGGTCACAAGCGGTGTGTTCTGCTGTGTGACTCGGCCCGCCTTAACCCCACAGATCATGCCCTTTGTTGGATTAGCCGAGAGTCAGATTAGATGTCACTCATTAGACGACAACGGCATTAGCTGTTCACTTTAAGCTTCACTATGGCCACGGAAGAAGACGTCCAGTCCATATCTTAGTTCTATTGCAAACCCCTCCGTCACAAACTTTCCAACTTGTATTTTTTAATAATTACAACAAATTAAACATTGTAGTGGTTGCTGTGTTTAGGTCATACAACCATAGTGTCCTGGTGGATGCATTTACACTTAAAACATCATAAAAGTGTTATTTATTTGTGACTGTTACCTTGTTGATCAGAACGTGTAAATATCATACATTTGTCAGTATCAGTTTTTTATTTGCCAAAGGGTTTATTTTCTGCAATAATCCAAAATGTAATGGAATATTGGCATTGGCTTTTTGTCAAGGGGGATCCAGAGCGATGCTAACTTCCATGATGGCCAACGAAAAACACATCTTTCCTGCAGCACTCTATTGGCCATCACTACTAATCACACTACCAACAATGGCACAACTAATAACCTGTCAGGCTTGTCTTGTTGAAGGAATATCATTCTTAATCTGAAAGCCTGGTGCCCCCAAAAGAAGAAGAAAAACGGAAAAAAAACAGGACAGCACATACAAAACTACAGAGCATGAACTGTCACACAACGTCAAAGTGAGAAAGAGCAATCTGACCTGCGAGATTACGATATATTACTCTACAATGACAACTGGATCCAATCATGGCAGAACACTTCAGTGAGCCAGTCAGTTAATCCTCCAATCAGACAGACACGACCAACACAAAATGATCAAGCTCTTTGCTTTCAGAAGTACAAATACACTTTAGATACAGTATCTTTAAAAATACACTCCTGGAGTTGATGAAGTAGGAGAAACCTACTTAAGTACAGGCAGATTAACAAAAAACAAAAAATATTACGAAATGATGTTCCAATCACTGGCCTCTATCAAGGTCAAACATGTAACACTCACAGTTGTGTTTGGGATAATTATGGTCACTTTTTTTTTTACATTATATACTTAAACTACATATTTTTTAATTTGTTGGATTATGTGCAACAATTGTGAACTCTTTTTGGTAGAAAACAAAAATGCAGATAAAATGATCCATGTAATCTGCATTAAAAATGAATGTAATCATACATAAACATTGTATTATATTCTCAAAAGATACAAACTACATATAAACTTAAAGGTCACCTATTATGCAAAATACACTTGTTCATGTCTTGTATAAATAAACATGTGTAAAGAGACTCTGAAAGTTTCAGGAAAAGAGATTGGCTCACTTTTTTGTCCTGATCCATTTATATAAAAACCTGTCTGATAATGAGCTGATCAGATTTGGGCCACTTTATGATGTCAAAGATTGTGTGGCTTGTGTAACCATTAGCCAATCACCAACCAAGGTAACCGAGCCTCTCTTGCTACGGATGGTGTATTTCACTCTCTGTAGTACACATCCCAGACTTCTTGTGTTGGAGAGCAGAAACACAGGGGAGAAGGTTGTGAGAAGTAATGAGAATTCCAAACTGGACAGCAAGGTGATGTGTGTGACTGACAACACAATGGAACTCATCATCCTGATTAAACGGGACGTCCCTTTTTAATTATTTTCAGTATCTCCTTTTAAACGCAATCTGAAAGAGGTCACTGAAAAAAAAGCCACTTTCCGAAGAGATGACTTCTTAGTTTTTCACACTGGACTCGGGCAGAGTAAAGAAGATTGGAAAAAGATGTTCATATCATGAGAAAGCTGAAAATGACTGACTAATCCACCTGTCAAATGATCGCAGTGCACTAATACAGATCAGTGCTACAGCTGCGGAGGGCTCAAGGTCAGAGTCACTGTTGGTTTGTGCTGACCAGAGACTGTGTCAGTGACATTCTTCTGATGAGAGACCAGAAAACAACAAACACTTGTGCCCTTTTCCCTAAAAAGTATGTGAGGGTTTTTTTAAACATGGACGACGCACTTAAAAATAGGCGATACAATTCTTTCCAATTGTCTTTTGTGTCTGTTCTGGTTAGTCACCAAAGCAGTTACTGCGATTCATTTTTTTAAATATTGGTTCTTATTCTATATTTTGATCAAACACTAACTGTTGGAACAGAGGAGATGGAACAAAGACGTTTTCGGTTTTACATTTTTTCTGCCGTTTGAATAAAGTGTGTTCTTAGATAATCAGCAAGATAAAAAATACCATTTCAATCAGAAAGAAGCCTGGCAGCTTTGAGGAGAGAATATAAGTGTACGTTTTGTATCCATTATAAAAATTGGGTTTTGTTTATGATATATTTACATTAACCAGGTCACCTAGCATTAAGCCTTAAAAGTTATTTCAGCACACAGTAATAATAACAAATAAAAGACAAATAAGTACACAACCATGGCTAGAAAAAATGAGTAGCAGCAGTTTAAAAGAACTAGGTGACATAAATAACATAAAGTATTGAGACCGTTTTCTTTTAAATGTAAGTTTTTTACAGTGATATTTTCACACTACAATTGGCTCATTGCACAAAATTGCTGCAGATTTGATTACAATACATTTCTGATTCTATCAATCAGGTGTTTTTCTGGGGTGGTGGGGTTATTTACACAGGTTGACTCATTCATGCACCACTATACACGACGTAAGATACAGACGGACAGGACACTCATACCAGGTCACGAGTAAAGCCATATAAGGCTGATTTAACACAGCCCAGTGATGCATTTGCTCTAGTCCACCTAGTAAACATTACAGATGTGTTTTGGTGTGTGCGCTTGTGTTGTTTGTATCTCCGTGTGCACATGTGTGTGCACACGGACAGAGGCTTTGATAAGAGGTCTTGAGAGGTATAGTGGAGGACCATGCCCTCCTCTCGTCTGCTCTCCTCTCAATCCCGCCTAGCAGGCTGTCCTCATTACTGTCAGTCAGCATCAGGTTTAGCAGTGCCAGGCTCCTGCACAGCCCTCTGTCCTCTCTGCCCTGCCAGCACTAGCCTGCCTGACTGCTGCCATTGGTAAGCATTGTGAGAAGCCCCCTCAACCCCCTAGAAAACCTAATTATTCTCCACCCGCATCCGATGGGGAAGAAAAAGAGGGAGGCCGAGAAGGAAGAATCACACGTGCACTCCATTTATAAGCACTGTGGCAATTACTCAAACAAAGGAAATGTGTGTTCATATTATATCTGCGGTTAAGAAAAATAATTACACTGGCATTCGCATTTACAAATCGTTCCATTGAAGCATAAATATTGGAGGAAAGCCCGATACGTTTAGAAAGTGTGAAACACGCACTAAGAAAACATGCATGAATCAAACTGAGCGTCGCTTTGACTAGCCGTTAACTGGGTCACTCAGTTGGTGATTGTGTCTGACCACCAAACAAACAGTCATTCATATGCCTGTGCTCTGGCCCCGTTTTCATCTGGAGCAGCTCCACTGAGGCCACTGAAAGCAAAGGAGCTGACGGGTCAGGGATTTTAAACCCGTCTCCGACTTTGGCACAGTAGCCATTACCACAGAGGGAAAAACAACTCCTGTGTCATCCTCCATCTAAAGCAGGGTTTATTTACGTTGTCTGCACATCTGTTTTTTTTTTTAGGGGTGAAGGGAGAGTGACAGTGAAGAATTCCCATCAACTCGGCTGTCACTTTTCTGTCGTCTTCAGTCCGTCTCTTGGTTTCAGTGAAACGTCAGTGCATTTAGTGTCAGTTGTAAAAGCCATTTCAAAAGTGCATTTATTCTAAGAAATACAGAAAATATCTTTTCAGCCACACATATTGGTCGCTGACCAGGATAAGACCTTCTCCATATGCCTTGAAATGCGACGCCGGGTTTGGATAATAGCCTGCAAAACATAGCATTCTTTCTCATTCTTCCACTCCGTGTGCCATCTGCACGGTAGAAATGCCTTGAAATAAGAAATGTCTAATAAGAAATAATCTTCTATCTCATAATAAACATTTGGGAGGGCTCATTGTCATAAACTGTAAAGCTGAACAAAGATATTGATATGGCATTCTGTTCAACATTAAAGACTTTTGTCCTTGAATATTCTTTCAGAGTCACGCAGCTGTGCAGATCTGACTTGGAACGGGGGAAGCTGGTGCTTTTAATAAACTCAGAGACATTGAAAGGGTCTGGCAGCCACAGAGGTTTCATTTTCCCAGCAGTGAGCTGTGTGATTTAAAATAAGGATCATTTTGAGAAGGGGAATATCACAATGATAAATCTAGATCAAATAACTGAGCAAGGTGTAAGGCTGGATTTGCAAGGCCTCATAATCCTGAAAGACTGAAAAGGAAGCACGGAAAGTTACAGAAAGAGAGATGTAGTAAAACACGATGGAGAGTTTGTGAATTTTTATTTAAAAATACACCTGTGCCTCTCTAATAAAGTATAAATGTGGTTTTAACATCCACGGTCAAAAGACAAAGGTGAATTTACTTCATGAAGCATTACTATAAGACTGTGTTAGACCTAGGAGTCTTTTCTACAGGGAAGGGAGAACTGTCCTTGAGAGAGTTGTAGGACACAGACAAGTGGAGGAGTTGGACGTACTGGTCAATTTGTCAATCACAGCGAATAAGAGTTAGAGAAAAAGAGAAAAAGGCAAAGTGAAAGCTCCAGCTGCCCACACAGACAGCGAGCTACAAACACCAGAGCTACAGTCACCGCTGTAAAGCGCTGGAGTAAAAATGTGGGACAGTTCTAAGATGATATTTCTGAGTGATAGCCCAGAATTACCATAACTAGTTCGCCTCACAAAATTAACAAAATAACCAGAATGTGTGGATGTGTTGTTGCAGATGTGCAGTACACATCTTATTTGTTCACAGTCTTCTTCCTGCATCCCAAGGAGACAGTGACAACCTTACGGGTTGGTTTACAATCTCTTTATGGAGGTGCAGGAAAAAAAGGTTACGCCCATCGCTCTGTAAATGGTTGCTACTCCATCCTTTCATTTCCATAACAAGCCATCAGAACTCATCTCCCACTGAAGTGGCCACAGTCCCACTGGCAATTAAAATCATGCTGGGACATGCCATGGTTATGTGTTACTCGGCTGTTGCAGACAAAAGCGGTGGCAGTGGCAGCGGTAACAACGACAACAGTTGAGTGGTAAATCTCGAGCGATGTCGGTGGAATCGTCGCTTTGATTTCTCCAGGAAACTAAGAGCAGGCCTCGTTTACATGTTTCTGTATGAAACTTCCTGCAAGATATCAAACGGGGAAACAGTATCATCTCATCTCTGTCTGCTTTACCAATTTCTAGGATATACACAGCCACAATACTAAGAAGGCATGTAGGGTGGACATTTTTTTTTAGATTAGTAAAAAAAAAAAAAAGCCGGACCCCGTCCACACGAAGACGAAACGGGTTGTATCCGCTACAGTTCTCTATCGTATAGACGGTTCGTCCACACGAGGCCGACACGGAAACGTGGATACCGATAACGGCTCCCAAGGTGGGTAGATCTGCGGACGAAACGCTCTGGGGGGGCCAAACGGCTCCGTGTGTACGCCCTACACGATTATTTCCTGATAACGATGACGCCATAGTCCCGCCTCTCCCCACCTCTGCTGCTCACCCCCGCGTCACCCGCGTCATTGCTGATGTGTTTCGCCAACAACAACAACAATGGCGGATCACAGGGTTGCTTTCGTTTTCCAGACGCTACTGACCACAGATGTTAGTGCAAAATCTACAGCTCCTCTACCACAACCATCAGCAACAAGTGGAAAAGGAGAACTACATGAACTACATGCTAAATCCACCGCGGAGAATAAACAGAAGGGCAACCAGGCAACCATGGCAACCATGCTCGGGGGGTCTTATTCGCTGCTTTTGGTGTATTTTGTGGCAGAAGTACAGCGCCACTTACAGGCCCGGCATATGTACTACAGCGTTTCCAGTGGGTCGAGCGGTCTCGTGTGGACGGACACGTTTCTTGAGCCGATTCAGTGTAGACGGAAGACTTTTTTGATATCGAATTCGGTTCGTTTTCGTCTCCGTGTGGACGGGGTCTCAGACACAGGTGTAAAAACGTGCAATATTTTGATGTGAATCGGAGTCTTGCTGGAAAGGATAGGTTAAAGTGTTAACTTCTGACTTATGAGGGATCATATTAGCTTAAGCTTTTTTTTTTTTTTACACAGAATTGGGACTTTTGATATCGTCTCTCATTTCTTACTGCGAGCCATGAAGGGTTCCCTTAACGGACAGTATGGACAGATATTATTGCAGTGACCAAAATAATTGCAGAAATCCTTAAACATAGGAATGAGTTAGCATTTTTGACAATGGGGGCTTTGAATGTTTATTTGTTAGATGCCTGAAATAATCAGACATTTTTCTGATCACTGATTAGTTGATTAATTTCTAATGCAAAAATACTAGAAAATCCTATTTTCAGTCTATCAAATAAGGGGATTTATTACTTACCTCTGTTTTATATCCAATAAAAGGGAATATCATTGGGTTTTGGAATGACTAGAAATTTAAAGAAATTGGACTTACTTGGAAAATATAGAAATGTACATCCAAGATTCTCAGAGATGTTATAGCCCATTAAACAGTTATTCTAGGAAATAATCAGCAGATTAAATGATAATGAAAACAATTATATAATTGTAGCCGTTGTGAAACTTAAAGTTGAGTCGCTGAAACATTTATGTTGAAATGCTGGAATTCTAAAGCTACTTTTAGCCGCCTATCTTATAATGCCATGGCTCCCCCAGCCCGGCTGAATGGCAGGGAGGATATAAGGCATCAATTAATGTGCATAAAACACCTTGCATCACATCATCATTGTGTAATCCTTTCTTTCTCATCTGTCAATCATCAATAGAAAAACGTAATCCCTGAATATCCGTGGACTAGTCCGCACTGATACCTTTGACACAAAGAGTAAGCACAGCCTCCATTTCTAATACAAAACGTTCACTTTGAAGTCTTAAGATAAGCGTTAGATGTGTGACATTATTCATTAGTAATGTGTGTCAGTTTGCATTTCTTTTGCACCTGTTTTTCTATTTGACCAGGGCTTTGGTTTTCTCCCCCGGTACAATACCCTATTCTAGTGCAGATGCTCACACCAAACTACTCAAAATGTATTCTTAACTGCAAGGGCAATTATATAATAATAATAATCACATTGTGACCAATTTGTCCGACAATGACATATTTATGTATAATCATGACCTACAATTCTGGTATAATACTGGCATTTAAAAACAGAAATGTTTTACTTACTGCAGAATTGTACCAAGTACCAATACAAATCCTCAAGCAAGTCGACTTTGCAATAGGTAAAATCAGATTTAAATTAAAGGATTGCGAGGCTGTCAGTTATTCCCTAATGATTATTTGTTGCCCAGCGCATTCCCCGCTGTTTTTCTGACCCTCTCTTAACAATGGAAATGTCCATGTTTTGGGGCAGTGTGAGTTAGGCCTGCTGATTCAAGTTGTTTTTCCTGTGATCCTGTCATCCCAGTGCTAACACCTTCAGTTGTTTACAGTGAAATGTCCTCTGTGTTCACCTTCACTTCCTGTCTGTTTTCAGCATTACTCTACGTGCTGTACATACTGTATAGTTTTACCATACTGCAGCATTCAGCAGCGCGAGGTCACTGGCAGGGTTACTTGCGAGGTCATTGTTAGCCGTGAGAAAATTAACGCTGATTGGTCTCGTCACAATTTGCTCCCTGAAGCCCGTGCCACTGAGGCACCTGCCAAGCAGAGCTTCTTTAAATGAGAACGGAGCCTATTC
This sequence comes from Trematomus bernacchii, assembly GCF_902827165.1. Classification (NCBI taxonomy): domain Eukaryota; kingdom Metazoa; phylum Chordata; class Actinopteri; order Perciformes; family Nototheniidae; genus Trematomus; species Trematomus bernacchii. The sequence goes on from NW_022987513.1 coordinate 2,824,386, forward strand.
AACAGCTGCATAGGCAGCCAGGCGGGCAGACAGTGTAGGGGAGAGAGGGACAAAAGAAAGCAAAATGCAAAAACAGAGAAGACTTTCTAAATGGGAAACTCTGGGACTTCTTTTAAAAGGTCTTAAATCAATTTAACATAAAGTACAAACCCATGCAATGTTAATCTATTCGGTTTAATCACATTGCTTTTAGATCCTTTATAATCCACATTCAATACAACCATTTTTCTTCTCTAACAAGCTTGCCCTATAGCCATTTTATAAATCATTGGCACAGGGCTTTTGCAGTGCCACAAATTCTGTTATGGTGTCATTATTTCACCGAGTTATGAAACAGGCAAGGTGGAATGGCAAACATGTAGTACAACAGCACAAAAAGATTGCAATTCCCTCCCTGAGTCATAGCATACAGAAATGGTATAACAGTGTTTAAAAAAAGATTAACAATAACCGCGACAGCAAGAGGAGTTTGTGGTTCATTTAAAAATTGGAAGCATCAACCACCATCTGAGCTGTTTTATTGCACCTTCGACTTCTGTGAGCGAGACTCAAAAGGGAAGAAGTTAAAGTGATACACTTGGCGTGCAAGAACGCTGGTAGTTTCTCAACCATATGCCGATATCCTTAAGTCACCATGTGCTCTGGCTTTGAAAGCCTCCACTGCCAGTTCCTCATTTGAAACCTGACCAACTCTTTAACAATGCCTCTCTCTGATCCAGTGGGAAGGAGAAAATCTATTATCGATTTCCACCTGGTTTAGGTGGGAAAAGCCCTGATGGTGGTGTTGAATAGCGCTACACTGTACCGTGCATTCACACTAAAGCTGGGGGATGGTGTGAGAGGGTATGTCAACAAAGCCCTTGACTACGACACAGAACCATCTGCACGCGCTGAATATTTAATAGTCAATAGAAATTGCTCGAGACCAGTAATCAAGAAAAGGAAAAAGAAAAGATAATAAGCATCATGAGGAGCTCATACATCAGTTCCTGCGTGATTTGAGTTTGGCTTGTCTTTTAAATCACCCATTGTTTCAATGCTAATTGTGACTATTTCTCGATGCATGCACCACAATTACAGATATTTCTTAATCACTTATGTCATTCAATCCTATTTAACTCCAAATACAAAAGAAAACAACTCAATAGACGTATAATTCCACCAGCAAATTAAATGCATCCCTGTCAGAGATGTCAACAATCATCTAAGAATAAAACTCTTCACTTTTTACAAAAACGTGCACCTTAAAAAAAAACTTTAACAACACAAGACGGGATGATATTATTTCTCCACGTCCTATTTTTCACACCTGCATAAAACTTCCAACAAATAGATAACTGCAGACATATATGAACCCACTTCCTGTCAGTTACAAGTTCCCCCATCAAACCGATAAGATGGTTTCACATTTATACTCGGTTGCATAAACACACAATGAGCCTGATTATACTATTGCAGCCTAAAATTGGCATTGAGCTATTTTCTAATAACACATTTAAAAATGGTGACATTTAAAAAAACCTATAATGAGGGATGAAATGCAAATATAAGCATAAAAGCACAGGAAAAAAATGATGTGTATATAAATCAGCATAACCTCAATCATGCTGAACGTTTCCTTTAAGTCTTATTTGTCCAACTTTAATTGCTTTGGTGAAACAGCACAGGCAAGGTGAGAACAATGGAGCCACACTAGGTATTTCTCGACAATAACAAACAGACAACCACCGCTTCTTTGTGTCTGCTGTGTGAGCACACAAAATTAGGTAAGCCGGTGACATGAGACATAATCATTTTCTTTGAGCGGGGTTAGTGACCAATTTATTCTTACCTTAGGCTGGGCGCGACGTGGAAAGGCAACCTTAGGATCAATCTGAGAAGGAGAAAGGAAATTGTTGTTAAAGGAAACGCTGGGTTTTTGGTGAAAAGCAATGAATAGGTGTTAAAAATATTTCTCAAACTGTAAGACCACAAAAGGCTCCCCAGAGTCCAAGCATTCATATTGTAAATCCTCTGTGGCCACGGATAAATACTAGGACTTTAAAAGCAGTAATACAGATTCAAAATGTATTCAAATTGTGATATTTTCAATTGACAATGTTAAGAATGTATCTAAGCCATTAAGATTAACAAAAGCTGCCTGTGGCGATAGAAACAGTCTGCTCTTGAATTCAATAAGCATTTTTTACACTAAATCTGCATTCAGGAGCTGTCAAAGTTATTGCAATTACAAATTAAGTGCACATAAATGGTCCAACAAAAGGATGATTAGAACATAGGAAGGATTTATTTTTTTCATAGCACAATGGCTCTCCTACATTGAAGCTGACTTTTGTTTAATCTGACCTTTAAATTTTCCCCCTCTGTCTGCCACTCTGGTTAAGGTTATAAGTTATTTTCACCGAGGAACGGCTGAGTCATGGTTATGTGTATCTTAATATGCTAATGCCCTTGTAGTCATGTTGCAGTCAAAAATATCAAATCTGACAACTACATGCCCTGATCATGTTTTTCTCCTGATCATTGATGAGCCACATTGTCTTAATCGGCAGATAAACGGCAATTGATGTTTTTTCGTAGCAGCTGGTATACAAGGCTCTTTACAAAATATATTCACCAATATCCCGAACAAACGTTAAAACTGTTCCTTAATCAGGGTAGACTGGAACAAATATTGATATCTATAGTGTGTAATGTGCTGTTTTGCTGAAGAACATACAATTGAAATGAGTATAAATAAACAATTATATTCCTATTAAAATGTTTGCAAAATTAAATGTCAAATTAAATGCATAATAATAAGAAGAGTAATAATAATACAAATTAAAAACATTGAATATATATTTGTAATAAAACTGTGAAAACAACCACTTTTAACAATAGAGAGGCGAAGTCCCGCCCATCTACTTCCGACTCATGGGACCTTATTTCGGAAAAATTATGTATTGAAGTCAATGGGGAGAAAACGTATCTTTCGATCCCGTTTGAATTGTGCCACGAATTACACATATGATGTTTGTCAATCTTAAAAAATAATTTCCATGTCAAAAAAGTCACTGTTTGTCGTAAAACTGTTGAAATATAAGACTATGCAAAATACGCAACTAGAAAGACTACAAATCCCAGAATCCCGGTCCCGCACGCTGGCTCTTACGAACCGACTAACTCCCCTTGTGTGTATGTACAGCTCTCAACATGCCCAGACTTGGAGTGATTTTCACCTCTTTTAATACTTTTCGCCTCATTCTGAAAGAAAGAAGTGAAATGTGCCAACGTGACGGCCGTCTTGGTGTGTGGTGCGAGACGGGAGATGTAGTTCATTGAGCGTTTTCACACAAAAAAAAGTGTTACTTCACAGTTTTACGACACATTTTTATTTTTTTGATTTGCAAAATTATCTTTTAAATTGACAAACATCATATGTGTAATTCGTGGCTCAATTCAAACGGGATCGAAAGATAATCTTTCTCTCGCCATTGACTTCAATACATCATTTTTCCGAAATAAGGTCCCATGGAGGTCCCCCGGAAAGGGAGGGACTTCGCCTCTCTATTGTATCTATTGTAAGTTTCTCACCAAAAAGTTGACATATGATCAATCATGATTTGTTTATTATTATTTAAATGTTGCTACATAAAGCTTCAAAAAAGCTCATTCACAATGCAGCATTGTAGCAGCCTATCAGTCATTCAATGAATCCCTACTATACAGCATCCGATAATTAGACAGATGCAGAGATTTGGCCCCATAACTGCTTTCACGCAGGTCAGCTTAGTTTTTCAGAATTTTCACTGAGCAATTAGGTTAAAACATGAGACTAACATCTCAAATGAATATCTTCAAGACTGACTAATGGAAGTGAAATGATGAGGATTTGAAAATATATCAAATATCCCCGACATTACTTTGATATTTTCTACTACCGATACAAATTTAAAAGGTATTTGGCGATGCACTATGGCAAAGCACATTTAAAAGACTGCTAATTACTGACTAATATTGGTGATACGACATCATTTTACGATGGTGTCAACTGATATAGTACATTAAAAAAACAACAACAGAAAAAGAAGAACAAGTTAGTGAGCAAGCCAGCCACACTATCGCTCTGCCGGTCATGGTCGCAGCTTCTATTTTAGGCAGGAATCGCTGATTGAATATGACAGGGAGAAAATGAGAGTCTGAGGCCTCTGACGCCTCCAGATATTGCCAAATAACCAGGAGGATGCGTCAGATCAGCCTGTTTCTCCATCTTATTCTTGTTATCTCATTAGCTACATTTCCCTCATTAATTTCACTGGTATGAAGGTATGTGGGGGGGGGGGGGGGGTCTCATCAACCTTTACAATGTAGAGGAACTATCTCATACAGCAATGTCTTCCTCAATTGTCTTTGCCTGGATACCAAAGAAATTGTAAGAGGAAAGATTTGCTTTTGTTTTTAACTGAAAATCCTTTTTTTATATCTTCTGCTACATATTAAACTCAAATCTACAATTAGTATACTAATTCTATGCATCCATAAAAGTTACTCCTTGAGCACAGATGGATATATTTATGAAAAAAGAAATCTCTTCCTGATGAGGAAAACAATGGAAATAGAACGAATTAAGAAACACAAGAACATAAAGACACCATCTGCACAGATCAATTAAGCCAATGAGACTGAGCACGTTTTAATGTGTTTGAAGGGAAACCATGATGTGCAATGTCATTGTCATCTTTTCTGTCAGTCTCAGTTATTACGGTAATCTTTTTAAATCAAGTCAAAATGAGAAATGGATTCAATAACACCTGGGTATGGCAACCCCTGCTTGTAATGAATTTAATTTAAAGATTTGTTTTAGCACTTAGCCCCAGGCATAACCAATTCAAACTCAATTATTCTGTGCGCCCTATTTGAGCAAAGACAACACATTATGCTTAGAATACCAAAGTCCTATATACACTTGGAAATATATCTGACTTTTTTTAAGCCTATACAAAACCTATTAAACCTCTTTTCAACATATTGTCTCAACTAATTGTTTTTCCTTCCTGCTGAGAATTTATTTTCACAACGAGGCTTTCCGATTCAAGAGAGCACTGAAACACAATGGAGGTCCTATAGTTTTCTGTCAGTTGCAAATACTACAACTATCAAAAAGAGGCAATTATATGCACTCAGGGCAATGCAACCAAATGAGGCAAAGAGGACTTACTAACCAATCCTTCTGAGAAATCTTGTAGCAGCACCTTTTTAGGTCACAACTTATGATGAATGACTCCTTTGAGAAATTTGAACAGGAGGAGAGGAGACGAAGCAATCGTTTCCCTTTGGTTTACATATTAATGTGAAAAATGTAAAAGTGCCATCATAACTAAGGCCAATAGCTCAAATATGCACTGCACTTTACTCTGAGGTGGAATAAGTACTCAGATGTTATACTTAAGTTAAAAGTAGTAAGATTGCAGTGTACAAATACTCTGTTACAAGTAAAAGTCCTGCATTTCAAAAATGACTTTAGTAAAAGTACAAAATATACTTAAGTACTAAATCTGAAAGTACTCATCCAAGTGGCCATCACATCACTGGATTATAATTAGTGATCCAGTAACGTGTTTTACATTTGGATTTTGGAGTCAAAATATTAACTAACTAATGTCCTGAAATAAATGTAGCAGAGTAAAAAGTACAGTATTTGCTTTCAAAATGTAGTAGAGTAGAACTACAATGTAGCATAAAAAGGAAATACTCAAGTAAAGTACATGTACTTTAAAAAAGAACAGTTCTTGAGTAAATGTACTTAGTTACTTTCCACCCCTGACTTTACTGTGTAACCAAACCTTTGAACCAGAGACTATGCTGTCCCGGTTTGACCCGATACTTCCTTCCTGAAACATTTTGGTTATGTAACTCACATACCATCAGGGTTTGGGATCAGTCAACCGGACCTGGGAACTTTCCACACAAGGTGCAAAATTTCCCTCAAGTCTGATTTCATTTATATCTTCAAAATGTTAGGTTGGTGTTTTTAATAAAAGCTATTAGTGATGTACTTTGCATGTTTTTGAGTATACTATTCTTCCCTTAATGTGTTAGGGGGGAGGGCACTCTCTTATCCTCACTGTGCTTTTGCTTTCAATGTTATTTTCCATCAGCTGAATGCAACAAGTTAAATCTGTGATTTGTTGAAATTGATTCTGGGAACAAATCACAAACTGATGTAGAAGTAAAAAGGTGTTTTTAAGGGATATTTGTCCCAAAAAGCACATAAGTTAAAAGACACGCAACATCTTGGTAGATAGCGACACCTCCCATCCAGCTTTATGGTTATCTTCTAGTAGCAAGTACTTTATTAATCCCCCTCAAGGAAATGTCTTTATCGTGAAAACATTACAAGCCGTGCATGCAAAATAAACGGCACAGATATTTAGAAACCTGACTGCGAGTTGAGCAAACAATCTGCTCTGAATATGAATTTGCTCCACCTTTGAACATTACGTTTTATTAGTTGCCAGATTAGCTGCTCAAACGACGGGAACCAGCTCTATTAAGCAGGTAAACACATGGAAATTACCTTCCATTTATTGTTTTAACACTGAAGTATGAAGGTCATCAAATTCATTAAGGAGCAGAGAAATAAACGTGACTGATGTACAACAACATTTTCTATTGTTGTTTTATTGGGTATGAAAGTGGAGGTTTTTGTTTTACATGAAGCAAAGTAGAAGCAATATGACACTTAAGTAGTCCACAGACAGTTCAGGCTTAAAGATGTTGCCCAATATCATATATTTTTATAATAAAATGAGAATAATAATTGATGGTATATGTCCTTCCAAGAAAAAGGATATAGTTAGAATCATGAACACAGGGATATGAATCCTGGTCTCATTCGGGATATGATGTTTACATTGATCTCGAGGAAACCTGGGGCAAATGTAGACACACTCATGCAGCTCTTCATTCTTACAGGTATGATTATTAGAGGCATCTGTTGTCTGTAATTTAGGTTCTATGGGGTCCTTTTTTCCTTTGATTAATGTACTAAAACCCTCTAATGGGAGCAGTACCTTTTATGTACAATTGACAGACAACCTATAATGTGATGTCATTTTCAAAAGGCACTGCAATTACGGAACGCAAGCCTTTTGCAATGTGTGAACCTCAGATAGCACCTACACAAGTTTACACAGTTCAGTACCTGCGGAGCACCATAGAATGACAATGTAAAGATTTGCTACTGCTAAAGTAGCTGTAGTCGGGAGCTTTTTCCTCACTATTAAGCAAACCAGGCCTCTACAGTGTGTTGGCAAGTATTTCTCACCTTATGGCCTCTTTACATCACCCAAAATTGTACAAAATAAGACCTTCTCTGCATCTTTATTTTATGATGAAACATGATCCCAGACAGAACAAAGGCGGATTTCCTCAAGACATCATACAACCTGATATGTCAACATAATAAATGAGAACATCCCCTTCTTACCCTGCCTCCCCCTCCATATTTTATCTTCCACAGCCCTTTACTACAGGGTCTCTGTGGGCTGTTTCTGCATGTGACTGTTGGAGATCTGTGCCGAGAAACAGCCTATATCTTAAGTTCACATCTTATAAAAGGATTTCATGTATTAATGCGGCTCCTGGGTAAACTCTCTTCCTCTCTCTTAATACGTATCTACACCGGCATGATGGCGTGGTGTTTAACCTAAAAGGAAACGGCTTATCAAAGCTTGCAGCTTTTTACCCCAACTTTATAGTGTGTGAGCAGGTCCACAGGTGTGTTTGTGAGATACCGACGGAAAAGACAAGAAATTAAAACGTAAATATTTCATATCTGTGCTGTCAATCTTTACAGATTTTTTTTTTAGCGGATGGGATAACACCTCAAAGAGTTTTTAAAGCCAGCCAAATCAATAATGAGAATTTTACGAAGGAAATATGCAACACCATTATGAGTATGATCCAGATTCACTGGTATAACAGAAGATATTACATTACCGGCCTGACAAACATCTGATGTTCTGTATGTAGCGACAAGAGACATATACAGCGTGAAGTAATAACGCCTTGAGCCATAATTAACTGCAGAAGACAGAGCACCTGCTTTTCTTAAACAAGAGCGAGTCAGAGTTTAGCTCACTGATTTGACTTTACAACCTAATCCTATCGGAGGAATATGATTTCGATCTGCCAAGAACAGCTGCTCATCCGTGCCTTTCCTCTTGGGTTGCTCCCTGCCTCACCTTAAACATAAAAAATGCAGGTCCAATTTGACCGGGGGTCATCCATATGGAACACCCAGGAACGTATAGAATGAGTCTCTTACAAGAAAACAAAGATATGGTTGTAAGAAATTAAACCATAAATTGTTAACATAAGAAGAATTATCTCCCACTGCCTTGAAGAAATGTATATATTGCATTAACAATTGGTGGGTCCCTTGTGGATATTTGATGAAATTGTATTTTATTTTGTATAAACGCTTCACATTAAACATTTAAAGACGCAACTAGGTCTGAACGATTTGGAAATTATACATCATAGCAATTATTAAGACTGATATTGCAATTGTAATAGGATTCACAATTTCTTCAAGGAATGGCTTCATCATTATTCTCATTGAGAAATCTAATAAAATTAACATAGTGGATTTATTTCCCAGTGTGTAGAATACAATATTCAACTCTGTACATCTCTGCAATACTTAATTTAGAAGTATTACAACACATTTTTTACCTCCTGAAATCTGAATATTGTACTATAACGTTATTTTGATTCATTGTTTAGCCCCAATGCCAACATTGCATCAATCTACTGTCTTGTTAAGTTTGCAAGTGTATTTCTCAAATGCAAAATCATGTGCTATGATCTCTCCTGTTCATACCCGCCTGCCTGGAAACATCTTCAGGAACAGATGCTTTGAGTTGCATATTTCTAAACCGAACAAAGCATCATGAAAAATGGTAAATATGTTCTGAATTACCAGCATGTGTGTTTTGAAGCCCCAGGCTGTTCTTCTCCATATGTCTCATTCACATTCATCCTTTTCTGAGTGTTTTCATAACCGGACAAAAAGCAGCCACACGGTAAAAATCCGAAAGCAGAAGAACGACGACTGTGATCGCGTGCACATCCTGGCATTTGTGTGGATGTCACATTAATAACGAATATAATGAAGAAATTCTTTGTGAGGTATCAGTGTAATCAAAGCAATAAATGCCTCTTCTGTGTTTGCATTCAACAAATACTAATAGTTTGTTAAATAAAAGCCACATTCATTTATTTCGCCCATTAAACTAAATCACTCATAAAATTAGATAATAACAAAGGGTGGGTATGATTTCTACTGAATAATCTGACTCAACTTGTTCACTGTCACAGAACCTCCAGCCACTGACGCCTTTCAAGGTTACTCAGGACAAAAACATTGGGAAGGATTCTTTCAAGCACTGCAAAAGTAGGAGGCTTGTATCGAACCAACATCTGCAAACGCATCAAGAACCATCCACATTCTCTGGACTCGGCTCCTTCTTTCCATTCGTGCTGGGCAACTTTATAAAAACAGATATGATATATCCTAATGCAATGCGATCTTGATAGCGTGAGCGTGGAGATATCCAGCACAGCAGATACAGCCCAATGACTAATGGTGAGGAAAACAACACAGACAGCTGCCTTAGGTTTGCAATCTTCTATTTCATCGCCAACGGATAAACAACAGCACATTAGCAGCTAGGAAATATCAATTTCTGCATGTATTTGAGTCAGGATCTTTGGTATGTCAATTATACTGTCAAACACTCATCTGGTTATAAAAATGTCAAGCAATAACAAAGCTTTGCTTCAGCTTCACTTTGTTGTTTATTGTGACGGAGGCATTAGTTATCCCTATTATTACAGGACTATCAGTACCATCAATGCATTTTAGGTTTGAGGGTATGGAGACACAATTCTTGCCCATGAAAACAAAGCAAATGACTCATTCCAAAAACAAATGTCTATATTGATATCAGACAGGAATGCAAATATGATTTGGCACCATATATTCTTCTGAATAAGGATTGTGTAAAAGTCTATAATGATGATGTTATTAGTCTGTAAACAAATATGTATTGGAGGCAGTCTGGTGGCCTGAGGGTTTAAGACGCTGACCATGTGATCGAGTCTGGCCTGGACTCTCTCTCCCTTCATTTCCTGTCAGCTCTCTTCTATATTCTATCCAATAAAAGCAGGGAGAAAAAAAGCCCTGATAAATACCTGTACATATTTACAATGAAAATCCACCACAACAACATATAGATTGTCTTTATTAAACTGCCTTACAAAAGGGAATAATACGTGTTATGTTACATTTTTAAGGATTCACCAAAAGCCCTGACTTTTCCATTAGGTAAGGACAGACATTGAACAAGTTCAGTGTTGTGCCGCAATTCTGGGTAAAATGTCACTGTTCAGTAAGGGGGAGGCTCTGATGAGTATTACATTAGCAAAAACTATAGGCTACAATAAGTGTGATATGTTACAATTGTTAATGTACATATATGTAGCTGCAACGCTTTGAGCATTTTTATGTGGATATAGAACAGGTGGCTCACAATTTGAGAAAATGAAAATTGTATAGAACACATTTTGCATTGCACTTAATATGCTTGTGGAACAAGTGCTTTACCTCCAGCCAAATGCATAACAAAATAGGCAAAGAATATTCAACATTTTGATAATGACAATAACTGCAGGCGAAAGTTTGGTAACTTTATGATAAGGAAAAAAGTAGCTTTTTCTTACGGGTGGAAAAACTATTTTGCAATCAATAAGTCAGTTGCAACATTGAAGTAGCAGTGGACTGAGACGGTGCTATGAGCATGAGGTCATAAAGTTAAATCCAATGAATATCCTGAATATCATTTTAAATTCTCAAGGAATGTAACTGTTTCCTGCTGCTGCAGCTCTCATAGTGCCTTCGGGCAAAGCGTTGAACCAACACCTGCTCCGTTTTAAAAAGGAAATAAACTGGGGCTGTACCGGACAACTCTTAGGTATAAGACTGCGCACACGTTTCCCCCCGACCTTCACTGTAAGTATATACTGCCACAAAGTTGTTCAACGAAAATGTCTTGCTTAAAGTTATCAAATTGCCTTATATTCTGCCTCAAATTGAATAATTACCTCTATCTACAGTATGTACTCTACAGATATTTGCAATGCCATCACTTATAATTATTGTTCCTTGCAATGTCAATAACTGCCCTTTATATATTTAATGACTGATGATTCACTGACTTTATCATTCATTTCCCCATAAGACATAGGAACACTAAAGCACAATGTTTAGGTGATACACTGAGCATAACATAAAAGGCCGTATGAGTTGGTGGGGGGGGGGGGGGCTAATTATCTATGGCATGCCAATCAAGTGTTATCAATCATTTTGTAAAAGGTATGCATGTCTCTTTTTTTATAATGTTAAATAACATTTTTTTAGACCGGTAGGAATAGCAAGTTTATAGAAGTAAAGCCTTCCTCACTGAGCTGTTCTTATAACTGTCTGGAAAACTCAGTGCCCCCTAATAAATAAAGAAATAAAGCCATACCCTGGGAACTTTACAGAAATAAAGTAATCACTATCCAACAAAAAGCACTCAGGCTAAAAAATATCATTATAATGGACAACACATATTTAACATTACTGGTCTAGTAATACAATACAAATACAATTTGTCTTTCTTGATCCTTAAACATATTCCTCCATCTAGACCTGCCTTCAGTTAAGGTAGCACACACAGAACTATGCTGGCATACCCTGATATTACCACCTACCGAGCTGAATTTCCAGCCAAATACAATTTCAGCTGAACCCTGTCTAATCCATCACTACAGACATCTTTCAAAAATGACATCTTTAATTATTAATCTACTGAAAATGTCAAAGGGAAGTACAATGCGCTTTGTTCAGTGCATGGGTGTATGTCTGAATCAGTTCCCAAATATGTGCAAGCAATTTAGTTTCTAAAATAAACATACTTTCATAACGGTTATTGCCTTTACAATGACTAATTAAAAAAATACATCGTTATACATTAGAAAATAACAATTACTTTAAATAACATGTAAAAACGTAATCAAGCTTTAGTTTTCACAAATACAGAACTCCGTGTTTGACATTAGGGCGACATTTCGTTGGGGGTAAAGTGTTTTTTTTAAGCCTATTTTTACATTTACAGTATCAGTGCGTCAGGCGTTACACAATGCTATATCTGCTGGGTCAAACAGTAGCGAGGCAGTGGGCCTGAGACAGCACGCCCTTCAGTGGAACATGAGATATGTGCACACTGCACATGTGGCCACAGCGAAGAAGGGGGCGTGTCAGCCGCGTTCATCCAAAGAAGTGAAAGTGAACACACACAATATTCCCCTGCAGTTGTGTTTTATTGCTAAGCTGTTAGTGTTGAAGGGGACCATCATGCATTTAGCCTTTTTACATGACCTTGATCCACACAGCCTGCAAGAGGTGTTTACCCACAAGCCCTTTAGGCAATAAAAAGTCACACATTTATGACATGACGGGTTTCCACTGGCAGTACAAACATTAAACAAGGAATACACACTTATGTAAGTGTAGATAAAATTAACTCACCGTCTTTGAGTCTAATTCGTGGTGTTGTTGAGCTAAGACTTTATCTACACTGGCAGCATCTGTAAACGTAACAAACCCAAATCCTCTGCAAAAGACACAAAGACACAAATATTAAAATGTATACACACAAAATTAGAATACATGTTTCTTTGCAATACAAATTATTAAAAGAAAGACATTACATGTTATACTTCAGATAATATTCCTATGACCTTATTATTGTGACAATATTTATGTGTAAATGTATTTATGATCCACATTGTGAACATCCTATAGCAGATTTAAAAGAGAATCTGTGGACACTGCTGATCATTATTTTGTATGTCACAATGTGAGGCGACACTACACCAACATTGTGGTGCAGTCACAAAGTCAATGTCAAATTGCATTGGGCTGCAGCTTTACAGCAGTGAGCATTTAAGCTTATCTGGCTTGCTGTGAAACCACACGCAGGCGCGCACACGGGGACACACACGAACACATGAACGCGCGGACACACAAACACACATACACGCTGGATTAATACGAAACGAAACACGGACAAAGTGAGCGATATCGCTGCATGCACTGTGGAAGGAAAAGTAGATAAAAAGCCCTGTATTTACCTTGAGCGTTTTGTCGTGGGGTCTCTCATCACCATACATTCTCTTATTTCTCCGAATTTACTAAAATAGTCTCTAAGGCTGTCTGTGAACAGAGAAAATATGTCGGGTCATTTTGACAGAAACATATGGGCATGCTGTTGTCACTGTATTGAAATAAAAACACCCCGCGATGCGCATAGGGGTCGAATAGAGGACTTCAGATGGACGGAGATCAAAAATAACATCGTGCGCACACACTAGTGAGATATCCCATACAGTACACTACTGCACAGTGCACGAACATACACGGGCAGCAGCGAGCACTCAGTCACAGCGACAAAAACAACAAGAAATACTGGACACGTTGTAAAAGAGAATAACAGTCTCACCTGGTGAGGTTTGCCAGCTGAGGCCACCGATAAACATTTTACTGTAAGGGGAAAACACAACAGAAGTGAGTCCAGATGTCAGTTCGGCCATTTTGACGACTAACTACTTCTAAAAGCGACCTTAAAGGATAAAGGAAGACTATGAAAACACATTCGCGCTTCGTAATTATAGTCTATCTACATAAAAGGGGGAGGCTACGAAGCTGAGGTCTTAAACTGAATCTGGAAACAGACCGGTTTAAGTGCGTACTGTGAAGGGACGAATCCAACACGGCAGTCGAAGTCCTCTCTAAGATGTTGAAACATGAAAAAAACCCGTACCTTTGGATTAAATTTAGAAAGATTCTTACCCCGGGTCATGTTGTGAGTCGTTTAGGCTTCCGGATGTGGCTTGACTCCCGTCTCCTTCCATATCTATTTCAAACTATAGGCTGGGACTACAGTAACAGTGACAGACACACACAGATACGGGCAGGAGATATGCAAAGCCCCGCTATGAGAATATTACTGAGCCGGGAATGAAAGCGTCACACGTGGGATCAGCTCAGCCCCCTGCTCCCTCCTCCCTCTCGCAGCACGCTCTACCTTGGCCCGGAGGGGCGGAGCCTGCCTCTGTCACCTAACCAATCCAATTGACGTCAATTCAGGCAATCTGCAAACCAATCCTCCGATTTCTCATTTAATTAAGCACTAAACCACTAGAGGTGAAAGTGGCTTATTGCTCTTCTAAATCAGTGGACACATACCATTAAAACAAACAAAAAAATCTTTGTCCAAGAAAAGTTACACTTAATTAGCCACGTTAACATATTCAACAGACAAATCAAGCTTTTCAAAGCAGCAGTGCGATTATTTATTATACAAATTACGATATCCATCCGCCGTTTTATATAGTCCCTCTGAAAGTAGGGCATTTTTATTTTTGCATGTTAATATTTCAATTATCGTGATTTGTATGGCTTACAAATGCTTTATCAAGAAATAAGTGTATTCAATTAAAGTTGAATATTATAATAATATTGAATAAGTTATAAAATAGATATTGTGCAGCCGACTAGTATCTTTTATTTATAAAAAAGTTGAGGAGAGCATGCTTATGATAATAACTATCACTAACAACTATTGAATGTCTTATCCCGTAAAATACTGTAATAGTTTTTTTTAATGATTGCTAACCATATGATTGCAAAGTGATCCTTATTTGTTTTCAATAAGAGGTCATTGTTGGTTTAGTTAATTCATATTCTTACTAGGTGCACATTTATTAAGTCTTCCAGCTTTAAACATATTATAAATTGCATGCTATATTAACAACAATGCTGAATACAAATAGTACAAAGTACATTGAGATTGAGATTGAATCATGCAATGATACAGAAACTGAATATACAGAAGATAAGAAAATGTGCCCAACTGTAGGTGCTGACTGAGATAAGCTGATTATTGGTGAAAGTCTCATGAGCCATACAGTACGTGTTTAAGCGGGTTTCGATTGTTTGGAAAAGGTCTCCCAGCACCATACTGAATCTCTGCAGCTGACCCCGAGCATGACCTTTAGCTGCTTTATTCATTATGAAAGCCAACAAAGAGTTATCCTACAGGGATCAATAAAGTATGGTATCCATACATTCAGCGGATTTATTATGAATACTTTCATGTAGATTACCTGTAATGAGAGGCCATCCCTCCCTCCTGCACAATGCATGTGGAGATAAACTGCCTCTGCCCCCCATCACCCTGTAGAAGAAGAAGAAGAAGGAAATAATTAATAAAACAAACATGAATGACATTTGTGGGGGGGAAAAACGGTTTTTAATACACATTATTTGCAAGTATGCTCTCAATAGAATAGAAGAAAACTAAATCTCATGAACAAATTATGTTTTAAATTATGCATTATACATTTCTTTGTATCCATGGCACAGCAATCTCCAACAATACATTCTATATAAACGCAGTTTTCATTCATCTTAGCAGGAGAATAATTACAACAAAACAAGCACGGCACGAAACGTGACTAGTGATCCTTTTTCATTATTCACATTCAGTACGTTTTTTGAATAGGCCCGTCTGTACTGACTGTTCAGGGCACCACCAGAGGGAATTTCTTATCTAGCCAGGCAGCATGTTTTTGAAACAATGACTGAGATAAAACCCAAATAACAAGACTTTTGACAGTTAAACAGCTAAAATGCTGTCATTAGTTAGGGGACACTCTACATCGCAGCTGTGTAAGATAGGAATGGAGGAAAATGGTGGCAATTCCTTGCAGCACAGGAGTGTCACAGCAAATGGAAATGTGACACCTTCTACCTTGTACTGTATGCACTATTGTTCTGTACCATGCCAACTGGTGATACGTAAAATAACTATAAGTTGTTGAATGTGTGACAGTGTCTTCCAGCATGTGCCTGAAATCTGATTGTGAGAAAATCACATCCACTCATGCAGCTGCTGAGAGGGAAGAGTGAGGGAGGTTATAAACTGATACGGAATATGAGCTCAGGGTAACAACAGGCTTTACAGTGATCACAAGGTGTGCAAAAATCACAGTGGATTTAACACATGAAGAGCAACTTCGTTTTATGCTCAAATAAAAACACTGGGGTCCCAGGTTTCACAGTGTGGTTATGAATTATTTTGAACATTGTAATCATGGCCTTTCTATTCACTTTTCGTTATACCGTGAAGAGAGCAAAGTCAGAAAAAGTGTGGTGTTTTATAATATCTGATTTAGGATTATGAACCAGATTTAACCCCAGAGCAGACACACCACTGCTTTCTATTCAAATCTAGCATATCATATTTCAGCAAAAGTCTATGTCTAGATCCTTTTTACACTGATTGAAGGAGAAAAGGGTATATCTTTTTAAATAGAGGGGTGTTCTCCTTTAAGATTAGCAGCCACCAATCCTTGATGAAAGAGCCTAAAATGTTTAACCTTCTGAAGGCAAGTTAAAGCACTCTGACAGCTATGCTTTCAGAGCTGCTCTGCGTTTAGTATCGTGCAAGGAGTAAAAGAGAACAAGTTTACATTTTCTATGTACCCACAAATATCCCTAAAACTGACGCTGATCACACAGAAACACCATGGCCTGGAAGCATTCATAAAGCTGACAGCTGTTGAAGACGTTCCTATCAATGGAAGATGTCGAAAAAAATCATTACAAAGACACATTTGTATATCCCTCACGCTTTGAAATCATCCGTGTTGAATGATAATTCACTTTAGAAATCAAGGCAAAGATTGTGAAATCATATAGTTGTATCGGTGCAACTGGAGCCTGTATTCAGGGGCTGGAAAATGAACTGCTTCTCAATAGAGAGGAAACTCAGCATGCAAAAAAAAGAAAAAAAGCTAACCGAGCCTTTGCATGAAAACTGGAGGATTTGGAGGAGTCGAGAGAGAAGTAAAATTGATAGTGTGTGAAAGAGCTGAGGGGGAAAAGAAAGTGAGAGAAGCAATAGACTTGCCGGCAATGTTATGAGATGCTGTTTTGAGAAGAGGCATCCTGTTTCCTGTTGCAGTAATCGTTTTACACCCTCAGAATCCTCCCTTGACCTTGGAGAAATTGTTCTCCAACCATGCATAACCCCTTTTTTCCACACAGATTACAACACATAATCGAGCATGAATCGCAAAATATATATTTAAACCTTCAAATATCTTAAAAGACATACATATAGGAGATGATAACACTGAATGAAATTTGAAGTCGAAGGGGACTTGCATAGCTTGTGTTTTAAGCATAAATTGTGAAAGAATCCAATATATATTAATCCAACACTAAAAGATAGCTCAGATTAAATACCTTCACCCATTTACATACATTTGCTATGGATGTTATTCAAACACCCTTGAGGCATTGTTAATTTAATCCTTTTGGATTTTGTAAATGATTCTGTATTGATCACCGTGGATTGAGTGCTCTCTGCCGTCCTCAGGAGGGCCTATTACAGTGAAACCTAGAATCCAGAGGAAAACTGTGGAGAAAGCTGCAGATGTGAACAAATTGTCTCCCTCTAGTGTCCTCTCCTCTCTGCTTCTCCTCTGCTCAGACAGAGAGCACCTCTCACACTGCAGGGAGAGAGCCAGACTGACACATGCATAATTGACAGTCCTATTTCAGGAATTAGCCACCCACCAAACTGCAGCCTACCCTACCCTCTTTCATCTTGCCCGGAATAACTTAGCATCTTAAAAAGTCTATTTCAGCCTACAGGATGATTTAATTGTAAAATGATGAGTTTAATAAATAATATTTCCTTTCTAATCACGGATTTCCGAAGCGTGGTTGTGTAAAAACGCTGTCGACTGATCGTGATATGTGAGGAGGATCACTGGGACTGCGTGCGATTGTTAGCACATAGAGAAACTGTTTGAAGTCAGATCAGTGGGGACGGATGTTCTGGTGATGAATGATTTCTCTCCCCCATTATGCCCTCTGTAACTACGCAGATGAGTTAATTAAGCTGAGCCAGAGGCTACGCACTAGCATTCCAGGTGGATGGGCCACTGTGATATTCAGATCTACATTATTAAAAAAACTGTGATATTGACTTTTGAAATATCTAAAATGCATAAGGCTGCTGAGAGGCTGCAAATTATCTTTGTATATTTTGAAAAATAGAACATTCCCTTTTCCCAGAGACCAAAAGAAAAAGAAGAGCTCTCATCTTTTACTGAAGAATCAATCAAAATGTACTTGTAAAACGTATAATCATTGTGCACAATGGCCCATTTCAGAAAAATGCACTTTATAATATTGTTTTAAAAATAATGAAGCATGTGTGTTAATCATTTCAAATACTGCCGCTGGTATAGAGAAGGAGTTATTTTAAACTCTGGGACGCTAATGGATTTAACAAGGGATCAACAAAATGTTATCTTAAACAATAATAACACATTTATCTGTTGACTTTGTTTGGTTGTATTCATCTAAATCTCGATTATCAATGTAACTGAAGTTAATAAATAAATCTAGTGGAGTGAAAAGAACAATATTTGCCTCTGAGATGTAGTAAACGTATGAAGCAAGTAGTAATCGAGTACAAGTACCTACATATTGTGCTTGAGTGCAGTATTTGAGTAAATGTACTTAGTTACAGTCCACCAGAGCCAAAAGCACAAGTACCACAAAATAGCTTGAAGTACTCCAGTTATATTACCATGTATATTACAGACCGAGCAACAAGATTAGCATTTTTGGACCTCAGTATAACATTTTTAAAAGTATTTTTTTACACATGGGTTTTCTTTCTTTGAAAACCAAGCCTGCTCCAACACAAGTGTATGATGATGACGACATCATTTAGCTGCTCCACTGGGCTGGGAGATAAGCTCGCGCCCCTGCTGCTCACCGGGATGTTCCGGCTGCTGATGGTACGACTACAGAGAGAGCTGTGTGTTACAGATGATGATGAGTGGCATTAAAGCAGCACCAGGAGCCATGCTATTACCTACACAGTATATATATATATATACAGTACATACACTGTACTGTATACAGTCAGCAGTGGAGAGAAGGATGTACAGTTGGCCTTTTAAAGAGCTTTTGTCAAGACAGAGGAGGCAGAGACCCAGTCATGTTAGTTATACAATAGTTTTTTGGATCGATTGAACGTTTGAAAATGGACATTATTTGTGAAGTTAGTTTGATTTTGAAACAAAAGCCCATTTTGTTGAAATCTTCCTCAGGACTATCATTTCTGGTTTATCTTATCGGTGCTAAGCCCAGATGTATATAAGGTATATAGATGTATTAGTAATGTAGAAAAACTGTTTCAAGTCAAACTCCGCATTGAAAAGGAAATGATTAGCATCAAAATGTTATCTCAAATAAAAAAACTATACTCATTATGCACAACAGCCTATTTTAGAATAATACATTATCGAATAAGAGTTTGTTTTGCATTAAAGTGTTAACCATTTTAATGTTTTTGTAGCTGGTAATTTAGGTCCTTTAAAAAAAATACATACAGTATTGCTGGGTAGCTTTTGGTTTTGACAAGGTTTCAATAAAGTTAATCTTAACTTATAATTTATACATATATAATAATGTACCTAATTACTCTCCAATACTAGTTACGACACACTCATGCATGTGCAAAGCTATTTTTCTTTCTACATACAATAAGGCTATGGATTCTAGCCTGAAGAACTTTTATAATTAGCTTTATTCAATTTCGATTAGTTTTTTTATATGAACAAAAATACTAAACCTCAGACATTTGTTTACATTATCCAGAAGCTAAAATGTGTGCAATAAGCAGGCACTTCTTTCTCCTTTCTTTCACTTATTTGTGTTCCCTGGCTGTACTGGCTGCCACCATATCCTCTCAGTTCCCAACCATTTCCTATTCTACAACAACCGACCTTTAAACTGACCTTGCCTTGTCTGTGCCATTGAGACAAAAGCGAGAGATACCATATCCTCAGCTTCCCGCCCCACTATGCTTCAAGGTTTTCCCCCCCCTGTCTCATCAGTCTTCCGGCTGCTTGAGTACGCCTTGTTATTTCTTCCAGATTCCTACATGTTTGGCTTTTCGGCCGATCAGACTGGAAAACATTGCTCTTGGCTCAAAGAGATGGCGAGCCGTCGGCGTATAGACCCGAGCTGTCAATACAGATTAGGTTTATCTGATAAACTTTTATCTGCAACATTTGAGCATCCTTTGTTTGGGTAGCAGCCTAATTCTGGGGCATGATTGATATTGTGACGCATACTCTGAGGAGGTCGAAATTGGCAGCCATTGTTTAAGCCTGCAGTGGACTTGTCAGAGCATGTCACTGCACATCAGAATGTGTGTGAGATGTAATCTTTAGGTACAGTCTACACTATTTGGATGGATTTCAAATCTGAATAACGATCTGCAGTAAAGAGGATACAAAATAAAGAAATGTGTGCATTTGAACACGATTTTTTGAATAGGGGCAAATGGTGTCCTTCAAAACCTCTCCAAGAATTGTCTCTTGGCAGATTTGGTTTAAACAATCATTTCTGGCCCACCACCACAAGAGGGCACTTAGAGCATATGTAATCATAACAGGAGCTGTCATTAGTGTGGTTTTGTCTGTGGGTGTATTCAATGAGGTGGCTCGCAATGACATGTCTCTTGTGTACCTTTTAGGAGTGGTGAGTCTTAAGGCACACGCAGGTTAACCTCGTACATTGGCCTTATGGCTTCTCTCGCCCTAGACAAACCCTGTATGACTTAACAGGCTGCTGTAAGGTGAAAAGCCACAATGTTTGGCTGGACTTTCTACTATTCCTGTATACAGTGACAGAAAAAAAGGTAAAATAACAAACCAACTCTTGGTGATGAGCAAGCTTTGTAAGGAATATTCTTCAAAAACTGAAGAAAGGGGACTTTTTCAGTATACCGCACACATACACAAACACCAACAAAGGCTTTTCAAAAAATACTTAAAAAGCCTGCAAAAAGATTCTACTTTATGTTCTCAAATACTTTTATATGAAATTGCCTGAACACATTTCTATAACAAGCTGCTGGGGACTATAACAATTGTAAAAATAAAGTATGAGAACACAAGAGGGCAGTGGGGTTACCAGGTAAGAAACACACAGAGGGTGAGTCTTATTGAGTGTGGCTGAAAGAAAGTAGGCAGCTCTCTCAAAACAAGCCTGGGTGCAGAGATGAAGAGGGGAGTCATGGCAGCAGTAAATGATGCTAGCCTTCAACACCTTGTCAGTTATTATGAGAAGCCAGAAGAGAAATCTGACATTACTTTGTGTTGTCTACAGAGACAAAATAATTGGCCAGCTGCAGCTCACTGGCACCTACAGTACTTTGAAGAGAAGTTTTAAAGTTCTGCAGCTAAAAGGAGGCAGAGGCATAAGAAATATATCATGCTTGTTAGAGGTTCACAATTTGTTATTCAGAGCATTAATGTAGCAGCCAACTATTATTTTCCATTTAAATAGTTGAGTAAAATGTACCTGAGCAGAGAAGTGTTGGTTGTAATCCGAGTTTTTTATACTTTGTTCAGGTTTACAAAATAAGCCCAGCCATGCGTGCATGTCAGTGCCTTGGCTAGTGCATGTTGCTCCTGTACATGGCCAGTGATGGGTAGTAACAAAGTACATTTACTGTACTGTAACTTAGCTTAGCCAATCTCCATTTAGAAAACACGCATTTTAAAAGGTTTTTCACCTGCCGTCTGTCTGCAGACTTGTCAAAGCATTAATTCATGGTTTTTACTAACCGGTATCAGTATGTTGTTACTTCGGCATCATTTTGAAACGTGTATTACAATTAAATCACGGTCAAATATGTTCATCTTGTTGTAGTTGTAGCCCCCTTGCCAGCGATTCTCTCTCTAGTTTAGCAAACTCAGCCCGACTCAGCCCTGTTTGTTGGCCCCGATAGAACCACGATTTTGTCGGGCCAGAAAAGAGGTGAAAAAGTACCCCCGGGCCGGAACTAGGCCTAGTGGAAGCGCAACCAAAAACGGGCCCGGCACGACACGGCACGCTTAAACCGCGCTCCGCGCCATGGTGGAAATGCCCCATTAGACTCCACTACATTTATTAGACAGCTTTTGGATACTAGTAACTTTTCTAGGTTTAGATTATTAGCTAATACAAAATATATATCAAATATTAAATAAACGTTAACAAATATGTATAGGTTGAGATATCCAGCAACAGTACAGCTGTATATTTTGATGCTGATTATTTTTCACTTTTACTACTTTTACTTTTTTAGATCCCATGTCATGGCCATTTCTACTGATCATAATTCCATTGTTGAGGTATACTAAAATAGATTTATACTGTGCAATTTTCCAAACTCACATTGGTTTCTCATACAGCATCTCTGTAAAGTATGTCTATTCACCGGTATTCACTCTCTGTCCTAAACGGCTTGTTGGAGCTCCTGCCCTGTGAGCCCAGTGTGCTCTGATTGGTCGCGAAGTTGAGAGGCTCGCAGCTCCTCGCAGCTGTGTGAGCTGCTGCAGGAACAGACAGGCTTTCCGTGTCGGCGTCTCGGCGATACAGGAGTACAAGCTAAACTCATCCTGAGCACACACAAACACTCACAGCCGAAGTAAAAACAATAAGTGTGGCTTGATATTGACTAAGAAAAAGGTTTATAACGCTGTGAGCATGGGTCTGCGGAGAGCATTTCTCCGCGATCCCAACGTAGTAGCCTGAAAAACGTTTACCCATTTAAACAGTCGTGGTAGATACCTTGTTTGTTTTAAACATCATAAATACACAAACAACAATGAATACTTACAGGTTGTGTACCCGAATCTCCCGCTGGTCCAAACAAAGTAGGAGCAGCATCGTTCTTCAGTGCCCTACGCTGTACATATCCGGCATGAATCGCTGAAAGGTTTTGGGAAGCTTTGTTTCGTGAAAGGCTGACAGAGGGTGCGGCCATAGCTCTGGGCGTGGCTACTGGGTATCCCTACGTAGCGATACCCAGGAAGAAAACATTGGAAAATGAGAAATCTCCAACGAGGCGTTTTGGGGAGGTATTTTCTGTGTTAGAGTTGTACTCGCTACAGGGTGTACTTTCAGGGTTTTTGACTCTACAGACCGTTTACATGCATAAAAACCTTCATAACACACAAGGGGACGGGTAATAACCGGAAAAGCATAACATGGGACCTTTAAGATTTTGAATGCAGGACTTTTACTTGTAACAGAGTATTTTTTTAAATGTAGGCCTATTGGTACTCATACATGTACAGTAGTAGAAGAAGTACTCCAATGTTTTAAAACATCGGAGTACTTATTCTACTACTGTACATGGCTAAGCTAGCTAATGGCAGCCGCTTTGCTAATACAGCTGTATTCCCTTCGCTTTCCCTTCCTTGTTCGACCTTGTCCGACTTGTCCAGGCTGAACCTCACCAATGAACGTGTCCCCTTGGCCGTCGTCGCGTTTAACGTCGCTGCCACCCTGCGGTTCCCTTCATGTTAGCTCTCTCAGCACTGGCGCCATCTAATGGCACTGTTCTTGCTGTTAGCAACGTAGCCGCGGGCCTCAGGGGCCGCCATGTTGAGAACTGTGTGGAGGCAATCCCGTGATTAGAGGGCGTGACCGCCAGCTGGAAACAAAACCAACATCCAATCAGGATTCAGTGCTTGTTTTCAGCTTGCCAATTAAAAAACGATGTAAACCAGAATAACTTTCTATTTTCTCCACCCTTTCTTACTGGTAAACTGAGGACCAAAGTGAACCATAAAAAGATCTCAAAAAACACTGATGGTGCAAATGAACCCATAATCTCAGGTGCAGCTCAGTTTCCTCAATTTCTCTTTTCATCTGCCCATAATTTAGGTCTACAGATGAAAATTATAGCTAGCTAGCCGGTAAATAGTTGTTTTATATTGGCCAAAGTGAAATCCTTTTTTAGTAATTCATTAACCCTCCTGTTGTCTTCGGGTCAAATCTGACCGATTTACTACTTTCATCAATCATAACTTTTTTGTTTTACGTTCGATTGCATTAAGGCTTTATGATATCCTTCACAGTAGACATTTGAACATATAAAATGGCTGATCACCACTTTCATTGAATTTTGGATGATTTAGTCAACTTTAACACCCATGGTGTTCCCGGTAAAAAAGGACCCATAAAGAAAAGGAATTAGTAACCATCCGGATCAGATAAAACACACACAGAAACACACAAACACTCACACGCATACTCTAGATGTGTTCCCCCCCCTTATGTGCCCAATCCCCCTATGTGAATCACACCTGGCACACACAAACACACACACACACATAGAACAATTTGACACATTTCCCGCTCTTATGTGCCCATCCCCCCACATGGATCACACCTGGCACACGCAATACATGTTCAGTGTCTATTTTGTTCAGTTGTTCATGTATACCAGTAGTCTGATACAATATTTACAGTTTGAAAGGGTGTTCAATGAAATTTGGTGATGATTAATGTTTTTTGTGTTAATGTAATAGCAGTTAAAACAGGACCGGTCAAATTTGACCGCGAACACCAAAGTAAGGGGGGGAAACGAAGACAATAGGAGGGTTAAACGAAGATCAAAGTTAAAGGACAAACTGAGTTTGAAGGGAGAAATGAAAATTAACTTTCTGTGATCCTCATTGAATGCTCAAAAATACACTGTACACTAACCACAAGTTCCTCTGTTTGACTTCTGTTTCTCAGCTATAAATATACAGAATGTATTCAACAAATGGGTGTTTGATGGGTTGCATATTCGCCTGACTTCTGTTATAGTTTGTTTATTTAGTAAATCTTCAAACAATATATTTTTGTATGTAGCTGTAAAGTGTGTTTTATTTGTCATCAAGGATATTTATAAAAGGGAATGTCATTTTATTAAAATTATAATTCATCCCTCTCTTCAGATAGGTATGCTTCATGGCCTGTTACATCAGATGGTAATCGTTCTTAGTGTGGGTTAGTGTCTCCATTTTGCTGAAGCGGGTACCTGCTCACCAGTCTTGTGTCTCCCTGTGCCACAAAGTCTCACTCCATGCAAGGTTTCCTCTCTTAACTTCTTGAGCTCGACTGACCCAGTACCAGCTCCACCAGTGTTATGATGGTAAAAAAACAAGTTATAACAGATATCTATGCTATACTGTTTTGAAAATATGGAGTCTTATACATTCAGAACCTGTAAACCAAATGTATGTTGTCCAAACCTTTTTAGAAGTATCTTAAAGATAGTAGTTGACTACACATATAACCTTCATAAACATAAGCATCTTGTGTTAAAATATTCTGCGGTAATATTCTGCCTAGATTATAATTACAAAATTACAAATCCAAGCTTTTTAATGCACTTATAGCTATAATAGGGGGACAGTAAGTCAAACAACACATTTTATAATCACACTGACATAAATTAGGTTTTTGCCAAAGAATGTCACCATACCTTTGTACCTCATAATGCACACAGGCACCTTGCATTGCATTGAATCTCTTAAGTCAAATACAAATATTAATACAAATTCATTGTTTATTATTGTGTCAATTTCTTTGGTAGACTTGTTATTTTAACTATATGGAAATTAAGGGTTATGAAGTAAATTCAGTAAACATTCAATATTGGCATCACATAGAGCATGCACTTGGTTGGCATTTATTCCAGCATATCTGCATACAGTTTTTGAATCCTTTTTAAAATACAAAATGAGACCTGGTTTTAGTGCTTACTAAATGACCTCCAGATAGAATGTTATTGCTGTGTTTTTCCAAGTGTGATTAAAGCCTATCTTTTATTGTGTTTAGTGAACCTTTCCTTTAAAAAATACACTTCAAAACTAATTTATGTCTGCTATTTCAATCTGAATAATTCACTGTTTAATGAGTTCGATTTTTATGACCTTGTTTATTGTTGTTTTGAAAGCATTGAACACTATGTCAAAGACCCTTGGGAGATGTTATTGTTGAATATTAACAAAAGAAGAAAACAGGGTGTCTGCCCTCTCCTTTGAGACGCAGTGAAAACAGCTTGAAATTAAAAACAACAGTGTTGCAGTCTTGTAGAATGAAGAAGAAATGTGGTGTGAAAAAAAACAGTTATGGCAAAATTCAAACAATCATCAAGAGGTGTAAATATCAGCAATTTTATTTAACTATACACAAATCAACTGGAGAAGTGATTCCCTGGCACTGAATTCTTCTTGAATGTATAAAAAGCAACTTGCCGTGATGCGTTTTCTACTATTTTGGCCCCTTTTGGAACAAGGTTTTTCTAAAATGTAAACTGTTTTCTACGCTTAATGCAACAGAGATTGGAATATCTTAAAAACTAGCTGAGAATGTCTGTGCTTTAATGCTCTGCCGCAATATAGGTTAGTATTCCTGAAGCGCTCAATCACCATGCAGATCATTTTCACAAGCGTCAGTGAATCATGAAGGACACTTAAGTTTAAGATGTGATCAAAATACAGAAGCAGTACTTGGCACAGAGTTGTTTTAAAGATAGTGATGCAACATTGTCCATTGGTTTTCCCACCGCTCCACACACTCTTTTTGTATTCCTTTTCCTGCACATGGCATGGCCAGTTTCTTACATCGATCCTTTCCCCCAAAAAGGGGCAGAGGGATTTGTGGTTACGGTTTGTGCAGGCAGGCATCAAGGACCTCTATTCAAATAGGCAAACAGTGTTAGGGAGTAGTGAACTACTCGCATTTAAACCAGTTTTTTATTTTACAGTAACTAGCTGCATAGAAGAAGAAGATTCAACTTATTGTCATTACGTAGTACAGGTACTATGTAACGAAACGGTTTCTCTGCATTTGACCCATCCTAGTGTTAGGAGCAGTGGGCTGCCATTATGTACGGCGCCCGGGGAGCAGTGTAGGGAACGGTGCCTTGCTCAGGGACACCTCGGTAGCACTAGGTCTTTCCGGGACTTGAACTGGTGACCTTCCAGTAGCCAAGCCAAGTCCCGATGGACTTTGCCACCACCGCCCATAGTAGTTTAACTACACTACATTCAAGTTTTTTTCAATTTCTTTTGTAGTCAACTAATCAAACTACAAAGCATCTTGGGCCATAAAATGAAAGGAGCCCCATTTCACCAGTTCTGCCCCATTTTTTTTCCATAAAAGTTCAACATTTTTTAAGTGGGGTATTTTTTTGTATTAGCATATAAAACATGCCCTTAAAGATTCTGCTTTTTAATTGCATAAGCAATATATTCTATGTGGTTGCTAAGAGTGACTAAATGAAACTACTCTTCATCATGCTGAAAAGGAGTCTGCATCATTCCAAAATCCAATAGAAAAATGTAATTGCTTTTTGTCAAAGGAACCAGTGCAATGCTAACTTCCAGGTTGGTTTACAAAAATACGTAATTCCTGCACCACTTCATTGAGTGACATTATTTGCTGGCATGTGCCTTTTTCCATTCTTTTTTGTTAACAATCTGTATCCAATGTACATTGTAAATATGATCCTTCTTTTTAGTAGTTTGAACTACTTTTTTATAAGTAGCTTTATTTACCAGAATAAGTTCTCAGCCGTGGTTAAATGTTTTCCAGTGTGAAATAATTGTTGCATTACAAAGCTTTTTACTTTTAAAGAAGCTTACAGTACCCAACACTGTAGGCACAATAATTCATTCAAAACCTTGAGCTTTGTACCTTTTTGGAAGCCAATGCAATAAATAAGATACAAAAAAGATATGACCAAAGCAACACTAGCCAAATACATCAATTATTTGGAGAAAATGGGAAAAATGTAAGATGCACAATCATTTTAGGACAGCATTGATCTGGGTAGACCATGGTTGCAGCTAAGCACCAGAATACATTCAGCGACAGGAAACATGTATACCTGAATGTATAGTGCCATCATGTGCTTATATATATACATTACAATGCTATTTTTTTATTCAAGTGGATGCTTGTAAAAAGTATTTTTAGAAAACATAATGCAATGAGCAATTATTATAAAAGTAGCAGGAATTATTAAGCTCCTCATACAGCCTTTGTATTTGTGTGCCTTTTTTTGAGAATGCTGTTAATATACAAACGTAAAAGCACTACAACAGTCAAAAGTCTTGTGTGTCTTGTACTAGTTTGTGCTGTAAATGTACAGTTCTCAGTGTTTTTGTCTTTCAGAGGACTTGTGGCAGAAGGACAGACAGAAGGCCTAGGTTGCACAGGAAAGGCTGCCAGGAGTCTGTAGCAAGAGTCGGGCCACTGTTATAAAGGGACTGATTTTTCCTCCTCACACTCCTGGTGCGCAGAGTGGTTGTCTTTTTTGTTTGGATGGAGGAGCTCTCTGTTGTAAAGAAGCTGCCTGTGGCCAATGTCACGTCAGCAATGATGGGTGTTTCAGCAATGAAGCTTGTGTCAGAAAAAGAGGATTGGTCGGTGGTGTGGAGTGAGTCAGCGGATGAGTCTTTCTTTTTGCCGGAGATGAGATTGAAATCAGTGTTGAGCATGTGCTCCGCGGCAGCTGGGCTAGCAGATGCAGAGATGTGATTAATAGTTAGGTGTGTGTCTCTGCTTCCAGGTCGCAGGGTGGAGGTGCTAATGGCTGTGAAAGGGTGGTGCCATGTGATCTCATCTGAAGTTTGTGGGGTGCTTTGCAGAGCAGAACCAGAAGAATACCACCACCCTGTCACACTGGCATCAGGGGCCATGGAGTTCAAGTCCTGGGCACTCGCTGCCAGTGGGGGGAGGTTATAGGAGGCAAAATGCCACCCTCCAGTCCTGCCGGGGCGCACCCCTCCGCAGACAGGCCGGATGTGGCAGGGGCAGCCCAGGACGCGGGCAGGTATACGCTGAGTCCAGGAGAGTAGGTACGTGATGTCGTCATAGTGGTGACACGCCCAAGGGTTGTCGCCCAGAGTGATGACTCTAAGCGATGTCACCTTGTCCAACACTCCAAACGGCAGCGTGGAGAAGCGGTTAGCATGCAGATAGAAGTGAGTTAGTCTGAGGAGACGATCCAGAGAACCAGGCAGCACCTTCATCAGCAAATTGTGGGACAGGTCGATATTCTCCAGGCGCGCAGGCATGTTGGTGGGCAAGGTCCTGAAGTGATTGTTGCTAAGGTTGAGCGTGACCAGGTTGATCAGCGTATTGTTGATGAAGATCGCCCGTTCCAGCTTGTTGTCAGAGAGGTCGAGCAGTCGAAGATTCCACTGGTGAACTGTGTCGTTCTTCTCCAGCAACTGGAGGCGGTTGGAGGCGGCATGGAGTTGCCAGAGGGAACGAGGTAAGCCGGCGGGAAGGTGGCTCAGCCGGTTGTTGGACAAATCGAGGAATCGAAGATGGGTGTATGAAGTGAGATGGCCATCGAGGTCGTGAAATCGGTTGTTGGACAAGTTCAGGGAGCGCATGTTGTGCTGCAGGCCATCGGGCAGCTGTCTCAGACCCCTCCATGAGCAGTCTACCTCCCGGTGGCTGCGGCTGCAGGAGCACATGGAAGGGCACACGGCGAGGACGTGCAACCCCAGCGACAACACAAGCAGGAGCTCCAGAAGGGCCTCATTTGGGGAGAGCTTCAGCAGCACATCCCTGCTAAAAGAAAGATAGGGAGACAGGACAGGAGAGTGTTAGAGTGATTCTAACACAGAATCCTCTTTACGGCCAGGAGGCACGAAGTCATTGTTTTGAAAGTCTCAAGTTATGTCACAAGATAAAGTCCTAAGTCAAATCTGAAAAGTCGCAAGTCAAGTTCTAAGTCCCAAACTTTGAGGTTTAGGAACGTTTCACCCAATGTAATTCAATTTTTCGTAATGTATTTCGTTTTTTGTTGACCTCCACATATGTTTTGTACATAAACAATTATTTTCTTTCTCAACATTACATTACATTACATTACATTACATGTTACTTGTTAAACGCTTTTATCCAAAGCGACTTACATACTCAATGCTGTGGGCAATCCCCACAGGAGCAATTTGGGGTGAAATGTCTCAGGGACACAACGACATGCTGACTGCAATGGGGTTTGAACCTGTGACCCCCTGATCCGAACCCACTACACCACACGCCCCCCTAACCGTAACATTAGTCAGGGATCTCTCCTGCATCTTGATTGGACGCTGTTGGATAGACTTAATGAAATTAATCACAGTAACACAAGTTGACATGAAAGGAAATGAATTCATTTATGGACATACATTTTACCCTTTAGGTTTTGGGGAAGGTGTCAAGTATTTCTACGTATGTCAAAAGGCTCATCGAATTTATGTCAAGAGTCATTTGTGTTAAAGTACAAGTCCAGTTGCACTTCTTTTCTGATTTTGTCAAATAAAGATTCAAATTTGTCACACCTATGGTGAATACAGGAAACAGACTGCAGACTGGTTATCTGTCAGAGAAGCACACTAACTGCAGAGGGCTGTGCTGAATACAAATTGCTTCATCGTTTCTTTAAAGCTCCATCCCCACCAAAATATCTCTCACACACACACACACACACACACACACACACACACACACACACACACACACACACACACACACACACACACACACACACACACACACACACACACACACACACACACACACACACACACACACACACACACAATTTTTTTATATATATACATAGCACCAAATTGCAACTAATCTATATCTACTGTCACTTTTCACATGTGCTCTTTTATTAAATAAACTAAATGCTTTCATTGTGAGTTTAGTGTTTTTGACCCTAAGAAACACTGATGCATTAATCAATAACAATAATCCACAGCTCCTCTCTCTGCTACAGAGGATTACACAAATATATATCCCAATGCCACCCCCCCCCCCCCCGCTCAGGCAGCACCCTCCCCCCCCCAAAGCAGTAAACCTAGGGGAAACACTGCACACACACATATAGAAACAGGCTGCACAATGTTTGTTGCACAACACTGCATTGCTTGCAGATACTAACATTCACATCACATGCCAAACTGACTCCCCTAACAATGCAGTAATGTTTTTTCACTCATGCTGTAGGCTACATTTGCCCCATCAGTACTGTACCAGGTTAAAACGGGTCCTTTTCTATGGTAAATGGATCTTGAAGAGGATATTTCTAGTCTATTTAAGAATATAATTCATACCATCCCTGCAGTCATTTTCTCTGGCATGAGTTTGCGTGTTCAGTCATCAGTGGTTGTCAGAGCAGTCAGTCCCATGCTCTCAGAGGAGGAGAACTAGCTCAATAGATGGCTTGTACTAATGACTCCACAGAGAACCCATGCATCAGCGGGTGCAAAGACACAGCCAGGACACTGCTGAAACGGCACTATACTGTGTGCAAGCCAGGGTGTGGCAGAATATATGTGTGTGTGTGTGTGTGTGTGCGTGTGTGTGTGTGTGTGTGTGTGTGTGTGTGTGTGTGTGTGTGTGTGTGTGTGTGTGTGTTGATTAAAAGAGTGTATAAATGTGTCCATAACTCACCTTCTCATCTTATCATTCCAGTCACTTTTCTCTGCTCCTTTTTGCCGTCCAGCCTCTCTCCTCTCCTGCTTTCAAGCTCGGGACCAGATGCTGCTCTGCTGAAGGTGATTTCTTTTTCTGTCTGAATTCCCCTGATAGATTTGACCCTTGCCCACTTGTCCAGTGCAGGTTTTTAAGGCTGCCTTCACTGCTTTCCAGTCCTTGTCCTCTCTGAAGAGCTGAGAGTTTGATATTTCCTAAATAGATCTCTTGGTTAGCGCGATCAGGCACTGCAGGCTCTGGATTTGCTCTGTGCAGTGGAAGTAAGCAGGGAGGGGTGGGGGGGAGTATTAGGAAGGTGGAATGGGGGGGTGGGGGCAAAGGAGAAATGGAGCGCATAGCAGAGGGGTCCCTGCCTTCAAGGAAAACTCCTCTACCCCTCATCTGGCAGCTTTCAGGATTTACTTCTGCATTTAAAGCGACAGCTATTGTTGTGTTTAGATTCATTGACTGATTTCACTCCTGTTTGTACTCAAAATAAATCACCTAAATCCATATGATCCCTCTGTAACATATCCCTTTACAGAGGAACACGGTGCTGTAAGTGGTTGTTATTTTCCCTGTGTAAATGTAGTTAGTGCCACAAACACCTTGAAGATTTATTGCAGAGGGCTCCAGTCCACTGCAGCTTCCTACCTGTCATCAGCAATACAGGAAACGCTCCGTTCTGCACTGCATTGCTGTACTTCTCCCACACATCACCACTGTTGGTTCTAAGGAACAGTTTAACAGTGACACAGAGGGTGATCAGTGTTTCCAACCAGGTTGGTCATATTTATATTTGTTGTAATTAGTAACATAATCCATCTAACTTGAACAATTTTTTTTTAAACTAATATGAATATTTGTGGATACCTTAGTACATAAAAAATAGACGCAGCCAAAAAGTGTTTTCCCCTATAAAACATCTAAAAACCTAAATTGCATTTATCATGTTCAGCTTTTCACGAGTCAACAGCAAAAAACATTGCATTTGTATAAATTGCCATACTTTAAAGGTCACCTATTATTAAAAATCCACTTTTTCATGTCTATTATACATAAACATGTGTCCCCTCTGCCTTAAGAGATTCTGAAAGTTTCAGGAAAAAAGATTCTCTCACTTTTTGTCCTGATCCATTTATATAAAAACCTGTCTGAAAATGAGCTGACCCCCCCTTATCACCTGAATCTCCTCCTAGAGCACCATTGTGTTCTTTTTAACCAAATATCTCTCAGAGGGGCGTGGGGAGTGGCTCCTTATTTTCATCTAAAGTAACAGACAGAGAATCAGCACTTTTGAAACAGGGCTGAAACAGAGGGGATTATGGGATGCTACAATAGATGATCTGTTTGGTGTTTCGAGGCCAAACCCTTCAGAAACTTGGGTTGCAGTTGAATAATCCAAAAATCAGCTCCTATCGTCTATTCGTATCCACTATTCCTTGACCTCTGTGTGAAACGTCACGGGGTTAAGGAATAGTGGATAGGAGAATTCAAAAGGACTTAGGAGAAGAGACTGCGGTGCTTTGAGAATCTGACTGCACTTTCACTATCCAACGTATTTATGATGCGCCAGCGGACGTCATGAATGTGCGTCTGCTGTGGGGAAACTACAGTTTTCTATACAGCGGATTACATGGATGTATAATAAGAATGGCGGACTACTGTAAACGCATTTGATACTTTGCACCGTGCTCTTATGGTGTTGTTGCTTTATGAACGTGGACAACAGAGAAACATATTCTTCATGACCAAGGTTGGAATTTAAATTAAAAAGTAAAGTGAAACTTATGCTTGTCACCCTCCAGTCCACATCAATACAAATGATCCCAATACGTATGATTGTATGAAAAGATCTTAAAATAAATACAAATGTAATTATTATAAACGTGTTAGTCCTTAACATCTATCACTGTGTATATCACCATTAAACATGTTTTAAAAAGTTTAAGAAACCCAACACAGCTCAGTAAAGACTATGAAATGTTGACTTTATTTGATCATTTCAGTAAAAACTAACGTTCATATTTCTCCTTTTGATTATTATAGTGATGAACGTTTAAAACAAAGCACTTTGGCAAGTTACCACATACATTTTAAAATGCTTAATAAGCACCGTAACTTTCATGATACTAATTTCTCGGTCATAATCCGGTCCGTTCGGAAGGTTCTTAAACTAAACTGACAATTTGACCGCAGCCATGTTTTGTATATATCTGAGACCTATAATATATTGATGAAAAAGAGTATAATAGGAGACCTTTAAAGACTTGATGAAAAGTAACTGTAATTAAGTTTCAAATTTGTTCAATATAACATGGGCTGATTATAGTTACTTATTTTTTTAATCCGATTACATAATCCCATTAACTTCCCACCCTAGTTCCAATTGTGAGCAATTCAAAACGATGTTGCATCATTGTGGATTCCTGATTTATGTAACCACAGCGGCTCAGAGTCATTGCTCATTTGTACTTGTCTTTGTTCAGTTGTCATGTAAACTAAACAAAGAACCCATTTACTCACACCTCTCTCTGTACTTTCCTCTCTTCATGCCTTTACTTCCAGTCCCTACCTGCACTGATTGAGATGGAGTGTCCCGTCATTGGCCATTACAACAAGGCTTAAAAAAGAATCCCTCACTTATTCTGTCAGTCACTCTACAACTTGCTAGGACAACAATGTGTACTGTGTTAGCACTGCAGTGCACAGAACAAAAAAAGTATATATTTGACAATAACACTGACTAAGGGTTGACTTATAACTTTTACTGCATTGTTAAACTTGCACATCACCCGCAACTCCAAGTGTTTCCCCCTCCCGCTGCTTTATGGGGTTGAAGCAGGAGCTGCATTGAGAAGGGACAAACTGTTCAGACTTTTAATGAAGAGTACCCATCCATCATGACGTCACAAGCAACCAAATGAACAAATATCTGTACAGGACGATGGAAACAAACGCATATTTGTTATATTTTGTATGGCCTTGTCAGCTCTGGCTGAGGTGGAAGAGAGCGTTCTTTCTGAGGTCAGTGGCACTGCCTGGAGGAGGCCCTTTCTCTGCATGCTAATCAAGCAAACCTTTCTTTCTCTCTTTCTCTCTTTCACACACACACACAAAATCGGAAGTGGCTGCATGGTCAAATAATTCAGGACTGAGGTTTCTCAGGACGGGTTTTATTCCTCTTTTTGTTGCGTATGTCAAAACAGTACATCTCAAAAGGTTTTTCACAACACATATGGACTATGACACATATTATTATATAAAAATAATTACCTACAAAATGACCACTTATAATTACCGACCACTATTATTTTTCTTTTTATTCAAATGCCTTCATGGCACAGGAAGATCCCCAAAAATAACATTTGTTATGTATTGTAAATAGAGAAGTGAAAAGTAAATAATGACAGCAAAACTATATCAAAATATCACTTTACAAACTGGAAGTGGAATTCAAGGGGCCACTTTCTGGTGAAAAATTAAGCCAATGTAACAGTGCCAAAAGCTGCATTTCCTCGATTAGCCACCTGAGGCTTGCTCCGAAAGCAAGTCAATCTCCATACACCACCATTACAAAACGCCAAAGCAGAAATAATCATGGTTACAGGTTGGAACAAAAAAATGTTGGTGTCTTTATCTAATTGACCTGTTCATTACAACGGGACAGTGCTGATGTTTATACAACTCACCCATTTAAATAATTTTAACGATTAAGGGCGTCTAAGATCCACCTACCAGCTTATTCTTCTTTGAAAAGGAAACTGGTGATGGTACACAGTTAATTGAAAGCAATAATATTAAGTTGTAACTAATATTTTGTATCTAAACGTATTGTTATTGCTTTCAATTAGCCTAGTACAGTTATGTGAAATCTATTGACATAATACATTTAGTTAAAGTCAACGTTTCAGTTTTTTCACTGTAGAGGTAAAATATCCCATTGATACATTTCAATATAACATCACTAATAACAAAGAAGTACAGTATCAACCAATTGTTTTCAAGCAGAAATGCTCAGTGCACAGTTTGACACATCTAGCTGCGGTTGATCGACTTCCTGTAAAGCAAAAGCTGCTGAAAAAAAGAATGCCTTATTTACTGTATTGTAAAGCTCTAGGGAAGTAAAGGCAGGTGCTCAGGAAACGCATTGGAACACACATTTAACCCTAGACTTTATCTTTTGGTTCCTCAGTGCCTTTACAGTTGGAGGCGGATGCGGCCTCGGTGGACTTGGAGTCAGTGGCTTCTTCTTGTGGCTTTGAGGCCTTTTCAGCAACGGTTACAGGACCAGCCGAAACTTCTTCACTCTTTGCAGTTTCTTCCTCCTTCTTCTTCTCTTCCTTTGGTCCATCCTCCTTTACCTTCCCGCCTTCTTCCTCGGTGGTACCATTACCCATCTCCTCCTGCGTTTGACCAATGTCAGACATCAACACCGTGTTCTCTTTGGCTTCTGGCTCTGACGCGCTTTTGTTCCTCTTGGCGGTTCCCATCCAGTATTCGGAGGTGCTGAACAGGTCTGCGTTGCTGCTCAGCGCCTTGATGCGTCTGCTCTGCTGGCACACCTTCCATATCAACAGCAGAGTAGAAACCAGCAGAATGGTACACGCTATGATCAGTCCGCCGCTCACCATGAACAATGGAAGGCATTCCCTGTACATATTGAAAGGGGTGGTGGTGGAAGTGGTGGTAGTGGTGGTGGTGGTGGGCCGATGTGTGCCAGATGACATTGAAGTGCTATGACTGCTGAAGTCCAGGGAGACTGGTGAAGGTGACTCAGACTGAATGTTGGCCTCACTTGTGTGATCAGATAGGGATGTTTTTTGAAAAGTTGTTGAAGTGGAGTCTGCAGTTGAATTGTCTTCTTGTGTAGTTGAGTCAAGATCTGAAGTAGTCAGATCTGAAGCAGCAGTAATTCCTGCAGTCATTTGAGAACCGCACAATAGTGAACCAAGGAGTTCTACGCAGCACAACAGGAAGAGCAGTCCCTTCATGTTGCTATCTGAGAAGACAAGATAGCTGTTTAGCAAAAAAATTGGTTTTGAAATATAGATTTGATACAGGAAGAACAGTTAGCAAGAAGCTCAGACACAGTACCTCACTTTATAATCAATGTGGCAGCTTTAGTCAAATAAAAATGAGTCATTTATTACTATGGACATTAACTTAAGTATTAGATATGTGAGTCTGCTCTTTCTGACATGATAATATCTGTACTTAAAAAAAAAGAACTATTTTTTTGTCACTTCTGCAACACAATACTCCCGATTCACCACAAATACACTTTTCCGTTTTGTTCTGCGATTAAACAAACATATATTGTCCTGTCACTCATTTTCTTATATTGATTATTTGATGCTACTTTATACAGTGTTTTTAATGCTAAATCATGAAGGCAAATGTTGCCTTGTAAAAAACTAATATATGTTAACACAAATATAGTATGATGCTAACCAGCAGTATATGTTATAAATAGCCCAACCTTTACCCACTGTATGATTTAAGTATACCCATTAAGCATCCTATGATTCGTCATTGTAATATTTGGTATTCTGAAATGGACCATTTGTGATATGTGATATATTATCCATAAGTTTAATTTCATACATACATACATACATACATACATACATACATACATACACACACACACACACACACACACACACACACACACACACACACACACACACACACACACACACACACACACACACACACACACACACACACACACACACACACACACACACACACACACACACACACATACATACATACATACATACATACATACATACATACATACATACATACATACACATTGGAACCAGCTGCAGCACGTAAAACAAAAACAAAAGCATGGCTTTAACAGCAATTTAGCTTTCACAATGTAGTGCATTTTTTTGTTTTGTTTGAAATGTTTCGCCATAGTTTCCAATAAAGTAGTTGATTCATTTCAGATTCATCACTTACTCATTTACAGAAGTTCTTCAGAACCATATTTGGTGCATTGTTTTGGGGACATAATTGTGAAGACATGATTGTAATTGTACAGCAAATTCCTAAAACTGATGTAAATTCATGCTAAAGTGACAGTTAAGTCCATACTGTACTGTATTTGCTATACCGTATACTGTGTATTTTGTATGTAGAAAACAGTGTAAAAAGTTTCAAAATATATTCAAAAATATATTTTATCATCAGGATTTAGAACAGAACCGTACAAAAACGCTCTCAACACGTTAAAACATATTCCTTATTCTTAGAAGTCTTACCAGTTAAGGCCTAAACATTAAGTTGATACTATTTTTCTCTGTTGCATGATGTCAGAATTGACATATCTCAAACACAAAAGTATTAATAAATGGCACTTACATTGCTGATGATCTTGATTTATTTCCAAGAAGAATATGGTTTAATCAAATAATAAAAACGTGCGGCGAGTAAAGAGAGATGAGCGGTGTGTAAAGGAACTATGTCAAATGATGGGAATCCAAATAAATGGCACACTCGTCTGTCTGTCTTCT
This sequence comes from Trematomus bernacchii, assembly GCF_902827165.1. Lineage (NCBI taxonomy): Eukaryota > Metazoa > Chordata > Actinopteri > Perciformes > Nototheniidae > Trematomus > Trematomus bernacchii. The sequence goes on from NW_022987513.1 coordinate 2,862,423, forward strand.
GCTTACTTCTCCATTTTGACTATAAAAAGAAAAGGAAGTGGTTTTGTGTTCTGTACAAGGCTAAAGCTGGTCACGCAAATATCTGTCGTGTGACAGACTATTCAAAGTTAGAGGCATACTGAGCAACACACTTACGATAAAATAGCTCTAGAATCATTGACCAGAGATTATTTTATGCCTGGTTAATAGAATTTTAGCTAAGTGGTAAAGACACAATATTATTTTTTTTTTTTAAATGACAAGCCATCTCATCTGCCTTAGATAGCTACGTCATGTCAAGAGGCCCACAGCAGATTTTAGTTGAGACAAGAGGATTCAACTTCTATACTTCCGTTGCTTAAGTGTCATGTACTTATTTTGGTCTTAGCCACAATTTCTTCAAAAATCTTTATTTAAAGTTCCTATTTAATGTCATGCACCTATAACGCAAGGCCTTTTGACACGTCAGTAGATTATGAGTACATGCAAGTGGAAAATGTTGCAGCATGACACATGAAGGTGACTCAGATATGTAAAATGGGTCCAATTCAACATCTGTTCCTGGCACAAAATAAAGAATGATTATTTGCATCGATCGCTAGTGTAATAAAGTTCCCCTTTTTGTTTCTGCGGTAAATGTATATTTGTGTATCCTGTGCGATTTGTGGGTATTTCTGCTGCGTGTGTGCACATGCACCTGTAACTTGTTTTAGCATCATCCCGACACTTGACACCAGAGAGATAAAAGACAACAGCTTCTAAAGTCAGGTCTGTTTTGCAGGTATTCAACTGAAGACCCTCAAGTATATAACCCTTGTGGTTGACCTGCTACGCTTTTGTTGTCACTGCAATGACAACAAATATCCGTTTAGACCAGGGGTGGGGAACCTCAAGCCCCGCGAGACCATTTGGTACGGCCCTCGAGGTAATTTAAAAAACACAAAAAGAAAAAAAATTAAGAAATCTAGACCGCAAAAAAAATTAAACAAGCGAGTGCCTGTTTTTCCTGGCCAAGGTCAGGGTCCTTGAACACAACACGAGTCTAACGTGTCATCACGTGGTATATGTCTCGTCTGACAGGGGTGTAGTGCTGACGGAGAGCACCAGAACGTCGCTCCGCCACTTCAGAAATTGCAGTACCCATAAGGAGCCGTACACATGCCGCAGTTTTTGCGTGGCTGTGTCTTTAGTTGAAAGCCCAGTGGCGATCTGTTCATCTGTCATACTGATCATACAGTCAATAACTTTGTTGTTATTAGCATCTGGTTAGCTAGCTATGCTAGGCAAGGCAAGGCAAGGCAAGGCAAGGCAAGGCAAGGCAAGTTTATTTATATAGCACCTTTCAACACAAGGCAATTCAAAGTGCTTTACAAAAATGGAAGACATTATGAAAATGGCATTTAAAATCAGTCATTAAAAAGAAAAGATAATAAAATAAACATTAAAAGAAAAAATACACGAATATATGCTAACGAATATAAGAAGCTTTTTCTACAACCAGTGAGGTAAAGGCACATCTTTATGATCATTATAGTTATAAAAAAATAAGAGAATAAAGTAAACGGGTATAAAATACTATAATGACAGTAAAAAAAAGTTGTTATTAATAAACAAGAATACAGTTTAAAAGGGGAGTGATTTGTAAAATATCCATAAAGAAAAAGAAAATCTGCTTACAGTTCTGTTTCATATGGATGTTGATGTATCCATAGATCTCTTAATGTTGCTCTCAAAGAGGATGTTGAAAAAATTGAAATGGCCCTTGAGAGGAAAAAGGTTCCCCACCCCTGGTTTAGACCATTTCATCAATTATCTTCCATAACATATTGAGCAGTGGCCAGAAATGCTGATGAATGCAATGAAGATTCAATATACTTTTAAGCAGGGCTGTTGACTTAACCTTATTTTTTTTCAACTAACACAAAAGCACCACTTAAAATCATCTTTGGTGTTTACCAATACGTTTTGGAATCCCTTCTTATTTCTTGGACATTTGTAAAAGCACTAAAACAACAACAAATCTTAGTAAGCTTGTGAAAGAAAAGTTGAAAAAAGCTAATTTTTAAAGAATTTTTTGAAGTAAGAAATTAAGCTAAGTAGCTTACCCTGTTTTACATACGAGAAGAGAGAGAAACACATTTTCTCAATTTTTTCAATGCAATAGGAAATTCTAAATGGGCCCAGATAGATAATATTAAGTGCTAATTCAGTCTCTCCCCTTGACACAGATTCAATTTGATAAAGCCGAAATCTGACCAAATATGTTTAAGGGGAAGTGAGAATAGAAGGACCTGAGATGACTTCATCTCAAAAGCCCCACACATCTCTCCCTGGGTGATGGAAAGTCCCAGCTGTCATTAACAAAGACCACAGAAGAGGTGATTTAATAGCAGCTTTCCTTTCATCAAAAAGGCAACTCAAGGTGCTTTAAATGACACAGAAGGCATCGAGAAATATGTTTAGAAATGTAAGTCGATAAAATTAGATAAAAGGACAATATCAGATGAAAATATGCCAAAATAGAATAAGGCAGTGACATTAATTTTTACAAGTCTATTCCAAAAGGGGTGACGCAGGGGAGTGTGAAGGAAAAAAGAACTAGAAAAATTATCCATGAGCTGGTTGTAAACACACTGAGGCTGTGATGTCATGTCTTCGCCACATTGAGGCTGCTGTGTGTCAGGGCGAGTCTTCTTCGATGGGTAGTGAAGGCCATCTGGCCTGAAAAGATGCCAGATGGAAGTTATCAATATAATTGATCCCTTTCAGACTGCATAGTTCTGCTGAGCCCTCATAGTCTGCTGAACTTGTTGATCCCATGTTGACCGTTGGCAGTGGTCCAATAATATAAAGAACCTCCAGGTTGTCCAGACAATTAAGCAGCTCAATGAAATCCCATTTTGGCACATTTGATTGACCTTTGCAGACATTACTGGCCCCCACATGTAGAATCATGTCGTGTTTTATTCCTCATTTAAGGATTTTTCTGTTATTTTCGTGAGTTGGCAGCACTAAGTCCATAAATCTTGACTTCCTGGTAGTACAGTGTTATCATTACGTTTAACAACCGTATTCTCCCAGCAGGTAGAAATCCCATTCGCACAGATCGATGTCCATTTAAATCTTGTCCAGTTCAATCCTGATGAACTAACTCGCCAGCAGAGTGTCGTTGAGTTCAGATCAGACTTCTTCAGGGCGCATATTCTTGTCTGGAGCACAGCAATATTCTCTAACAATTTATGACAAGCTGTGCACTTTATCGATTCTGAGGATGAGGAGGCACAGGGCAGCTCAGGCCACAGTGCTGTCAGCAGTCCACTAAGTTACTGTTTGGCTCGCGGTAACACTCTGGGTTTAGAAGGCCGCTAAAAGTAGATCATTCCAACAGAGAGTAGTCATAAATTGTCTTCCCCATTATTTATTTGCCACAAGAGACCTCCTTGAATGTGTTTTTTTTTAAACTTTTGTATTGCATTTTATATAGTGCAATCTTACAATACAATAAAATGTCTACCTCGCAATGTTACAGAAAGTGAAACTTAGTTCATGTTCCGGACTGTGATTCGGCTCTGTTCCCAAATGTAATGGGTTATTTCTTGGCTCATTCTACACCCTACCTGCAAGTATCATGAACATTGGCCAGTGCTTTTTTCGGAAACCTTCCGAGAGACAAAGCAATTTGAAGACTTAACCTCCTTTGCAGAGGTACATCAACTATAATACAACCATTTAAAACACATGTAAATAAAGGGAAAATAAGTCCAAGGGATTATTTCCACCATGTTTAAAAATGCCTTGTAGTTTGAGAGAAAACATGAATTGGTTCTGCACAAATCACTAAATGGTTAATCATCAGGTCCAGAATTATTTAACAGCACATAACATTAACAAATGAATAATTGTCCTTTGCTTTGATTGCTTTGCTGGAAAGTAAGGACATTCTCTGTGTGGCCTCCCAGTAAAGGAAAAGCTTTCCCCACACCAAATGCTGGCCATGTGACCCAGTACCAGCTGGGGTCAAAGAGCTTTTGGTTGCATTGCATCGTCAGCCACAAGACAAGGTCCTTTCTTCTCTGTTGGATTGATGCAAGTGTGCAGAAATGAATCCATCACTTTTACAAAGCTACACTTTAGAAACATCCTTCCTGATAACAGGTTTCAAGGACTGAATTCAGGCAGTATTTATATTTTCACTGACAGCTCCCAAGGCTCTACATCGGGACCCCCTTGAAAACGAGATGGTGCATCTCAAGGGGTTTATCCCAATAAATACAATTTCTATATATATACATTATAAACTTTTGATAGTTCAAAAAAGCTGCGTAAGCACAAATGTGGAAGAAAACATGCTGGCATACAGTTTATTTATGAAGTATATCAAAGCAATGCCCTTGCCAACAGTCCATACTCTTCTGCTATATATTACAACTATAGATACATGCGTATTAATTAAATGTCCAAGCCAGATTTGGACAATGCAGACACAAGCAGACTTAACCATACTGGCATGTCGGTTTTAAACCATTCAGCGGTGGGACAAAGTCACTGTTCAACAGGTCTTAAGTAAGTCTCAAAACATAATCAAATCCCAAGTCAAGTACCAATCAAATCCAAAGGTAAGTCCCAAATCAGGTCCAAAATCATGTCACAAGTCAAGTCCCAATCAATGTCAAGTTCAGAGGCAGGCAAAACCCAAATCAAGTCCCAAGTCAAGTCCCAAGTCAAGTACCAAGTCAAGTCCCAAGTCAAGTTCCAAACAAATCCTGAGTCAAGACTAAAGACCCAAGTCAATTACAGGTCAGGTCCCAAGTCAAGTTCCAATTAAACCCCAAGCCAAGTCAGGTAATTGGCACGTCATTTAGCAAATCAAGAGCAAGTCAAGTCCCAATCAAATCCAATGTTAAGTCCGAGGTCAAATTCTGATTATATATAAATATATAAGTATCAAGTCAAGGTTCAATCAAATACAAAGTGTTGTCCAAAGTCAAGACCCAAGGCAGGCAACCATGTCACAAGTCTAGTCCCAATCAAAAAGCAATTCACGACCAAAGTAGGTAGTAGTAGCAGGCATGTCACGACAGGGAAGTGCCATGTCAAGTTCCGAGGCAGACAAGTCCCAAGTCAGGTACATTACATTACATGTTACTTGTTAGACGCTTTTATCCAAAGCGACTTACATACTCAATACTGTGGGCAATCCTCACAGGAGCAATTTGGGGTGAAGTGACTTGCCCAGGGACACAACGACATGCTGACTGCAGTGGGGTTTGAACCTGTGACCCCCTAATCCAAACACCAACGCAGTAACCCACTGCGCCACACGCCCCCCTACCAATTAAATCCTCAGTGAAGACCTGAGTCAAATCAAGGTCAGGTCCCAAATCAAAGTCAAATTGAGCCCCAAGTCAAGGAATGTAATGTATGCATCCTTTAGCAAATCAAGAGCAAGTCAAGCCCCAATCAAATCCAAAGTCAAGTTCCAAGTCAAATTCTGATTAAAATACCAAGTCAAGTAGCAAGTCAAGATTCAATCAAATCTGAAGTCAGGTCCCAAATCAAGCACCAAGTCAAGACGCAAGTCAAGTCCCAACCAATCCAAAGTCAGTCCCAAGTCAAAACCCAAGGCAGTCAAGTATTATGTTAAATCTCAAGTCAATTTGCAAGTCAAGTACCAAAGCAGGAAAGCTGAATTCTCAACGTTGATTTTTGAGTCCTAAACAAGCTCCTAAAGAGCTCTTCACCAAATGTCAAGCCATTTTTGCTCCACTAGTCTTGTTTACAGCAATTGCTTTTTGTTGACAACGAGATAGCACTCAAACCAAATTATCCTTGATGTAATCTTTTACAACTGCTGCTCAGTAACACAACGTTAGTTCTTCCTGGTTCTCTCCTGCCACTTGATTGTATGCTGTCAGATTGGTTCAAACAAAGTGAATATGGGGAATTATGTGTTTATTTACTGGGAATTAATAGCATCAACACAAAGCAAACAGTCCCACAAAAATAATCTGAACAGTTCAGGTCAAATCTGTTCAAATCCCCAATAGGCGCTTTCACACCGGAGTACTTTTCCCGTTTAGTTCCGATAGTTCCTGGGATTTTGCGTTCACACCAAAAAGAGAACTTAGTTCATGAGAACTTTTACCCCCTTTTTAGTGCCTGCTAGAGAGGTGGTACTTTCCCGGGGAGAGGGGCGCTGGGCGAATTGCAAACCACGCCCCGTAAAACTCCGAAAAGTTTTGTGAAGCCGCCATTGTATTTGGTGGCATTAGCATTATTAGCATTAGCATTAGCCCAGCGCACCAACGGAGAGAGACTAGCTTATGGCAACACAAAAAAAAACATGGGAGCGGTGGAGTGATGAGGAGATATCGGGGTTCTGGCGATTTACTCGGAAGGCTTCTACTGAAGCCAGTCCCCAACTCCAGGGACTTCCGGCCGTGGATTTCGGGTGGCAGTATACGCCAGGGTTGCCAACTTTGGGTACCTGGCTGGAGTGAGATTTTGATATCATGGGTTTAATTACACATATGCGCACGAAATGACTGCTATCGTGTCAGTAGCGAGACCTTAGCATATATATAGGATATATATACAATATATACAAATACACAATATTGGACACAGACTACAGTATAAAGGGCACACAGTTTCATTCACTAATGAAAGTCAAACATGTTTGTTTCCACTGTTTTATTGTGTGCCTGTCGCGATAAGCAATTAATTGACTTATCGTACGATAAATAAAAATGAACTCCATAACTTTTCTGACCTCGATAAATTGCCATTTACATGAGGATGTGACTAGCAGTTTGAAAGTATGTACTTGAAATATTATTATATATTATCATTATGTCAGTGGTCTAAAATGGTCATACAACGGTGCCGACAATATTATCGTTTATCGCAATCATTTCCGGGAAAATGTATCCAACAAAATGAATTATCGTGAGAGGCCTATACATGAAACACACACACAAACAAATCTACAGACTTACTCCAAACTGCCAAATATATTAATTAACACACTCTCACTCTCATATACTCTTTGACTCTATTTTGGCCTAGTAGAACAATAAGCAGCAGACTTTTACTTTTTATCATTTCTACTGGATCTTAGATCTGCGCATGCGCAATATGGGTCGGGGATTGACCAACCGGCTCCCACTGCTCTGCTGTCTGGTGGGGGCGGATCGACAGCTTGAGCAGCTGTCAACTCAACATTGTAAATAACCAACCAAAAACGATCGCCGGTTCATCTTGTTTTTGGCGTGAGAATAGTTTGGGCAGCGTGAGTGCGTGAGAGCGTGAGATTGAGAGTGAAAGCGTGTGTCACACGCCAGATGCGTGAGAGTTGGCAACCCTGGTATACGCCGTGAAGTTGTTTGCGGCCTGCCAGTAAACCCAAAGCAGAAGAAGAAGAAGTGACGTCAGCGGCTTCATTTGCGTAATCTTCCCTCAGGGAACTTATTCCGGTGTGAACGCGATCGGCTGCCGATAGGTGCCGTTTACACGAGGACAAAACGGGTTTTATCTGCTACTTTTCTCTTGCGTATTGCCCGTTCGTTCACACGAGGCCGACACATAAACGCGGAAACGGACCCCGCAAACGATAACGGGTCCCAAGGTGGATAGATCTTCAAACGGAACGCTCTGGGAGGGCAAACGGCTCTGTGTGTACACCCTATACCATAGTTCAGTAACAGGCGGACCGTGGTCCGGATCTGGACCCAGACGCCGACCTATACGGACCTGGACCTATAATCAATACATTAATAGGGGATTTCAATTTTGACGGGGCGATTCTATTTTAACCGCCGCCGACAGGGGACGAAAGAGACGAGTGAGCGATACAGGAAGAGAAACACAGAAGAAGAGACGAGAGAGAGAGAAGAGGAGAGGAAAGTGAGTGAAGAGAATAATTAGCGATACAGGGAGAGAAGCGGAGAGGAGAGTGAACAGGCGTGTTAGCGGCAGACAGGGAGAGACAAATAATTACACATGGCGCTCTCCAAGAAGAGGAAAGTGGACAGTGAGAACAGAGCTTTTAACCCTGAGTGGACTCATTCATGTTCATCCTGCCCACTGGGAGCACAGAGCCAGTGGCCGTTTCTCAATGTCGAGTATACCTGCAGAGCCACTATTTCAAGTATACTACGTCATTGAGTGGCGCTGAAGGACTGTTTAAATGCATGTTAAATGCCCAGAATTCGGCGCTACTCGATGACGTAGTATACTTGAAATAGTGGCTCTGCAGCAGGTATACTCGACATTGAGAAACGGCCACAGTGTCTCATTTGTTCAGAGACCGTGGCGCTCATTAAAAGTCCCAATGTGAAACGCCACTATGAGACAAAACACAAAGTGTTTGACCAAACATTCCCTCTCAAGTCAGAAGTGAGGTCACAAAAAATAAGCAGTCTCAGAGCCCAATATGAGATCAGTCCACCAGGATCAAAATTAAAACTAAATATCGTTCCAGGCTAACCAATGAGCACCTGCATGTGTGTATGAGAATGGCCCTGACACCATTTCAGCCCAGATTTAAACTCCTGACACTGGCAGGACAAGCTCGAGCTCAATTCTCACACTGAATAAAAAAAGGTGTGAGGGACTGCAATATAAGAGGGAAAGAAAGAGAAACTTTAAAACGGTTCAATTGTTATGATGTGTAAAGACTGATACTGTATTGCTCTATAATCGGCTGAAACTGTTAAGTCATGATGTGAAACGGTTAACAAAGAAAAAGGGAAACTCAAGCTGCTGCTACACTTTTTATTTTATTTATCTAAAATTAAGCACTTTAAAGATGCACATATTTTCAAAAACTATTTTATTTCCTTGCAGCCCGAGAGGAACATTACACATATCCACAGAACTAAGTGGGAACAAAGTACGGCAAAGTATTGGGTGTGAAAGCGGCTAATATGGTTCAGAATGTAGAGAGTGAAGTTGACTACAATTGCTTTCTGTTGGGTCTTTATGCCACCTAGAGGCCAACTGGGATTTTGAACATGACACAGATGATATAAGCTTCTATAAGATACTCAAATGAGCTCCAAGGTTAAGCATAATTGCAAATTGAAAGAGAAGTTAGACAATCCTTTCTTTCTTGCAGGACCATCAGGGAGATGACACCCACCGGGTGTGCTCATATTACGCATGCTCTTCTTCCTACACATTCTGAGTGGAGGCTTTTCATTCTCCCAAGACAACAACCAGCCTACTTTCACTCGCCTACAATACACAACACTAATGATCTTTCTAAAGTGCCCAAATTATTGTTTATTTTTATTTTTAATTATTGTAAATGAGGTATGCTTTGAATCCATATGTTCATATTTTCACAGATCCTCTACTCACAACCTAAAAGAACACAAACAGGACCATATACTTTACTCTAAATGTTAATTATGATATAAAAACGATACAGAAACCTTTTCCAATATGTTGTTATGTTCATGTTCACTTCATATACAGGCATAGCAAATACCTAAAACAGCTTTACAACACTTATATCAGTCTGGCAATGGCTTTCATGCACAAGGGAAAATAGAACCAATTCTTTGAGTACATTTTTTCTTTACTCAGTTCTCAAGTCTTAAAAATGTGGTAACAATAGCATACATAATACAACATTAATTATGTTAAAATGCATGGCATTATCCAAACATATAATTTTTAGAATCTATACAAATATAGTTTCAGCTAGCTCAAATGTATGAAAGGAGAAGGGAGAAAATGAAGAATCCTATGTGGTGATCGACACATATTAAAGCTGCATTACGTCACAGTTTGAAGGTGAAGAAGATTACTGTGAGAATGTTTTTCTGTTTCCGCTGTGACATTTTCAAAGCTTTCAAGCATTTGCACTTATTCCATGACTTTTCCAATACTGGGAAATGCCATAAAAAAATGCCATCACTTTCCTGGTTTGTCTTTTATCCTACAGTATAAACCCTGTTTGTTCTAACAACTCACCAATCATTATCATGTTTTATGGCATATCCTTCAATCATATGCGTTTCCTGAGTGAGATCTCAGTACAAGCCAAGGATTACTTTGTATAATTAATTTGTATACGCTGTAAACACCAAGTACATAAATGTAAAATCCAACTATGTAATGTATTTAGTCATCTCATTTTTTAAAGTAAGCCTAGAAAACTAAAGTTAGTTTTAGGATCTGTCAATTATACAGTATAATTTGAAAATAATCAAATTAAATACATTGTATTTGAGTAAAATAAAAACAAAGTCCACTGTATTGTTACATGACAAGCCTCATTTTATTGTCTTTATTGGATGAAAACAGAAACTGTGTGTACAGAATGGTAGTCACATGCAATACAAAAATATGAATTTTTACAATAACATAAAAAAACATGTAGGCCCATTCTAAAAAAAATGTACAGCTTTTATACAGTATTATATACATGAAAAAAATATAAATATATATACATCTGTAGTAGCCATAGCAGTACCTATTCCAAAACGTTGTGATGTATTTTACATATAAAATGTTTTTACAAATATTAGAAGAAACATGTTCATTTGCTGTACATTAAATAATGTATGTACATTACATACCATTGGATTTGCAACACAACATTTACTGCAGTCTTCCACAAAATCAACCCTACGGAATTCAACACAATAAGCTCACCTTAGTCACACTTGCACGCACACACAGAGACACACAGAGAGACACACACACCAAATAAATTCCAGCACGCGACCTGAAGCCTGCAATCACAAAGAGCATACACAAGCGCGCACAAGAGGTAATGTTCTGGGAAGATATAGGACACTTCTGCGCCAGGTTCCTGATTCATTTTTCCCTTTGCGCAGAGAATGAAATCACTCAACTTCTTGAAGAAGGATCTTTCTTAATAAGTCATATTTGTATAAGGTGCACTTTACACTTCAATGGATGGATATTATTATTAAAAAAGTCATTTATCACAAAAAGCCAGCATTATTCTATTCCCATGTGGATTAGGAATTATGAAAGGAATATTTCCCTTGTGTCTTTTCATTTCCGGAAACAGTATTCCTCATCAGTGCCCCGTTTTCAAATGCATCCAAATAACAGTGAATTTACCAGGTTATACTCCAAAAATGACAACATACAAGTGAGCATATCACACTGTCCAACTCTCCGAGACCCTCTTGAAGATAAAAAAAAAAGAAAAGGAAGCACTTTCCATAATGCCCATGTCCTTAATGCATTATAAACATACTTGTAATACCTTAAAAATAGTCATAGTTATAAGTTTTCATAAATATACAAAAACATTCTTTATAACAACAAATATCACTTAAAATAAAACATTTCATAATGACTTCTAAGGTCAAGTTTCATAATAATTAATAATTTCTGGTCACTTGGACATTTTAGATTATGTTTCCAGCTGGGTTCGGTTGTTTGTTTGCCTGACAGCAGAACTACAGAGAAACAACAAGCCTGATTGTCACAACATCTTGTTAAAGGTTATAGAGAGGCGAAGTCCCTCCCTTTCCGCGGGAGCTCCATGGGACCTTATTTCGGGAAAAAAAGTATGTATTGAAGTCAATGGGGAGAGAAAGATTATCTTTCGATCCCGTTTGAATTGAGCCACGAATTACACATATGATGTTTGTCAATTTAAAAGATAATTTTGTAAGTCAAAAAAATAAAAATGTGTCGTAAAACTGTGAAGTAACACCTTTTTTTTTGTGTGAAACCGCTCAATGAACTACATCTCCCGTCTCGCACCACACACCAAGACGGCCGTCACGTTGGCACATTTCACTTCTTTCTTTCAGAATGAGGCGGAAAGTATTAAGAGGTGAAAATCACTACAAGTCTGGGCATGTTGAGAGCTGTATACACACAAGGGGAGTTAGTCGGTTCGTAAGAGCCAGCGTGCGGGACTGGGATTCTGGGATTTGTAGTCTTTCTAGTTGCGTATTTTTCATAGTCTTATATTTCAACAGCTTTACGACAAACTGTGACTTTTTTGACATTGAAATTATTTTTTAAATTGACAAACATCATATGTGTAATTCGTGGCACAATTCAAACGGGATCGAGAGATACGTTTTCTCTCTCCATTGACGTCAATACATACTTTTTCCGAAATAAGGTCCCATGCAGGTCCCCGGAAGGGGAGGGACTTCGCCTCTTGTGGGACAGGGAGGAATCCGTCACATTTCGGAGCAGATCCAAATCAAGATGCTGGTTTTAATTCCATTCGAATTGTGCCATGAATTATACACTTAATTCTTGTAAATGTAAAGGATTTTTCATCAAGTCAAGTAGCGAACTAGCAAGCCAAGGTACCGGCTGACGTATATTGTGTGGGACATAAATGCTTTTCTTAAAGCAAACAATTATTACTTATTGTAACTTAAAGCAGCTTCGAATGTATTATATCTGCCTATAACTCTAAAATTAGTTTACTTAAAGGTGGGGTAGGTAATTTTGGAGAAACTGGCTCGAGATCGCTAGAATTTGAAAATACACAACCGGAGAAAATCTGCCACTTCCTTATAGAGCCCCTCCTCCAACACACACGAACGCGCACATGACCAATGAGGGCACAAGATAAGTTTGTGCACAGATGGAAGGCTGACGGGCAGGTAGGCCATCCAGTTATTTTAGCCGGGCCGGCTAAAATGATTGGTCGTGCTTTTTACAGTATTTCGGCTTCCACAGATGACATTTTTTTATGGATTTTTTGTCAAAGCACTTAAGATATTCATTGCTATCGGGATGTTAAGAGCAGTCCATGGAATATAACAAAAAGTGTATCTCGAGCCGGTTTCTCAAACTTACCTACCCTACCTTTAAAGCACCAATGAGACCAACTTTTAATCACAATTCTTTCTTAAAGAAAATGTATTTCTTTAAGAAAGAATACAAAAAAGAATATTTATATGTTAATAATTTAGTTTTTGGGAGAAGGGGTGGGATGAAATAAGTGTAAACTTCTTCCCACCCCTTTTCGGATGTGTAATTAAGTAGAGTAATATTTTTGTATATCAATTTGCCACTGCTTATTTTTTGTATTGTATAATAATTCTCATGTTACATTTTTGTATTATTGTTTTACACATTCTAAATAAATCTGATCAAATCAAAATCACATTTTAATGCATTATCAACAATTATAATGCATTATAAAAAAGATTAATATTCCTTATAACATTTTTAAAATGTATTACAAAGTATAATAGATATAATACACTGGTACAACAAAATAATCAGCGAGAAACAATTATGTAACGTATTGCTGATACATGACCTAAGTCATTAAAAAATGCTTTACATGTTAATTAATACTATTGTTATAAAGCATTACGGAAATCTACAAGTGCTTAAAACTATAATTAAACCGTGATTTAAGCAGCTTGTAACGAATTGGAACTATGTTTATAATGCATTGTAGAAGTGGCACAGTAAAAAGTGTTACCAAAGAAAACACTGCAAATATGATTATTCCAAACCGAACAAAACAACAAAAAGAGTTATTGATTCTTCTTTTGCTCCTGTTGACAAAGTGCGTATTGTGTCTATGTCCTCATTGGCTGGTGACGGTCTCAGCACAACCAATAAAAAGTGAGATAGGGAGGCTTTGAGAACATCACTCAGCCTGCAAACACGTGTAAACCCCTCGAGGGGGGGGAACACTGATCAATTAAGTGGTCCATTTTATAGTAGGGTCCTTTTAATGTTGTGTGTGTGTGTGTGTGTGTGTGTGTGTGTGTGTGTGTGTGTGTGTGTGTGTGTGTGTGTGTGTGTGTGTGTGTGTGTGTGTGTGTGTGTGTGTGTGTGTGTGTGTGTGTGTGTAAAAGGAGGCCGTGTGAGAACAACCACATCACAGCAGCACAGAGAAGGTGAGCAGGCACAGCAGTCAGTCAGCACAGACACCACAAGCCAGTTATTCAGAGTCCCGGAACAACATCATAGAACAAAGAGATATTAGACGAAAGAAGGGGGGGGGAGGGAAAGCGTGAAGGACAACAGCTGTCCCCCCCCCCCCCCCCTCCCCCATCCACAACACCTCGCTCCACCGGTCCTCTCTTCCCCCCCGACGAGATAAAACGGTTAGACATGGAAGATCAGACTGCGGGTTAGTGGAAAGCGGAGTCTGTTTTCAGGCAATGCTTTAATCAATCCTGTAAGAGTTAAGGATACAGGAGCATGCAAGGCAGACCCAGGCTTTGTTTTGCATTGCTTATGTTTCAGGGTGACTGCTACAACCTGGAGAAGAAAAGAGAAATACAAACAATTAAAAGAGAGAGAATAAAATAATAAAAGAGAGAAAAGAGCAAAGGGAAACACAACGTTAGACGGTTAGTGAAAGTGATACAGTGCAGAAAGCATCATTGTAAAGCAGCAGGATATTACATACACACAGATTACTTAAGGGATTATACTTCGGGATTATACTTTGTAAAAAGCTAGCTGTTACAGTTTATTTAAAGATTCACTTCATCATTTTATGAAAGTTAAGTCATTTGTATTGTTTTCTCTTAAGCGGACACTACAGGTAAATCACATTTTTACATTCAAGTTAACTGAAATTTAAAATATTTAAATGACCTATTATCTTGTATATGTTCACATTTTCATGCTTTTCCAGAACAGAAATATAATCATAAGATGTTCAAAAAGCTGGTTTCATTTGACTAACATCGAACGGTGCGTCTACACAGCAGCGTTAAAAAAAATCTTGAAACGCTTCTGCCCATTCACTTTGAATGGGGTGACGTCACTTTCCCTCACTTTTCGCCGAACTGCATTGTGGGCAGGCGAGCGGAGATTTTCAGGATTTTCAGGATTCAAAGTTGAACAATGTTCAACTTTTGAGGCTGAGGTGGAAGCGTCAGCCAATCAAATCCCGTGTACGCAAATCTGACAGTTCAAGCTCTAGCCAATCAAACGGCGTGTATGCTGGGAGAGACATACCGCAGGTCATTTCCTCATATTCCAAAAAATGGAGGAGAAATTAGCGGTAGCGAATCACCCGGTGCTTTATGACCAGTCCCTATTTACCTACCGGGATATAAACCGGAGGAGCCTGGCATGGAGGGAGGTGGCAGAGACAGTGGTAGGTTTTCGCCTGTTTGGGGAGTTTATATCCAGTTTACTTCGGGCTTTTTTGCTTCGTATGTCGCGGGCGGGAGATTCATGTGATTGGTTGTTCGTGCCTTGCTCGCAAAAAATCCTCAAGCTTCAGATACGCCCACCTCCAAGATTTTTTTAACGCTGCTGTGTGGACGCACCGTTAGAGTCCAAATATTTCCATAAAATGTGTTTTTGGATGTTTTCTTTCCACTAAAGAATACGTTATGCAACTACAATAACCCAATATTGACCAGTGCATGAAAAGCTATATTTATCTTCACATCGCAAAGAAAACAAGCTTGTATTTCTCCCATCATACAGCTAATCAAAACTGGCATTTAACTAGGATTGATAGTGAAGCCTTCACTGCTGGTTTTAAAAATGTTTTTAAAATGGTAGACTCGAAGTAGAAAATGATTAGCGGTTTGTGAGAAAGCAAATCATAAATAAGAAGTGGAAAACCAGTGGGAAACATGATGTAAAGTTGTAAATGAATGCGTACATTAAAGTGAAATAGCTGGTGCAGCAAATAACAGGAATAACACACACATATATGATATATAATGCAACACTTTTCCCTCAAGTGACAATAATCAGGAGTCTTGTGTGACAGTGAATAAATCAAACTTTACAATTCACATTGACATATTTAAACCACAATGTTCACATTCCATTAGAGAGCGAGGTTAAAAAGGAATTATAAATGATTTCAAACCTACAGTATGTAACTGATATTATCTACCAAATAAGACTGTGTAACCCTAACCGTTAACCCTAAGGCTCATCACTGAGGAGCCGATGTACTACAAGCAAACAGAAGATATACGAATATGTGAGATATCTTTTCTGGTTTCACGCTTCTAGTCTCTTCTCATCGTCCTTAATTGTTGGATACGTACTCTGCAGACTTCCAGAAGTGTCCGGGGTGTGAGAGCCGGCGGTTGAGTTTGGGCAGCTTCTCCAGCATGTCGGCCAGCTGGGTGAAGGGGGGGCGGTCCCTCAGGTCGTACGCCCAGCAGGCAGACAGGATCTCCTGAGACACAGAACACTTTGAGAAGGACGCTGAAGGACACGCACTCTGTGGCTCTGGACCATACCATATGATACCATGATACTTGATTTTCAGACCAAGTCTGACATTCAGATAGAAAGCTTATATGCAACGTCAACAAGGACAAATGATTAGACTGGAAACCCAGAAACAGATCTATAACGGAACATTACAATCACTAAAAACAACATGTTAAGATAAGGTACTGGTGAACTAACTTCATTAAATCGTGGGACCCTGTATCTCCGATTTGATGGCAATAATTCATATTAACTATTTCCAAAAACAGATGATGATAGATCTTAAAAGTGTTTACAACATCTACATCTTTCTGCATCACCAGAGCACAGGTGACTGATATAAGCAGAATAATCATGAACCTGTCTCAGTGTCACAGTTTGTGTTTGTACTCACAGAGACCTCCTTGCCGAGGCTAATTTCCGCCAGGACCTTCTTAATGCCCTCTCCGCTGCCCACCTGCCAGATGGTAGCTTCCACATGCTGGTTGGTGATTGGCCAGTCCCTTGCTTGAAGCTCGTACCAAATGGTGCTGAAAGGAGGGAGGGGGGAAATGAAGAAGAATGATTCATCTGTCCCGTAAGCTCTCAGACAGACGCAGGTGTGACAGGAGTGTGCAGAACTCACCCAAAGGCGTACACATCTGCCGAGGTGGAAAAAGGAAGTTGGTCCTCGTTGTTACCCGGGCTCATCCTGCGCACAATCTCCGGGGCGAGGTAACAAATCCAGCCATGTGGAAGTTTGAGTTTGTTCTCACGCCTGGAAAAACAAACGGGGGAAAAATGGGTACACATTTGTCAGAAACAAATCAAATGGAGTGGAAAATCTGATCATTAACTAGAGTGGAAAATACATTAACTAAATGTAGTCCACCTCCAATTCCTGTGTACAAAAGCTATCCATGAAGCAAAGGGAGTGTTTTTTCTCCAATTTTACAATCAGGAGAAAAATAGTAGCTTTCAAGTGAACTGCCTGCAGGACTCAGGAATGATTACAAATCACTGCATCTCTCCATCTCGCAGTGCGGTGTGAAGAGCTCTCTGTGTCACTTTGTGTTTTTAAGGCCTCGAGAGTTTCTTACCTCCCCTCCTGAACCACTCCAGAGATCCCAAACAGCCCGAAGTCAGTGATTATGACTTTATTGGTGTCATGAAAAACGTTCTTCGACTTCAAGTCTTTGTGAACAATGCCTTTAGCGTGCAGATAGCCCATTCCCTGCGTTGGAAGACAAACGACCGTTATAAATGATTATAGTCCTATTTTTCTGCGGAATGGCTTTTTAATGCCGGCAACATGCTCTTTTAAAATGAAACATAAACCATACATCAATCAGCAATTCCACATATTTGGCTTTATATACGGATTTCCTGTTTCTCAGAATGAAAGTATATTTAGCTGCTTGTGGACATCAAATGTGGCTTTGACATTTGTTGTGCTTAAATTATTACAAATGCATCAATATGTGTTCTGATAATAGATATAGAAGAAACATTACCTTTACAATCTCCTGAGCAATTTGTCTGGTCTTATTAATATCCAAAGTGTTTTTAGTGTCTCGAACAACTGAATACAGTGTTCTCCCTTTGCAGAAACTGTGGAAAAAGAAGAAGAAAAGATTCAATTTAAAATAAGAAACGTTTATTTGGTAGGGGTAAAATCACAATACAATATTAGATCAATTATTTGGACAATGATATAATATGTGCCTATATCACAATGTTTACCCTAATATACTAATAGCTAAAAAGAGCATAAAGTGTTGTAAAAAGATCAGATTGTATTTCTTCTCTGTAAGCTGTTCTGTTCTGTAGGCTAATACTTTAAGAGTGAATATATACTCCTACTGCCTGAATCTGCTTTATGGTTTTCACTTTCTTTGGTTCTTTAGTAGTGCGTGAGCTTAACTGTGTGTATGAAACTAAAACTGATCATTTTCTATCAGCTCAGATTTTATTTCTGCTTTTTTAAACTGTAGTATGTGCTCATGTGTTTCAGTGTTGGTGTAGAGGCTACTGCCTGAATGTGCTTCATGAAAGGCAGGATTTCCTATAAATAAAATAATTTCTGATCCTAAATATCTTGGTTTCTTCTTTTCTAGGGTTACATTTTTCTGTTACATAATACATTTCAACATCTTATAGATATTTATTTTCTCTTGTATCTATTTGCATTTTATATTGAGGTAATCCAAAAGTAACGGAAAGTAATCCGGTCACATTACTTTTTTAATTGATACTCAGATTAGGTTACTGATTACATTTTTTTTTACAACCCCCCCAACCTTGCAGACAGCATCATAAAGTACTTACATTAAACACATCAGTTGCATTTATATCAACTCTACTATTAAAGGCCACATACAGTATCTCATGTGTAAGCATTTTTAGGGGAGGAAGTGCACTTTTAAGACAGATGCCCCCATGTTCAAAATAAAAGTGAGTTTTAAAGATGAGGATAGCCAACAATGATATTAGGTCATTGGACTCTGAATCAATCCATATTGATACCAAGCTCTTGGGTTAAAATCATCTTAGAGGTGCGTTCCATGTTCCTGCTCTCACCTCGTGATGATGGCCAGGTGGGGGGGGGCCATGCAGGCCCCCATGAAGAGGACCACGTTCTCGTGCCGGGTCTGTCTGTAGTTCATCACCTCCTTCTTGAAGAGCTTCAGATGGTCCTGGTTGTTCCCGTCGATCTCCAGCAGCCGGATGGCCACCTCTCCGTGCCACCGCCCTTTGTGCACTTTGCCCCAGCGGCCCTGAACAACACAGCATGTTAGAGCCACTATTTGGTTTGTATAAGAAAGGCCACCTAATTGTGAGGTCTGTAGTCAACAGAGTATAAAAGACTACAAATCCCACGGAGTCTCATCTCAAAGTGACAGAGATGGGCAACCTGTTAGAAAGACACCATAGAGGCACAGTTTTTAACCGTTCAATTACCCTTTAAAGGTCCCCTATTAGACTGTTTTTCATCAATATATTATAGGTCTCAGATATATACAAAACATGTCTCTGAAGTGTTGTGCTGATTCTCTGTCTGTTAATTTAGATGAAAATAAGGAGCCCCTCCCCATGCCCCTCTGAGAGATATTTGGTTCAAAAGAACACAATGGTGCTCTAGGAGGAGATTCAGGTGATAAGGTGTGTGGGGGGGGTTACCTTGGTTGGTGATTGGCTAATGGTTACACAAGCCAACAAATTGCTATGACATCATAAAGTGGCCAAAATCTGATCAGCTCATTTCAGACAGGTTTTTATATAAATGGATCAGGACAAAAAGTGAGAGAATCTTTTTTCCTGAAACTTTCAGAATGTCTGTACACAGAGGGGACACATGCTTATGTATCAGGGATGCAAACACAAGTATGGTGAAAAAAGAGAGAACTATTCGAAGCAGAAAAAAAAAGCGTAATATACCATCTCTGACAAAGGCCTGTGCTATAATGCTTCAATCAACTGGCTATTCTTTATAATATACTCAGATCAATAGGACACAGAGATGTTAAGTTATAAATCAAGGGTTTTTATTATTATTTACAGCAGGGGTGGGGAACCTTTTTCCTCTCAAGGGCCATTTCAATTTTTACAACATCCTCCGAGGGCCGTACAAATTATTGAACTCAACCTCTGCTTAAAAAAACTAAAATCACAGCCCATTCATTTCGCCTTTCTTTCATGTGTGCAAAGAAAAAGCAACCTCTCAATCCAGATATCTCACCATGACTCGCGCATGCATGCACGTGCACGGTTGTGGCATGACCACCAAAACAGAAAGATATGGACACAAGATGTGTGCAAATGTATTTAGTTTCCTATCCATGTGAACATGATTTAAGTGGGGGGGGGGGACCTAACCTCCTCTAGGGGGGTCCGGGGCATGCTCCCCCGGGAAGATTTGTTTTTAAATGTTGAAGTTAAAAGCATCAATCTGGTGCACTTCGAGAGCAACATTAAGAGATCTATGGATACATCTCTCAACACCCATATGAAACAGAACTGTAAGCAGATTTATTTTTCTTTATGGATATTTTACAAATCACTCCCCTTTTAAACTGTATTCTTGTTATTTTTAAAAACTTTTTTGTTACTGTCATATAGTATTTTATACCTGTTTTTCATTTAGTTTCTTATTTTTTTATAACTATAATGATCATATCAAGGTGTGCCTTAACCTCACTGAGCTGAGGTTATTTGAGCCTCTCAGCCTCTCAGGAGAGAGCTCTCTTCCACCTGGTTGTGGAAAAAGCTCTTTATATTCATTAGCATAGCAAGTTGGGCTTTCAACTAAAGACACAGCCACGCAAAAACTGCGGCATGTGTACGGCTCCTTATGGGTACTGCAATATTTGAAGTGCTGGAGCGGCGTTCCTATGCTCTCCGTCAACAATACACCACGTGATGACACGTTACGCTCGTGTTGTGTTCAAGGAACCTGTCCTTGGCCAGGAAAAACAGGCACTCTGTTTAATTATTTTGCGGTCTAGATTTCTTAAACATTTTTTGAAGTGAGAAGTTGTCCGTCAGTCCGTGAGTCGGACCCCCCCCCCCCCCCCAAAACGAAAAACTCTTCGGTTCTCCACGAATTACACAAGTCACCCAAATCAGCGTTAAAAAAGCGGGAGGTGCCGAAAAGAGACTAATTTGCATGCATGATGTATAAAAGAAATGAAAAAGAGGATTTTGCCTAATAGGTGACCTTTAACATCTGGGTCCAATTCCTCACCTTTCCTATGAGTTCCCCGAGGTCCAGCTGTTCGAAGGGGATGTCCCACTCCTGCAGGTAGACGCTGGTCTGGCTGGCCTTGCGGCAGATGGGGCTCTTCCATTGGTTCCCCCGGGAGCTGGGCAGGTCGTCCAGCTCGTCACACTCTCCGTCCGATCCCATGTTCATCCTGATGTCCTCTTCCTCGTCCTCCCCTTGATTCTCATCCTCTGCTTCCTCGTTATCCTCTTCCTCTTCATCTTCGACTTCAATTTCCTCCTCTCCTTCCTGTGAGACAATGGTGATTAGGGCTGCGTAATTAATCGACTTTTTTTCGAAATTGCAATATGGACGAGTGCAATATCGAAATCACAGCTAGCGCGATAATTAGGAAAGGCAAACAAAAACATTATTCTATATTAATTATTGCAGTATTTTACAGATTAGTTTGGGACAGATGTATATTTTGTAAATTGTGTAATTTTCTTTGTTGTATAACTTACATTTTTTGTTATGCATGCTTCTTAGTTTACATGAAGCTGTCTTAGGCTCTTTTCTGCTGTAACAGATATACATTTCCCCTCTGTGGGACGAATAAAGGGATTCTGAGATCCTCAACAAAAAAAAACTCAATCCCTTTAATATCGAAAAAGTATATCTCAATTGCAATATCAGTACTCGTTTCTAAATATGAAAACAAATTGATTTTTTTTAAATGATCAATCTAGGTATGTTATTAATATGGAAAGTATGAACTGATGTATTCATATCAGGGCTCTGCAACACAACTTGTAGAAATAAAATGGACCCTTCATCTCTCTTTGCATTAAACAGCTGATTTGAACATGTTCCTCTCTCACGATATGGGGAAAAGACTATCAGACAATAAAACCAGAATTAAAGCGGTTGTTTTCTCAAATACATTTACAACACGTCCAAAGGCGCTGTATGTCAAATGCACCATAGCTCCAGTTTTGGCAAAGAGTTTCAGGCTTCTCCAACAATACATCATACGATACACTATATAATAGTGCTACAGTATAGACAAGATGGTGCGTGAATAAGCTAAATATATTCAGATTAAACAGAATCAGATAAAATACTGAAAAAAACACTGGAATAATAGATACAAATGAATATGTGGATTAAAAAGATGATCAGTGTTGTGAACGTTACCTCTTCATCCTCATCTTCTACCAGCTCAGATCGTATGTCGTCCGCTGCTGGCTCTATCTCACTGCTGTGACACAGAGAACTGATATTAAAGGGGGAATCCATACAAAAAGTAACGGATGATTGTGTTTTTGCTGAGTGAACTTTTAATTACCTGGAATAGGGGTTATATTATTATTTTCTAATTGTCTGTGTCTATTAGCTTTCATCTGTGCTTGTGTTTCTGTTGTGTGTTTATTGGTTTGTATGCATGTACTTTTAAATGTGCATATGTGCTGTAATTTGTGTATGTGTTTGAACTGTGCTCATGTGTGTTTTTCCATAGGCTTATTTGCTTTTATAAATGTTTCAGTCTTCATTGCTTAATCTGGCACATTTACATGATGGACTCAAGTGGTCATATTCATTAATGTCCATTGCCTCTTTTAAATGAATAAATACAAAAATAATATTATTGTCTTACACAGTGTCTCGGAGGACATCAGGGTGCAAATGAGCAGGACTGGAGACATCTGTAAAGAGAAATAACCACGTTTAGGAGGAATTGAGGGGCAACAATGTTATCTTTTTTCATGTTTACTCCCTTTTCCTTTAAGAAAGATTCATGCTCCACAACATACTGAATATCACTGCACATGCAATATCCCCACCAGCAGATGGTGGCAAAAGGCTGTTAAGAGTCAACATGCAGTGAAGATGGATACAAGTTTAAAAGAAAACATGCAGAATACAGAGAGAAGATCTACGGGGTAATGTGATCTGAAGAAGGAGAATCACAGTGCAGTGTGACACTTTAGGACCATCAACTCACCGGGGAAGATAAACTGCTGCCTGTGCTGAAAGTAACAGGCAGCTTTTGCACAGACAAAGAGAGGGAAGACCGACAAGCATGGCAGGGAGAGAGACCTTTGGTTAGAGAAGCTTTGGATTAACAGACTTTGTCAAATGAAGAGCATTGTTCAGTGTTTAAAGGAGACACTACAGGTGAGTAAGAACAACATTTTAACTAATGGATATCATCAGGAAACTATCCCGTTGTATAAGGTGTTTTCTGAAATGTTTAAATAAATAACCCTTCTTGTTTCAATTTGCTGACATATTAAGAGTCAAAGGTTTTTACAGAAGAAATGTATATAAGGAAATATTGTCAACAGCTATAAAAAAACAGACATTTCTGCCATGTTTTCCTGAATTAAATCAAAGGAAAAATCTAACCATTAATGATAAATTCATTTAAAAAACCTTTAGAATATATATATATATATATATGTTTTATGTAAGTGCTACTGAATCGAAGATACAGTATGTGGCTGAGGGTATGAGAAAAAAGTCATATTAAGAAAAAACCTTTACAAATATATGTATTGTAAGAGACTACAGCTAAATATGAGCAACATTTTAAGAAATGTAATGTTTCTATGAAAGCTTTCTGAAATTGTATCTTCAAATGAGGCATTTTTTCATGCTAACTTTTGGTGATTATAGAATACTGTCAAGACGCCATTAGACAACGTTTTGGAAATAAACACATGTGTTTTTAATTATGTTTTCTTTCTCCTAGTCTGAAAGATCATGGAAGCAAAATTACCCAGACCTTCAAAATTGACAAGTGCATTACAAAAAAGATTTGTACTGTAATGTCTGACCTAACTGTAACATAGGGAGAGAAAGGGAAAGAGGAGGATGTTTGTAGCCCATACTATTAAATACTGGGTGATTGAGGGAGAAAAGTCATCTGTATTATAAGGAAAAATGTAAGAGTACTATCCTAGCATGCACGTTTTAGGATGTGCATCTGGAATGTTGTTTGTCTATCGGAGTTCCTGCTTCCCAGCGTTAGTGAGGCTCACCTGGGAAGTTGAAGCGGCTGTCCCGGTGGTTCTTGGGCGAGGGGTTGGGTGGAGGAGTGGCGCTTGGGGGGTTGCTCTGCTGGAAGGGCGCTGGGGAGGAGGGGGTGGAGGAGGTGGTGGAGGACGGGTTGCTGCTGGAGTCCAGCTGGTTCAGCACCGGAGGATGGTCCTGGTGGGGGCGCGCGGGGGGGGGGGGGGGGGGGGGGGGGGGGGCACAAACGAGACGATCAGAGTTGATAGTTAGGATGGCTTCTACAGCTGCTGAATCTTTGTTTTAAATTACATTTAGATTGTTCAAACTTCAAAGAGTATGTGCTGGATTGCATTGCTTGATGGCGTTCAGGGTGAAGAGACACATTTATATTCGAGAAACAATTATTAGGTTGGCATGACGGATAACAGCTGTAGAATATAATTTGAATGAATACCCTGTTCTTGTATAGTTTTGTATATATTGATATAGGAGTTTAGGAATATTTTGCTTACAGATTACACACACTTAATCACTGATTCTGCATTTCATTACCTAAGTTACCAATAATGTGTATTGCGAGAACCAAAAACTAAAAATGTGTCTTTAAAATTATTTATTTATACTTAAAATGGAAAATGATGTTGTAGTCAATTGTGTTGTGATCTTTATATGTACTTATTTTAGTTTCTAGTATGGTATTATTATTATTACAGCCCCTGTAAATGACTTTTAAATTCCTACCTTGAGAATTGCATTTCTTTTGTTTTTAAATGTTCTGAAAATTATCTTTCATTATCTTTTTTTTTTTTCAATAATATTTGAGGTCTTTGACCAAAAACGTTAAAATTGGATGACTCACAAGAGGGCTATTTTCTTTATAAAGCTATTCCCTGTGCCCTCCCGCTTTCACTACATTTGTTTTCTCTTTGTCTGTATAATGTTGTTGCATTGCGACCGTGTAACCATGTATCATAAAGAGGGCTTCACTAATCTTTACAATGTAATGAAGGGTAGATGGTGAAAGGTCCATGGTAAAATAACTAGAATTATTATAATCTTCTTCCCCAAACAAACACATGTAGAGTTGTCATAAGGCGAGGTCATCCAGGAAACAGAATGTGGATTCTGTCAAATGTGGTGTGAATTTACATATATTCAAATGTTCAAGCGCCAGAGATAGAACTCTAGTGTGTGATTTTATTGGAGTCCTGCGCTATGGCTTCATGAATTTACATAAGGTATCCTAGAGCTGGATGTAAACAAATATTTTCCAATACAGATTTAGAGCTAAACAAAAGCAAAGCCATATGTACGGCATTTAACTGCTTTGGGGTCAGTTCTTGATTTAAACATTAATATGTTAAAAATGCACCAAGTAAAAGGGGTTCTTCGTACAATTTACAGCATTATTTATCTGAGATTAGTATTCTAAGTGAAACATCCCTTTTTGAATAGATAATCGAGATCTTCAAATAAAATCAGGAAATCAGAAGTGATTCACAGCACTTGTTTTAAGGTGTCATAGTTTAGGATTTCACAATGGTTTTGTTATGAAGTGCTACACATAGTGCTACTGTGTGATGTAATGCAGAACTCCTAAGCCTCCCAAAACATTGATTTTACCTTTTTCGTGATGGCCTTTGGTAAAGTGCCAAACTGTGGTGCCTCTGGCGGCCGGTCCACAGGGTTGTTTATATCAGACGGAACGGACTCGGTCCTCCGAATTTTGGCGACTAGAGGACAAATTTAGATGAAATGACACAATGTACTTGGCGTGCACAACACATTTCCTCCATCAACTTTTAATGGATAAACTTACTTGGCAGAAAGGAGATTCTGCAGGATGGGGCTTCCTTGGTGCATTTGTTGTGGCACTTTAACCTGAAAGGAAAGTTCACAGAATGTCAAAACATGGCACCTAAAACCACTCATTAAATCCAGCTCCATGCACTCATGGCTAATGATTGAGTTCTGGATCATATCACTCCTATATTGGCAGCTCTGTACTGAGTCCCAGTAAAATCCAGGATATCATTTAAAATTCTCCTCCTAGCTTACAACGCCGTTAATGGTTTGTGTTTAGGAGGCAGACGACCTCTCCACATTTAATAGTAGGCCTAAGACTTCCTTTAAAAAAATAAAAAATAAACTCAGGCTTGCCTTGAACATCCTCCTTGAACTTTTATATGTTTTACAATTTTTTATTTGTATTTTCCATTTCCATTGCCCTTTTCTCAGTTGGATTGTCTATGTTGTAATTCAATTTCAAAACTGTAAAAGCCCCCGAGACAAATGAGTTTTGTGTTTTTGGGCTACGTACATACAATTTGATTTGACCTGCGTTCCCTTATTCTACATGCTTCCGTCTCAATAAAAAACATTTCAAGTTGAGTTGAATAGAAAGCCCCTAACTCACCGACAGTGTTTGCACTTCACCCCAAACATCATGTTCTTCTGGCACACCTGACATGTTTGGGACAGCCAGGACTTTGTTGAAAACCTACAGAAAACACAAGAAATGCTGTTAAATCTCGCCACTTATTTGATATTTGATCAATAACCCAGCTTGCTTCATGATGACATAAGGTTGATGAGAAGACATTGAGCGTCAGAGAAAGATCTACCTGTGTGTGACTGAGAGGCCGATGTCCCTCCTCACTGCTTGTGGGGAGTTGCGATGCCCTGCTACGTTATCTAGCCGGGGGAAAAGAGATGGGGGAAAAGGGGAGAAAGATTGAAGGGGAGTATAAGCTTGAGAAGAGAAAGACTGGTCATAACCCCGGTGGTTAATCACGTTAAAAAACTGTGCACTTAACTATTAAAACTATTGTTAAGTGCTCATTGGAACGCAGTTTAAACACATTTATGAAGGGTTTCTTTCACATAGAAATGATTGAGATCGAGCTCAAACACACACACTTGCACATGAAAGCATATTTTTGCCAACCAATTAAACATACTATGCTTATTTAGTCCAGAAATCCCTGTTATTATTGTAAACCATAATGGATAAACTCAGATTATTTTTGATGCTTTAAACTAGGGTTATTAATATAGAAAACTAAAATAGATACAGGCAGAAAAATATAAAATATTAACCTTATCCATTGAGAAAAACTAAAAATATATTGCCCGATTAAAAATCAAATCAAATCAAAAGTCAGTCAAAGTCAACTTGAATGTCAATATTACTCAGTTTGTGTTTACAGACAGAGAGATCGAAATGACGTCTCCAACAATGAACGTACATTTAATTCAGTTTAAGTTGCAATAGATCACTACAGGAAAAATGAGACCGCGTGAATTTCTGTCAACTATCGTGAGATAAGGATCTACAAAAATGAGAAGAATAATCCAATCCAAATAAAAGTCAACAAGTCGAAACTAACTTGCAGCAATCATACACGTATTTAAAAAAGGATGCATGCTCCCGACTCACTTTTATGGCTGCTGTGCTCCTCCATCAGGGTGGGGGTGCCGGGCAGAGTGTAAGAGGCTGTGGTGGCAGAGGGGGTGACTCCTGGGGTGCGTGCAGACATGACGGGGTAACGGGAGGGCGAGTCCTCACATCCATTCCCATTCACTTGCATATTCAGTAACAACTTATTCTTCTTCATACATCTGAAGAGAGGGAAAGCAAAAACAGGTCCGGTTTAAAGTCTACAATACCCCAGGTCTGCAGCCTCAACACACAGGCCCATTTCCAAACTGACCCCCTATTTTTGTATATTTACAGGGTTTGTTGCAAAAACAAGTAGCTAATAAACATCAGGTATAAGATCATTTACAAAAAAAGAAAAAAACACTTAAGTCATTTTGGAGTCTAATGACTATTTATTGTTTTTTGTCCGAGAGATGCCGAATCCAAACCATGGTAATGAACACTTCCTGTTTCTGCCGGAGAGAGAGGAGTTGGTCCCAAAGCTTTCTGCAGTATTTACAACCTCCACCTTAAAGCAGGAGCCTCCTTCAGCTGTGAGGGTGACTACAGACGGCGTTTAACCCGTCACGGAGTGGGAGGGAGTAGGTGTTGGTTTGGAATTGGTCCACAGACTGTTTAAGGTTAGGGTTATGTAAGGGCTATGGAGGCACGTTGAGTTCCTTAATAAATTTGGCCCGGACGGACAGGGTGACGAGCTTAACACCCGGACGGAAGGCACAAGCAAGCATTTATTTGCATGTGATTTAACAATAACAATCTCTATTGTACCCATGTCTGTAATGAATTGGCATCATAAATGCAAAGTTCCATGTTCTCCACAAATATATATTTTTTTATTTAAAAAGTATTCCATGGTGTTTTCTGATGGATGAAAACTAATGTTTGTTGTGATTTCTTTCTGCGGACTGATATGACTCTACATAGTCCCTTGATCCTGGATTGTCTCTGTGTGTTAGATGCATTGGATCCATGTCAGCCGTATTTATTTCAGCCTTTGCCTTTTTTCTTTCTCACCAAAGCTTTCCATAAACAGACAGGATATTATGGATAAACATGGCTTGTTTGTGTATGTGCATCTAATCACAATATAAAGAGCAAGATAGATTTTGTGTGTTTTGCCAACTTCCTGTTTTGACATGAGTCTTAATCTCTGGGAATCTGTGCGGGGATAAACTCCTCTCATCCAGCCGGAGCAAAGGAGCAACAGGCAGGAAGTGGAAGCATGGAAAAGAGGGAGATAGAGAGGGAGGGAGTGGGAGTGTTTCTCAGGAAAACTCTGCGTCTGTGCAGACAACAGTGTAAGGCCGAGGTGTGAAAAAGACAGGGAGGCTTTCAGATAAAAAAAAAAAATAGCATCCACCCAATTTCTGTAAGGCCACCATGATTATGCTAGTTTAAGCAGGCTACGGCACCCACTGCTGCGTTCATGATAACAAATTATTTTACTAACTGCAATTTTTTTTTGCATTTTTTTTACAGGGGGAACTATTAGGTTTTTTGGGGTTTTCCCTTTTCTGTCGTGTATTATATAGGTTTTTGTGGATGTAAATGGTCTGCAAAGGCTAAAATCCAAAAGTTCCCTCCAGAGTGAGTTTCTCCTCCCCCCCCCCCCACTAGGGATGGGTATCGTTAACCTGTTAAGCCCTGCGCCTGTTTTTCAGGTCTCAGGCTCGAAAATGACATTCCCAGAGCAAATGACCATATCCTCCCTTCTTAAAGGGTTAAATTAATAATCTTTTTTCTCAAAGTAATGATAAACCTGTGAGTTGGATGTAGAAAAGTCAGAATCAATATAGATGTTTTTATTTTAAAGAAAATTCAGATTTTACATAGTAAAAAACTGTAAATTATAGTGTCCGTCCAAAAATTATTTTTTACTTATAGTGAAAACCACCCTTGGATGATGGTAAGGTAGACTAAAAGTCTAAATCCAAAGTACAACATATAATAAGTACCCTGTATCAAGATTGATGCAAAACAAGTGACATTTTACCTTTTTAGAGAGATTTAGCAAATAAAAAACCCTTCTGGGGTCATTTGGGTGGATTTTTCATATCTCTGGCCCCCCTTGCTCAATTTTGATGGTTGATACCTCTTTCTGACCGTTAGAGCCAATATAATCGAAGGGGGAGTCCCCCACACACACACACACGTTGTGAAACAAAAAGGTGAGGGCTTTGCGCATGTAATTTTGCATTAGAGTGAAGCTACACTCTAGCTCTGATATCTAGAAACGGAAAAGCATGGATTATCCGTCTCATTGCTCATGGATTATCAGAAATCCTTTCAAAGGGACACAGACACATTGGATTAACCTATGGATTAACTTCAGCAGCGTTTTTATCGTTTTAATGCCATTGAAGACCACTTTGGAGAGACTACAGAGCCAAGGTAACCTTGTTAGCATTTTTAGCTACCTAGCGTCAAATGTTTTGAGGTCTGTTTTTGCTTATAACATCGCGATTTCGTATAATTCAGTGATAATGAGGGTACCCATCGATTCTGTGTCACCTCACGATGTGAATCGATGTCATGTATGTAGAGAAAAGATAAATAATAAGGTTTTGTGAGTGATTTTCGGTGCAGTAATCTGTTAGCATTTTTCGCTCGTTGCTAATTCAGAGGCTCAGTGTTAGCATTGTGGGTTTTCTTTTGAAAAAAAAAAAAAAAGATCAGTTAGATGAGTTTCTTCCCGTTACATGGATATAAAACATTCATAGTTTATTAAATGAACATGCCCTCAGACACTGTTTCCTGCAAGATGTTGCGGCAGTGCCCCGGTACCGGGGTCTCTCAGGCTTAACAGGTTAAGGTTTTAACAGTACTACTACTTTTATCGATATCGCTCTTACTCTTTCACACCAACGCGGTTCCAGGGCCGGTTCGGAGCTAGAGCTTGAAAAGCACCGGTTTTTCCTGTTCACACCGCAGCGGAGCCGCCTCTAAGCTCCGGAATCTGGTTCGTTTCAAGCACCAAAAAGTTGTCGGTCTAGAAAGCAAGCACCGCATACGTCACGCTTATGTCGGAGGCGGGGGTAGGGGCATCAGTTTAATGTTATACCATAGTAATTAATGCTGCAAAGCTGGGTATTTTGAGCTTGGCGCATGCAGAGGCTAACAACAGCTAGCTCTAACGCCATCGATGAGGACGTATATGTACCTTCTTTCTCCTACGGAATCGTCGTTGAAGTTGATGATGATTGTAAAGAAGTCTTGAATGTAGCATGTAACGACTGTAAAGTTGGTAATAAAGTCGTCCCATTTCTTCCATTTCGTTTCGACAGAGCAAAACCAAAACGAGTAGCGCTTCAATACAATCGGTCATTGTTGTTGTTGTCTATGTGAGGGGTTTCCGCGCGGTTTGGCTTTATGAAGCAGGCACGCAAACGATGACGCAATGACGCAGCACCAGTCGGGCTCTGAGCAGTGTGAACAGAGCGGGAGCTGAACCGAAGAACCGGTTCTGAACCAGAAAAGCTCTAGCACGGAGCTAGAATGGGAAAAGCCTTGGTGTGAAAGGGGCATTATCAGTTCTTTTGGAGAAAAACGCTTCTATTGTAGTCCCGTGTTTCCTTCCGCGACATAGTAACATCACTCGCGCTTCTATTGGTTAGTGCTCCAACACATTGTACGTGATAGGCTAAGGGGCGGGACATCTCTGAGCAATTGACCAATCACAAGGGGCCGGCCAGCTTACCAATCAGAGCAGACTGGGCTCTGGTTTCAGACAGAGGGTGAAAAGAGGTTCAAAAAGCTCTTTATTTTTCTCATACTGCCTGTACTGTATGAGAAAAATAAAAAGCTTTTTGTATAAAGCGTCACAGTAGAGGCAGAAAATACTAATATCAACCCGAAAAGTTGCATTATAGGTCCCCTTTAAGAATGCAACAGTATTGTTGTAAAATAACATTTAAAGAAACTCTAGTAATGTCTAGTTCAAACAGCTTTCTGAGCGCCTACTTGTTGGTGGGGGGGTCCTCAATACGGTTGCCCAGCTGGGACTCGTGGCTCTTGCTGCGCGTCAGGGTGATGTTGGGGAGCAGGTGCTGAACTTTGCGGGACGGAGGCGGAGGCGTGCAGGGGGGCTTCAGTCGGTGTCGCCTCTTGGAGGGCGGAGTTATGGGCGGGGTGGATGTGCGTCCGTGGAGACGGGCGGTGTGGGATAAGGCCATGGGGAACGGGTCTGTCAGAGGGCTCTCAGTGTGGCCGTAGGAGGCCAGCCCATCAGGCGTGGGCACCGCCGACACAGAGCCCGAGCGGTGGTGAGGGAACACGGCGCAGGGGGTGGATGGGGTGGAGTGGACGGCTGATGGGCGGGCGAGAGGCGAAGGACTGTGAGGGCGGAGCGGGGTCCCCAGCCCGGTCAGCTGCTCCGCGGTTAGGAGAGGGCCACTGTCCCTCCTGAAGGGCTCCGACATCCAGGGAACGTCATCTTCCCTCAGCTCACCTCCTGCACAGAAGGAAAATTCCGTATGAAAAACAAGAAGAAAACAACGTGATCCATGCTGACTATAAAAGGCTCCTGTGGAGAATACCCATACCTGATTCCGAGGCACTCTTCAGACAGGAGAGGGCAGCACTGAGCCGGGCACATTCCTCTGAGCTGGACCCCAGCCTTCGCATGGTTTCCCTCACCTGAGCACCTGACATCTGCAGCAAGGCATCCAGGGAAGACTTTGCTTCCACTGCCTGCAGACAAACAAAAAGAAGGGGTGAGAGGTCAGTATAAGAACAAGCAAAAAGAGAAAAGATATATATAATTCATAATTGGGAAGCTCCAAAAAAGGAAAAAAAATAACAACAACAACAATAATGGGTAATCAGAAACAAGGTTTAAATAGTCATCAGGCTAATGGTGGTCCTTTGCTAAATCTTAATAGACAAGGTGTATTTTAGTATGGTTTTAAACCTGTGTTATACAAGTGAAAACAAGACCAAGCTTGAACTAGGATTCAATTAAATGTCTACTGTATATGAGCTGGGCAATATAAAGAAAATCACATTTCATCGTTTCTTTTGTAATCCAAATACTTCAATATTAGGATAATATTGTAGGGTTGACCATTGGTGCCTCCACAAAATATTGACACAATGAGAATTTGTATAAATAGTCATCATGAAGTTCTTAAATCAAATCACTTTTCTGTAATGCTGCCTTCAAAACCATAAAAAGACATGTTACAATATCAAAAATCTAAGCAGATATCTAGTATATAATATCTATATTATACCCAGCTAGAGTGTCAATGTATTACTTTGTATTCTTTCCTTTTTATTCACATCACTCAGGATTTGGTACACATCTAAACAATGGTGCTGTCTAAGATATGAGTGATCACTGAACAGAAGGAGGCTTGACAGCAGCTAACAGGAAGACAACAGACATCACAACATTCTGAAAGTAGAGGGTAACATTAGAAAGCCAAGATCAAGTGGGAGTAGCACTGGTAGGCTACAAATTAAAAGTATAACACTCAGGCAAGACACTAATACTTGTTTGCTTAGAATAAACTTAGAAGACTAAGCACCAACAACCACTCGTAATTTATACTCAACGTTTAAATGTGAATCAGCTATTTTATCAAAAAATGAAGAGACGGTAAAACACTCCTTAAAATCAAACATTAACTTAGACTATTTAAACTAGCTTAGCCCTTGTTGGCTACAAACACAAATAACACAGTGGTCATGTATTTGGATGTATCTATTAGACGTGCAATGACAACAATAATTCATCAAGTTACAATGTATTTGGTAAAAACAAACAAAGTCTAAAAAAGTGTATTGCAAAAAGCAGATAAAAGTCAATTAAGGAAATGTAGGTCACAGGCCGTTAGCAACACCACAAACTGTTTGTGTATGAAACAAGGAAATATGAGATAGTCCAGTGCGCTGAGGATGTTTTTCTGACATGGGAAGTACGCAATTGCTTATCAGTCAGGTTAAACCTTTGATCGGAGAGGGCAACCAATGATCCCAAAACTAGGGCAGCCTCCCACACTCATGTGTACACTGTAAGCAAGAGAAAGCACACACGCATATAGACACACAAACACACGAGAGTGAGTGATGTGATATTCCAAAAAGGCTGTGGGCCCTGCCTCCCCTCCCACCTACTCATAATAACATTACAATAATAGCACCACGAACAGCATGGCTTGTCCTGCATACATGATTGCTGTACTGCGCCGTCATGACACAGTATTATTGGTCAGAACTGCTATGCATGTGTACCATAGATAGAATAAAAGTAGTGGATGTGGAATCTCAACAACACCCATAGATTTGTGAACAATGATTTGTCTGGAGGAGACTATTGTGAGAGTATTTTTCTTGTATTGCAAACTGAGGGTTACCATCTACACATGACATCATTGCGGGGGTCGCCATCTTGTTTTTTGCATGACCTGTCTATTTTACTCTAAATGTAAATGGTACCATCAATTAGGGCTGTGCGATTATGGCAAAAATCATAATCACGATTATTTGGGTCAATAATTGATATCACGATTATTAAATGCGATTATTCATTGACTTTGAAAAAATCCATTTATTGAACTTTAAAACAAATACAAACAATAATTTGAACAGTATCTTTTTAACTGTTGATTACCCTGAACGTATAATTCAACTGAAAAACCAATACAAAAATAAATAAAATAAATGATACATTTAAATAAATAATATCAAAATAATAAATACCAATAAACAAGATCAACAAATATTTTGGAGCGCACTTCCACAAGCTACTAAACATATATAAATATGATAAATTCAAATAAATGAGACCAAAATGAATTAGATCAAATATGTCACAACCTAGCAAAGCAAAATAGTTTTTTTCGATTATGTTGTTTTCGTAATTGTGGCAGGCCAAAATCGTAATTGCGATTAAAATACGATTAATTGCACAGCCCTACCATCAATTATACACTTCACATCAAGCCACCATGGAACATAGCGTTTGAGTCCATAAACTTATTAGGAAAATGTTTACGGAGGTTACAAATTTAGGTTGGTCGTAGGGTAATTTTCTTATAGACTTCTATACAATATGCATGAGATCATTATGCATCCAGTGGCCATTAAAAATCATGCAGGTGAAAATCGCCTTCACTTTACAAAACTCGATTTTGCCTCTTGATGTGAACACATAGGCTACCTTTAAAAGTTTCAGAAAATACTACTCATTTAGACAGAACTGTTAACAAATACACCTCTATCAAACGAAAATGCACTCAGGCAAAATGAAGATTACAACTATTTTTGTAATATTTTCAACAAAATAGGGACATTACTAGTCTTGCACTGTGAATGCTCACAATGCTTTGGCAACCGTTCTTCTTGTAGCGCGTTAATCAAGTGCGCTTAGCGGTGACACAGACAACATTAATTAAATCAGAGAAAGACACACATGGCCATTTAAGAAGCTTGCCAACATGCCAGTGGTACAACATGATGCAATGCCTCACTGTAAGCATAACGCTAACTTTTGGTGAATTTGAGCTCTCTGTCAAACAAAATTGTACTTTGCCTGTAATTTTCAACAAATATTGTAGTCTACTAAAGCCTGTTCCTAAAGATATGTAAGACTTTAACAAACAGAATTAAGTTGAAATTCCTGACCCATAAAAAAAGGAGCTGTCCATTCCCCCAACAGATCCCAAAAACATAGTAGTTAATAAATTGCATGAAAGAAATGTGAAATAAGGATTTTTCTTTTTTTAAATGATCAATTCCTTGAATATGATGAGCATAAATAAAATGGCAGTGCTCCTCTTTTAGAAAGAGATTCTGATGGTCATGGGTCAAGTATTCCTCATGTACATGTGAGCGAGGGACTGAGTACACAAACAGAATCCACATTAATGTGACAGGAGCACAGTCCTTCAGACAGAGAGGGTGAGGGGAGACTGATATTAACAGAAAACGGCGTGACCCACCTGGATGAGCTCCGGCCGCAGGTTGATGGTGCGAAGCCAGTCTCTTAAGTGCGGGTAGCGTTCCAGAGCCTCGGGCCTCTCCGTCTCCGGCACTTTCTGCTTGCACTGCAGCTGTTTACAGATGTATTTCATCAGCTTCACCTGCAGGGGAGCAATAGAGAACAGATGAGGGGGGGGGCAGGTTAGAAGGGGAGACTCACAGTGTGCTATGAGCTCCAGCTAAGGAGCAGGCCTCCAATGTCCCACCGTGATGTAGGAAGTGGACTCTTTTAGTGAGATTACAAAGAAATAAGCAGTATGTGTGTAGTTCTTTCAATGAAATACCGAACACAACTCTTTGGAGCAATGACAAAGTAACTACTGGCTATTGTGGATTTTATAAAAGTGACATAACGTCAAAAAAGGGCAAAATCTAACTTACATTTATCAATATAGGTGCAACAAGGATTTTTATTACCTGTTCATCTCAGTATATAAAATGTCAGAAATAGTGAAAGATGTCCAGTTTTTCTAATTCCAATGCGATGTCTTTAAATGTTTTGTATTGTCAGTCTAAAACCAAAACGTATTATTTTTAATAAGATACAAACAAGAAAAAAAGAGGAAATCTCCACATTTAAAAACTGCATTATTGCATTAAGGATTATATTAACAATGAATGGATTATCAAAATAGTTGTCCCTTATTTTTCTGCAGACCTTCTGATCTACTACTTTTAGAGTTCACCCAAGCTTATACAGGCTAACAGTATTTATTTACCATCGACGTACGCCTCTTCAATAGAATAAAAGGTCACATGAATTACTCCATACTTCCGTTTTGAACTCAATGTACCTGCAGTAATGATCCCAGTGTTTGTTTAACCCAATTTCCCAGTTCCCCCAGTGCAGAAGACAGTTAATTAGATCTAAAGACTATTATCACAGAGAGGAACAATGAGCTGGTCATCTAATGAGAGCATCTGCGGTGCTGGCACAGCAAACAAAGAGTGTTTGGAACACGAAGCAGCTCGGTGACATAATGAAGAAAGTGCCATATGACCAGACCATTTTCCAGTTTGTTTCAGAGGCACTCCACCACAAACTCCTAGAAAACATTGTGTGGAATTGCACCTTTTGTCTGGTACTGCTGGAAAAATGTTTACTGAAGTTTTAAATTAAGTGCGAAGTCATTTTTCTCATAGACTTCTATAAAATCAGTCTTATATTATTTTTAATAATGTTATTTTGTTTTAAGTACACAGTCAATCATACAGTGTTACTATTGATAACAGTGCTTATTTATCCATTTAAATTCTCAAGAAGTTTAAGACATTGGCATTAAATCAAAATATCAAATAAAATAAAACCACAAAACCATAACAATAGCTAAAAAAGAATCTTTATCTCTGATGCCCCAAAAAAACCTGACAAATAAATTCTTTATACTCCTAAGATTTGGAACATTAATTTCTTAAATGTTAAAAAAACGCAAATATTAGCTTTAAATCAGAATCAGAATACCTTTATTCATCCCAGAGTGGAAATGTACATTTGTTACAGCAAATAAAGAGCCAAAGATAGCTTAACATCAATCATGAGCATGCATACAAATATTAAAAATAACACTAGAAATTACAGTATTTACAAAATATACATCCAGAAACAGTAACATTTTAGCGATATAGCAGCCAGGTGAAAGTATTAAAAACTGGAAGTATATATATATATATATGGCACAGCTAAAATAATAATAATAATAATAAAACAATTCTTGTCTCTTACTCGGCTTAAACCCAAAATGTTCCCAAACCAAAGAAAAGGACGATAAGTCGATAAGAAAAACATATACAATATATTGGCCATATATTGTATATTAAGAATTATCCTCACAAGCTTTTCCCAATTAGCCATAA
This sequence comes from Trematomus bernacchii, assembly GCF_902827165.1. Lineage (NCBI taxonomy): Eukaryota > Metazoa > Chordata > Actinopteri > Perciformes > Nototheniidae > Trematomus > Trematomus bernacchii. The sequence continues at coordinate 2,899,565 of NW_022987513.1, forward strand.
AAAGTGTGTGGTATAAAAGTTACATAGCATAATAAATATATTCCTCTGTGAAAATAAATCATTGCCTTTTTTCGACTTATACCTCCTTATCCTCTCCAAACAGCTTCCTAATGTCTACACATTCAGGTGGCGCTGCTGATGAAGATGAGAAGAAGAACAAAGGCTTGCCTGTTGCTCAAGGTAGTAGCCTACTGACACACAGTAACCTCCCCTTACAATCTTCCTCTTACATCTGCTAATCAGCCCAGGTGAAGACCGTCGTCCCAGCGCATCTCATATTCACCCGCATATAAAAGCTGTGAGACTTTACCCACCATGCTTTGAAAGCCAATGTCAAGTGCAGTGGTCCTGTGAGTAAGTATCACAATGAACACCGTGGTATTGGCTTGCATCGGCCGCGTTGTGCCGTATAGTGTGTCTCCTTATCTCGCAGTCTATCTATGAGAGTCTATTACAGCAGGCAGCACCTTCAGAAGAGCTGTGTGCGACACCAACTAGCTCTCGAGTGCCGGAGCTACAATGGGGAGCGCGCGGCTTTCTCTGCTCATTTAACTTCCATTCCACAAGCACACAGGAGCTCATGCAGCCCTGATACTCTCAAAAGTGCGGCCTTGGGATGTGAAAAGGCTGCTTGGTAGCAGCTAACAAAAGCATCTCCACTGAGGGCCGCGGAGATGAAAGAGGATGGAGAGGAAGTAAATGCTCTCCGTGTTGACGCTGACTGCAGCTTTTCAGCTCTGCAATTACTCAGCTTTTATGAGGTTGCACTCAAGGGCATTATAAAATAATAAAATGGCATGCATTATTGAATGTAAACTGATAAAATGGATGTTTGAAAAATATTACAAGCATAGACCGTGTCATGAAAGCTGATTGATACTGAAGAAAACAAATGCAAAATAACTGTGCCTAGTCATCTTCATCCATTCAAAAAGCATAAACACCTGCTCATTCAAAAGTCTAGTGTAGTAAGCTCTTTCACTCTTTAAGGGCTGTGTTTATAGGATGGAGGGGTTTTAAGCTCACAGCTAATGGTAACTCAGCTTGTTTTTGTATTAAAAGGCCTATTCTGCTCATTTTCAGGTTCATCTTGGTATGTTGTGCCTCTACTCTGACATGTTTATATGCTTTAATGTTCAAAAAGGTCTTCATTTTTTGCTGCAGCACCTCTTTTCACCCTCTGTCTGAAACCAGAGCTCAGTCTGCTCGTATGTGACAGGCTAAGGGGAGATGTCCCGCCTCTTAGCCTGTCACGTCCAATGGGTTGGAGAGCTACAAGCGCAAGTGTAACATAGTGATGTCAACATGAAGTACACAAAGGAGTCCAATGGAGGCGGTTTATAGCAGTTTCACATTCAAAATCGTAAAAATGTGGATATAAACTTAAAAAAACTTCAATCAATTACTGCTTAAAGCTAGTTACTCAACTCAACAAAATGTATTGCATAAATCTATTGGTATAATACATTTAATGTGGAAATGTTACATATCCTAACCTGATTTTGGCATTCTTCTGAATAAATATGTCCTCCTGAGACCCAGAAAGAAAAAGGTTTAAAATGTCCTTTTTTTAGATCACACAAGTCTTTAGGGTGGTATTATATATTTTTTTATTTTTGTTTTATTGTGTGTCCTTTGTAGAGGACATCGGGTGTTAGTTATGCGAAGCATAGTATACAAACAACATTAACATACAAGTACATTTAGACAACATTAGAGCACAACAACTCAATGCAACAAATACTGAGCCCTCATTTGTAGTACTCCATCCTTTTTTGAAATGCAGAGATACATCTGACACTTGAGGCACTTGATGTATGTTTTCCCCGTGCATCCGTCTGCCATGAACCCTACAGAAACCTACGTGTTAGTGTTGGCCCATAGTGGACTCCATTTGTGTTGTGTAAAATGGGGGAAATAAAGAGTTAGCAAATCCCCATGTCCTCCTCAGAGGACATTCATAAAAACATTTAGTTTTAGGTCAAATCATTATTACACTGCTCTGAAAACTCACTACACTAACTCCTATGATGTCCCCTTACTATAATTAATTAAACATATTGAACTCACAACACTGGTAATTACAAACTTACCATTTCTCTTTCTATAAATAGTGCTTGTATTGATGGACGCCATTTTGAAATACAATGAAACTAGGCTTGTTTGAGACAAGCGAGACCTGCGCAGACCTGCGCAATTGCGATCAACGTCTTGCTCGTGCGTTGCATGATGGTTAGTCATTTTGTCCGACTTGCTCTGGAGGCTCGCCTACATGAGACGTTGAAATCTCGCGGGACAAAGACGCCCGCAGACTTGAGAGCGAGGCGCGGCGCAGTTTCTCTCCCCGGGCTGCGGAAGCGAAATGCTTGATGGGAAACGACTCGCTGGTATCTCGAGCTGAGCGCTCATTGGTGGGTTTTACCCCGTGCTGGTGATGAAACTCTCCATTGGCTCGGCAAAAGTGTGTTGTTTTGTGTCCGTTTTACGTCGCCACTTCCATTCACATTTGTCATCATTGTTCCACAATGTTTATCATCATAACATTAATATCTATATATTTTATACTATACTTGCACTGCTTACCGTTGTCATACTTTATCTTAGCATATTCATACAACACACTGTTCATACTAGGCTAGGCTACTGTGTATATAGTGTATTCATACCCCTCACTGTTTTTTCATCATTCAATTCATTCTATATTTTATTCTGTAGATTGTGTACATTACTTTTCACTTTACTGCTTTATGCACTCCTGGTTAGAAGCTAAACTGCATTTCGTTGTCTCAGTACCTGTAATCTGTGCAATAACAATAAAGTTGAATCTAATCTTGAGCAGGAACAAATGTATTTACTTAGTACATATCTGACATTAACGATTAAACACATTTGTCCATTCTTTATCAATCAATCAATCAATGTTTATTTATATAGCCCAATATCACAAATGTTACATTTGTCTCAGTGGACTTCACAGTTTGTACAGAATATCAGTATGACAATACGACACCCTCTGTCCTTACGTTTCACATCATACAAGGAAAAACTTCCAGAGAAAAAGCCACAGTTTAAAGGGAAATGGGAGAAACCTCAGGGAGAGCAACAGAGGAGAGATCCCTCTCCCAGGACGGACAGACGTGCAATAGATGCCGTGTGCATTTATAAATGCAAACCGAGTCAAGCCGACTCCGGAGGTGGCAGTATGCACCTTAAAGTTGTTTGAAATCCGCCCAAAAACCGAGAGAAGAAGAAGAAGAAGAAGAAGAAGAAGAAGAAGCCGACTCCGAGCTGTCCGACTTCAGGCGAGCTTTTTGAGACCTCCCCCGGCTGCGATCGGCTATTCTCGTCTACTTTCGAGGCGAGCCGCAGCTCGTCTCAAACAAGCCTATTATCTTTTTCAAAGCCACACCCCCACATATGTCACATGTCTGAAAAGCCCAGGATGTCCTCTGTGGAGTACAATTGGACTGAATGCTGTGGCATGTATAACCTCAAAGTAATGGACCAAAGACCAATGTGCACCACAGAGGACAAATGAATGGGTAGGTCTCAGGAGGATAGGATTTGCACATTATTATTATTATCCATCTTTGCTATTTATACATTTGCACTCTTCTCCCTTTGTATTGCAACTGCTGCACAGAAACTTCCCTTAGGATAAATAATGTCTTCCTTCTTATTTTACACATGTGTATGGAAACAGTAATGTGTATCCATGTGCACACATGCACAATGTGAAACCGGGATATTTTTATATCCAGACGTTGCATAAATCCAACATTCTGCATTACAGAGCCTCACAGATTATTCATAGCTCTCTTTAAGTATCTGAATTAAGTGTTTGTGAAGATGTGAACCGGCAGTGAGAGGCCTTATCTCGATGTTGCTAATGAGCTAGCCTCCAGTGCCCCCCCACTTCCCCCATACACACCAGTTCAGACCTGTGACGTCAGGTTACCTAGCAACACCTCTTCTGAGTCGTCAGCAACATTTCAGTGGGATTTTCCCATACATGTGAAACACGGAGCTCAAACACAATACATGATCTCAACATGCAAACATCACCATGCGTCTGCTCGGGGTAATAACTGTAGTAGCAAAAAAAACATGACCAATATTATTGACCCAAAATAAAAAGGTGGATAGTTACATAAGCATTGATATCAGTGTGTTTGTGTTGGGAGCAAGCAGAGAGATAATGACAGGCCCCTCCTGTGCTTATTATTTTTGGTGCAGAGTGAAGAAAGCAGCGTTTGACGTGTGGCCTGGAGGTGGGAGGAGGGGGAGGAGATATGGCGTCAGAGCCCACCTGTCAGCAGAGCTAAACAACACCATGGCAACGGCCTAATGCTGCGAGGACATGAGTGACAACCAGAGAGTAGGCCACCAGAGAGGGGAGAGACAGGAGGGGGAGGGGGGGCGAGGCAGATCCCATGGCTCCAGTTATTGTCTCAATGCTCCTGCTGACACAGCCCCCATATGGTGCACCTGCCAGGGATATTATGTCCTATCTGAGCAATAATGCTTTATCCCAGAAAATTATATTTACACAGGAAGCTCAGTTCATTTATCTCAAGACTGGAAATTCGTATGTTTCTTGACGTCAGGACAGAAACACTTCTACGTCTCGGGTCATATTGATCATTAAAAAGGCCAAGACAAATCCCAAAAATATAGAGACACATGCTGTTTGAGAAAGCAACATTTGTGCAAAAACATTTTCACTTTTAGCAACAAACAAAGGGACCAGTGGTGGAAAGTAAATATACTTAAAGGGGCCCTATTGCATTTCCAGGTTCATATTTGTATTTTGTGCCTCTACTGTGATGTGTTTACATACTTTAATGTTCAAAAAGTGTTACGATTGTGATTGGTTAGCTGGCCGGCTCTGTTGTTATTGGTCAACTGCTTACAGATGTCCGGCCCTTTAGCCAATCACGTACAATTTGTTGGAGCGCTAGCCAATAGAAGCACAAGTGTAACATAATGATGTCACTATGGAGGGCTCTTGGACATTTAGACCATTTACATGCACAAAAATATATATAACATATAGCCAGGGAAAAGCATAATAGGGCCTTGTTAATAGATAAGATCATTTAAAATAAGTATTTCAATTTCCTGCAACTCTATATTTCTACTTTTAACTCCTTTACATTTGTGACAGCTGTAGATGCTTTTAAGATTTAGATTATTAATACACATTTGAAAAAAAAAACACTTTTATTTATATATGTTCTTTATTGATCCCTAGGGTAAATTCACAGGCTATGGCTCACAATATATATAGTTTTTAAAAAAACACACCAAAATTCAATAATCAATTAATAAGAATAGTTCTATAATATATATAGATCATTTATAATTATATAATTTTCTCAACATATTATCTGAGCAGGCCTGGGTGAAATATGACCTTTTGTACATTTTGATGCTGAAACTTTAATCCTCTTACTCAGGTGAAATTAGAAAGCATGAGTTTTAATTAGTATTTCAATGATGTTGCTAAAATATCTAAGAAATGTTTTCCTTTTATGTTTGTGGTTGTAGAGTGAACTTTGCTGATTCGAGTGACGCTTTACAGATGATGCACAACTTTATTTACAGAGAAAAAAAAAAGATGAAAATGTCAAAAGACAAGCGCACAATGGAGCCAGACAGACGTAGTAATGCAGAGGCCAGGTCACATGGACTTAAGGGGGGGTACAGTCTCAGACAATGCCCTGTTGCTATCCCCAGTGCTTGTTGACCCCTACTGGACAAGGCTAGAGGGGGGGGGGAGGAGGTGATAAAGTTGCCTCCAACCCACACACACACACACTTTGTTCAGGCTGCCATTTCATAACATATATTTGATATAGAACTGATTAAAAGGTGTTTATTGTCATATGCACAAAGCTACAGTGTAGTAATGGCAATGAAATTCTCCTGACCCGAGCTCCTCCAACAGTGCAACATATATAATAAAATACAAAATATAAAGTAGTGCAACAAATCTATATACATGTCAATAGAATGTACTGCTGATAATAATGGACAATTCACATGTTTTGTGAAACCTAAAAAAGAGTAAATAAAGAATATATTTACAAGGCTGCAAAGTCCATCAACAGAAAATGTATTTACTAAAACTTTTTTGATGATCGTTCATTTAAAAAAAGAAATTAAATAATGCTTTCCCCCTTTATATCATATTAAAGTGAATACCTTTGGGTTTTGGAGTGACAACAAAAGACATTTAAAGACCTCAGGCTTGACATTTTAAAAGACCATACAAATACTCAATTTATAAATCTGCAAATGTATCGATATATAATCATTAGTTGCAGCCCTATAAACATAGCACATTCACAACCAGACACCACGTTATTATTTGGGGCAAGCAAATTGGCCCTTTCCCACTAGAGATGTACTGCAGACCAAAACCTAAAAAGTACAGGATGTAATGCAAGTCATCCTGAGTCACTTTAAGAGTAGATGAAGGCCTGCCTACACACTTTTAAACCTCCCTGATTTCCCCATCATGCAGTCCATTCTTATCGGCTCCACCACAAAAAAAGGAAACAGAGACAGGGTCAGCGTTGCTACAGTTGTGTTTCCCCTCTGGACACACACACACACACACACACACACACACACACACACACACACACACACACACACACACACACACACACACACACACACACACACACACACACACACACACACACACACACACACACACACACACACACAACACACACACACACCACACACACACACACACACACAACACACACACACACACACACACACACACACACACACACACACACACCACACACACACACACACACACACACACACACACACACACACACACACACACACACACACACACACACACACACACACACACACACACACACACACACACACACACACACACACACCTCCCCTTTTTCTCCCTGCTCTCCCCTCTTGCACAGGCTCTTTGCGCGTCATTTGATTTTCTTATTTAACAACCAACCCTGAAAATGCGTAGGAAGAAAGATGTCTAAATATAGATGCAGCCACAACAGCTCGCACCATGAGCGCACAGCAAACTCTCTCCAACACCATGAGGAGACAAAACAGAGTGACGCTTTGCTGTTTGCTGATCATTACCCAGACAGCTGTGATTAAATAAGATAAGAATTGCTTTTATGTAAAAAAAAAAAAAAAATCTCGGACACTTGATTTAGGTTATGTAAATCATAAGCAAAGGGTTTCCAGCATGGTTTGAATTCATGTTTCTAAGTGTGTGTATTATGTCGAGTAATTTGGTTGGCCAAAATGACAGGAAAATATAAAGAGTTACAGTAAACGTATCAAAGGGGCAGAGTCCAGGCTGAGTGGGATTAACATGTGAAAAGTGAAGTACCAGTTAGCACTCCATTTGAGAGGCCAGTATCATTATCCTCTCACTGGCGAAAGGCAGAAAAACACACACACACACACACACACACACAGTTCAAGTGGAATAATAAAGCTCTTTCAATGAGAGTATAAAGTGAGATCAAGTCTCTCTCGATGGCACTCCAGCGCAATATTGGAGCGATGCCCGTTTGCACCTCGAATGTGACAACTACTCCGACCTCACGGCGCTCCAAGCGTTTGTAGTAATCATATATATTATGTGTAGCTGCTACAGGATGGTTTACAGGTGCTTGCTTTGATTTCAAGATAATGGCAGGGGCTATATTGTAAACACAGACTGTAAATATGAAGAGGACCTAGTCACTGTGATGTCACCCAATCGTTTGTGGACTAAGGTTTTGAGGCCTTGAGTTTGGCAATTTGGCCCCCGCCATCTTGATTTAGTAGGAGCCAGAAGTGACAACAGAAGAAGTGACAAACGAATGCTGAAAAAGCCATTTGTAGGTGATTTTACAATGAACTTTTAAACTGAAAACACACTGTAAAAAAGGTAAAACCCTTTGAAAAAAACACAGACAACATCAAACGTCAATCACAAGGTAGCCAAGCCCTAAAGCAAACCCTGCTTGGTTGTCTATTTACTTTAAATGCAACTATCATGTACAAAATAAGCACAACGAAGAAGAAGACTTAAATCTAGAATTTGAGCCCATAAACTTGTCAGTAAAATATAAACTGAGGTAATAAATCAAGTATGGACATTTTCTCATGGACTTCTACACAATTATAATTCTTTTTGCAACCATTTGCAGGAAATTAAAGAGAATGCAGGTTTAAGGCACTTCCACATTGGCTTCACTGATTCGACCTGGAGGTTATAGCTTCATTGTACATCTCTCACAACATTGGGTCAAGGTACAGACACAACAGAGATGCGTCTTCTGGATATCTTGGCCATGACAGCACCTGACATACAGTATATGGCAAACATTTTGAATCTACCAGGGTCTTTAGAGTCAGCGTAAATCTATGATCAGAGTCTGCTGACTGACTTACGCATGTGCCAAATGAACATCTGAAGGAGGGCTGGAGAAGGAAGTGAAAGTGTACACTTATGGCAAGATGTGGTTTCAAAATGGTGTGCCAGTAAAGATATAGGAAGTAAGTCTGCTGATCATGACAGTGCCCCATGCCCGGCCAGAAAACTCGTTAAAATACTAAGCTTCTTAGTAATGAGGTCAACACTCGACTGACATTTGACCCGGATCAGCGATCACTAGCTTAAAAATAAAATGCCCATCTAGAAGAAAAGCAAAAAATAGTTTTAATGTATTGTTTGAATAAACATAATATTCTTGACAAATTAACTTTGCGATGCCTTTTGAATGCAATTAAAGAGTTCAGTACTGAGAAATTCTCTTATCTCGGTTTTCCTCACAGGGTTCTTAAAGGCCAAAGAGCAGCAACAATGAAGCTGGCAGACTTAACCACATTATCTAAAACTTCTGTTTAATGTCCAGCAGGTTTAAAACAAAAAAAAAGGGAGAATATTATGACTTATGAAGTTGAATACTGTCTTCTATATATGATCACATTCTTTTTTTAAATAGTTGTGACTTCTGCCCTTGACAGGAATGTTGCTTCCAATAATCTGAAATATAGAATCAATGCAAAGCAAGAAGAACTACTATTTAATTAGCTCATCCTTTGTTTATGAATAAAAATTAAAATTGGAAAAATAGTCATCTGGAAATTAAAAATCGTTTTTCAAAGCACCTGCAGCTACAAACTGGAACTGATACAAGTCAGCCCCACATATCTTACATACTTCAAATGAATAAACAATTCTGCTGATGCATTATGAGACCGACGGCAAAAGATCAGTTCAACAGAGTTTTCTGAATGTTTTTTAACACTAACTGTGATCCCATTTTTAGTCACATTTGTCTTTAGTAAATACATCTTTTGAAACAGTTTAAACAACGTTAAGTCGTATATGCTGTTGCATGTGAGGTAGGGCTGTAGAGTACAAATAGTTTGACCATTGAGACAAAAGGTATAACCAATGAAAAAAAAGGCTTGAATCAAAATAATATAATAAAATCCACATTTTACATCAGAAACGACTACTATACCTGTTTCCAGTTCAGCAGCTAAACGCCAGTGATCATTCTGAGGCAAGTGGTACATTTCCAATCAATCCTAGTTGTTCTCATCCTCAAATTGCAATATGGAAGAATAATGAACCTGGCTAAACTACAAACAAGCTAAGCTAACTTGAGGTATCACATTTTGCACTTCTTACTTTCAGGGATCCCCCCTTCACAACGGCCTCTCTTACAACAGGAAATACCCCTCAGAGCAGCTTTAATAGGTTTCAAGAAACAGGCAAGACCAAGACCATTGTCATGTAGAACAATGCCAGTGCAAAAAGCATCTGAAAGACAGCGCACCTCAGGAAGTACTCTGCCAGATCACGTCCTGTTCGCACGCAGTGACGCAGCACGCATGACAGAAGAAGAAGAGTCGGAGTATGTACTGTAGGGCGGGACAGGCCGTGAACTTGACTTCAACATTTATTTGTGTACACTCTTTTTCCAGACCATGTTTTTAGCCAGTTAATACTTCCTGGGTTGCTTTACTTGAGCGGGAGAAAAAGGGTCCCCACACAGTGTCTTGCCAACTTGTAGATCAAACCAGCTCGCTAAAGAACTACGAAAATATTTTGTTGGCATTATGAAAATGGATAAAAGCTGCACTTATAATATATCATGGCTCTGTCATCAACTTCTTTTAGGTTGTTCATTTATTTGTGTATCACAAATACAAACTGATATTTGTTGTTGCTTTTTTTGTGGCTAGCTGGCCTGCTCAGGAAAACATGCAAAAGTAGCAGAAACACAGTAAATCTGCAAATTACCAATTTTGCTTCTTGACCATTCTGAAGGTCATATTTCATCTCATGTGTGACTGAAACTAAATGCTCTGAGCTTTCTGGAACATTCGTTTTTAAGGGCAACAGCACAATTGTTCATTGGGTGTTCAGTTATACAGAAATAAAACAGACATGGATAATTGATAGCCTCCAGCCAATCAGGAGTGAATATTCCTTTTATCCAAGGTATAACGCCTAAATAAACCATGAGGCAGAAAAGCCATTTACCATCTATCATGTCTCGAGAATGTCTGCGTGTGTCTGGAGCCAATACTAAAAGATACATTCACATTTGTAAGCCTTTCAACTTTGTGCTACGAAACAGTTTTTCAAGACTCATTAAAATCCACTGTATCAGCCTTTTGCACCCCAACACACCAACCCCCATTTTCCCATCACCCTCCTCTGCAGAAGCCGGGCCTTATGTCCCCTCATGGCATTGTTACTAACAACATGAAGCTGGACTTTCCATGACATGATTCCTCCAGTCATCTCGCAGCTGAGGATATTGCAAAAACAATATGTGACTGTAAATATCCCAAGGATGGAAAGCTGAAGGCCTGAGATAGAAAAAAGTATAGCCTATGTATAAAAAAGGACAATAACATCATCATATAGCATTGTACAATTACAAAATAAATTATAAGTCCCACTTTATATAAAAAGCACTCCTGATTATGGTGATAGAAGCATCTTATTTTGCAGCTATTCTTTTATAATATGCATGGTAATGGTTGAAAGGCTAGAATAGTGCATTCTTGCTGATACCTCACTCACTGCCTATATGCTGAGGCCCTTTGAAGCCATGGCTCTTGCGCAAAGCAATGTCAAGTCATCCCAAAACAAATGAGCACAATATGCATCCAGATGCAGGAAAATCCGGTCTGGCAAACAGATCTACAGATCATAAAAAATGTTTGTGTAGCGTGCCATATGGTAATCCGCAGACTCCAAATCCTGTGCAGGGAACAGCACACGGTAGCGTAAATTATAGCAGCATCAGATTATTGAATGTGTGCCATTAGGCCAGGGAAGTATCCCAGCATATTTCCACCTCTATAAAGAGGTCACACAACGAATCTTCTACAGGAATAACACATGCAGACATTTCAATATCATTTTTGATATATGCACCTCAATGCATCGGATCAGTGGTTTATTGTAAGCACAGAATGTGCTCAGCTCAGTGACACTCAGTGATAGGGCGCCTCGCTTGCAGCCGATATTCAGCCTATACGAGGCGGACATGGTGTTAGGGCTTCATGACTCCGCAATTTGACTACAGTGCTCTCTATTGCAGGACATATTTATAATAAAAAAAATAAGCGCATTACCTCCAAAGTGCGTATTTCTTGTTGTGTGAGGTCGTTGGACGCGGCGCATTTGGTCCGGAGCCCCTGTAAACTGGAGATGGAGATTTCAATCATGTTCTGGATGAGTTCGCATTGATGTAGTGCGGCCATCGCTGCGCCACCAACACCGCCGCCGCCGCTTCCCCTCTCCGGCTGCTCATCACTCTCCACCATCTTCCCCCCGATAGCAGACACACTATCCATTCCTCAGCATTGGGCACGAGTGGAAGGGGGCTGGAGTCAAACTGTTAGGCGACAATAAAAACACATGCAGCAGTCCAGCCAGCGACGCAGCGACCTATTGTGGAAGTTAGTTGACAGCGAATGTCCCCTAAGCTCCAATTCAGGACAGAAAGTCAGGATGCTAATGTTTTTTTTAATTTATGAAAACGCGGTGCTCGACGGTGACTGGTGGTGAAGCGGGCCGAAGAGCAGCAGAGCTCAGCTTCTGTTCTCGGTCCGTACAGGCTACCGACGACAGGCTACTCTCTTCCACCGACAGCTCTCTGGCAGAGGCTTTCACCGTCTGTCAGCTGTTGGGAACATCATGGGGCGCGGTGCACTTTGGGAAATGGAGTCAAGCGGGCTATACTCCACGCCACAACAACCTCCCCCACCCTCTCACACAAACACGCGAATTAGAGACAGTAAATAGCTTTTTTTAAAGGATATTTTACTAACATTTGTACTGGAAAATATAAGACTCCATAACAGAAAAGCACAGGTACAATGAATACGTTTAAATATGCATTGCATTAAGGTGATGCGTTCAGGGCCCATTTGACCGACTTATCCTACTACTTGGAAAAACACCAAAAGATCAAGAAGAAAGAGGCTTACTTTTAATTATTTGTAGCAAACACAATATAAGGAACTGGTTAATAGATTAATGGATCTTGAAAATGAAATATACAACATTTAAAAACATGAAGATTGGAAATTAAGGTAATATCTTTGACAAAATAAGGGAACAATGGGTGAGGTGTGTTACAGTACAACTGATCTCTTGAGTTAGTTGTGACAATTAATGTATCCATGATGTTCATCATTTCCCCCCCTTTGTTTTTATTTATTTGCTATGATTTGTTGATTGTTATTTTACACATTACAGTTTTAACTGAATCTGCTTATTTATGATATGATGGTTCTTAAATACATTTAAATTGTCTAGTTTTGTTTTGATTGCTATTTTGGGTAGAGTTAATTGCCTTGTTAAGTGTAAGTAAAGGCCCCATTTCATCAAGCTTCGGCCTACAACCTTTTGTTAGGCCTTATTTATGGATTTAGTATTCCTTAACCACTTTCATAACTGTTTGGTCAATTTGTTGTAATTGTAATATATGCACCTTCCCTGCATTCAAAAGTTTACATAAATAGAAGTAGAAAATATGAGTTTCAAATTACATTTATAGTAGAAAAAGTAAATGTATTAATTCAGCACAATGGACCATTTCAGAACAAGATATGTTATATTGTTGGATTATAAATATTCCATTGCTTCTATGTTGCATCTGGTAGAGGAGGTGCTTTTTTTAAATGATTAATAAAATACATCATACAAATATATCAATATATATTAAATATATCAGTGTTAGCTTGTGAATTTCACCAAGGGATCATATTGATTGGTCTCAACCTATACTGATGCATAATAAGTCATTTGTTGGTTATATCTTGTATTATGCTGAATCTGAATCTTCAAAGTCACTAAAGCTCTACAAATAAATGGAGCTGCCTCTGAATTGTAGTGGATTTGAGGTATGAAGTAGCTGGAAATAAAAATACCAAGCTTAAGTACACATACTCCAAAACTGTAATAAAGTAGAGTAGCCAAATGTATTGTGCTACTGTCTACAATAGGCATTCGGGATGTTATACTTGTCTCATACACTCAGGGGCGGTTCTCGGGGGGGGGGGGGTGATTAGTAAAATATGCATAAATAAAAAGAAAGAATGCTAACTAAACTATAGGTAACATAAGATAAGAATAAACAAGTTGAAATGATTTGTTATTGGTTGTGATCATATTTTAACCTCTTCTACACCGCACCCCCGAATTCCGGGGGGAAAACGCGTCATCTGCAGGAAACAGCGTCTGAGGGCATCTTAATATTCAATAAACTATGAATGTTTTATATCCATGTAACGGGAAGAAACTCAGCTAACTGATCATTTTTTCATTTTTTTTTCAAAAAAAACCACAGGCTGGGCCTATGAATTAGCCACGAGCGAAAAAATGCTAACGGCGTTTTGCACAGAAACTCACTCATAACACCCTTATTATTTATCTTTACTGCACGTCCAACATATCGACTAGCATCATGAGAAGACACAGAATCGATCGGTACCTACATCATCACTCCATGATAAGAACTCGCGACTTTATAAACAAAAACAGACATCAAAACATGTGGCGCTAGGTAGCTAAAAACGCTAACATGGCTTACCTGTGTCGTTGTCTGGTCAAAAGTGGTCTTCAAGGCATTAAAACGATAAAAACGCTGCTGAAGTTAATCCATAGGTTAATCCAATGTGTCCCCTTTGAAATGATTTCTGATAATCCATAAACAATAAACCTGCTTTTCCGTTTCCAGATGTCAGAGCGAGAGATTACATTACATTACATATCACTTGTTAGACGCTTTTATTCAAAGTGACTTACATACTCAATACTGTGGACAATCCCCACAGGAGCAATTTGGGGTGAAGTGTCTCAGGGACACAACGACATGCTGTCTGCAGTGGGGTTTGAACCTGTGACCCCCTGATCCAAAAACCAACTCACAACCCACTGCACCACACGCCTCCATAGATAGGTTCGCTCTGATGCAAACCTGCATGCGCAAAGCCCCCACCTTTTTTTGTTAACATGTGTATGTGCAAATCCCCCTTCGATTCTATTGGCTCTAACGGTAAAAAAGAGATGTCAATCACCAAAATCGACCAATGGGTTCCAGAGAAATGGTAAAAACGCCCATTTCCACCCAAATCACCTCAGAGGTGGAGTTTGTTTTGCTAAACCTCTCTAAAAAGGTCAAATGTCACTTGTTTTGCATCAATCTTGATACAGCGTACTTATTATATGTTGTACTTTGGATTCCTAAAGCTTTTAGTCTACTAACCCATCATCCAAGGGTAGTTTTCACTATAAGTAAAAAATAATTTTTGGACGCACACTATCATTTACAGTTATGTTCAATCTGAATTTTCTTTAAAATAAAAAACATCTATATTGATTCTGACTTTTCTACATCCAACTCACAGGTTTATCATTACTTTGAGAAAAAAGATTATTAATTTAACCCTTTTAGAAGGGAAGATATGGTCATTTGTTCTGGGAATGTCATTTTCGAGCCTGAGACATGAAAAACAGGCTCAGGGCTTAACAAGATGTTTGGATCATTGAAAAGTATACAGCTCCCTTTCATATGAGTGTTGAGAGCTGTATCCATGAATTCATGTTGTGCTCAAAGTGCACCAGATTGATGCATTTCACTTCAACATTTAAAAAAAAATCTTCCCAGGGGTGCATGCCCCCGGACCCCCCTGGATGTGAGGTCCACCCCCAAATAAAGCAGGTTAAAATAATTAAATTGCATACATTTTCTTTTAGTAAACACTGCAAACGGGTCCGACAGACCCAAACAGCACACAAAGGTTAAAGGTCAGCATATAATAATGTTAAAATGTGCTAAATATATACACTGCAAAAAACAAAAAAAAGAGGAGTAAAAGTAGCTCACGACTTGTTTTATTTTTTGAAAGTAGCTCTCATCCTAAAAAAGGTTGGAGACCCCTGCATTAGAGCGTAAAAACTGTAACTATAAGTATCTGAAATAAATATGTGTAATGAAACAAATACCAATAACTGTATTGCATTGTTTTCTTATGCGCAATTACTTCATACTGTCTTTGTCTTTTTCGTCCTGCATTTATTGTGCCCCCCTCAGAAAATAACTGGTCCCAGCCTGGCCCCCCCCCAGTCAAATTGGTCTAGAACCGCCACTGCATACACTTGTACAGCACAATTGCACAGTAGTGTGGAGAGGCAGGGCCCAAAGAATAATGACCACCTTCCCCCTCACTCACAGCACCGTGCACTGCCTCCGTACACTGTGTTGAGCAAAAGAGATGCACAGTAGGCCTAGAGGGAAACTAGAGATGTTTTAGCAATAGGATTATCAGGCCACAGGATCCTTCTGTATCAAAGGTACAATCTGTGATCAGAGTACAGCCCCCTCCCCATCCTGCCAATCCAAGTCCACATAGTTGACATTCCACTTGCATGTAGTCCAGTGAGTGAACATGGTCTGCATACAAATGCAGACTGTGCACTTTCCACAATGATGTGAGGTTAGTAGTGGAAACAGAGCAGCACACCAGTGGGTTTCAAACATTCTTTCAATAATTTAACCCATCTAAAATATGATTATTTTTTTCGGAGAATAAACCCATAGAAAGAGGAAAAAACAACTTTACTCCAAAACAACAACAAGCCACATTTCAAATGTGTTTATAATCCATCACTTAATTAATGGAAAACCAATAGTGTCATCATGCAAGTACACTATGATAGCACTATTGTTGAATTGAACTGCTTCCTTTTTTTTTTAAGAAGTTGCACTTATTGCACATTTGAGTTTCAAACATGGGTGTTTGTTTTACTTCTTTCTCTTTATATTTCTCTTTGTATCCAAGTTTTAAAAACAAATACATTTTCTTTTTTTTGGTCTGACATTAAACGTCGAAATGGGCTTGCCCGTGACACTGAAAAAACGTAATTGTGACCGCAATTGTTCCAGAACTTATCGATTGCAATTGAAAATAGGAATATTCAATATAAAAAATGGCCTATCAAACCTACATTATCCATTTTTTTCACAATACTGTACCATATCGTATCGCAGCATAGACACTTTTTTGTAAAGCATATGGAGCTACTATGATCACATAATCTTCCCTCACATGTTTTTTTATTATTTCCACGTCAAAAGCAAAGCAGCCGTTACACCAACATGCAGTCAAAACCAAATAAATAACAGAAACCAGAGCCCAGTCTACTCTAATTGGTTATGATTGGTCAACCGATTAGAGATGTCCCGCCCTAGCCTATCAAGTACAATGTGTTGGAGCGCTAGCCAATAGAAGTGAGAGTGTTACATAGTGATGTCACTATGTTATTGAAGTAAACAAAGAAGTTCCTTTAGAGGATGAAGAAAGAGACAATTCAGATGGAGGACTGTGTTGGAGAGAAACTCCCTCTGGGGAGAACTTTGGGATTTGACCTTTGCAGACCATTTACATGCATACAAACCACACACTACAGGAAAGTGAAAACCCCAAAAAGCATAACATGGCCTCTTTAAAAGTGATAGAACTTGCTGCAACAGGACAGTACAAATCATATGCATGGGGGTGGGAGGGGTGTGCAGGTTTTCAAAACCATGAAGCAACAGTACACATGGCTCATTGCTGCAATGAGGGTGTGATGTTCCTTCCTTTAATATACCCTGATTATACAATGGAACATGAGTCACCTCTCATAGAGCCCTTCGTTCCTCCTCTCCATCTGTCTCTTCTCGTCTTCTGATTGCAGATTGTATTGTATGTCACACTGGCCAGACATGCACCAGTAACAGCGGCCTTGCAAGCAAGTGTAGGGATCTAAGTGGAAAAGCAAACACAGGAAGTACAAAACCTCAGTGGCGTTTTGGTTTACAATCAACTTCCAAATTGGCTGAAATCTGCAATGTAAATTCCTCTAAAACAACACTGACACTGATTCAACACTACATTTTAAACCTGTGCAACCATGGAATGAAGCGGACACAAAGCCAAGTTTCGATCCTAAACTATTTGTTGTTGTCTGTCCACTGTGACTTCAGTCCTGCAGTATTAACAGCACAGATTTGATGGTGAGATGCCAGCACAACCCGCTGCGAAATTCAGCTCTTCTTTGTCTTGAGAGTGAAGTTACTGAGTGTGAACAAAGTATGGAAGGTTTTAAAGGGGCCTTATTATCCTCATTTTCAGGTTCATATTAGTATTTGTTCCTGTACTGTGACATGTCTCCACGCTTTAATGTTCAAAAAGCTCTTTATTTTTCTCATACTGCCTGAGCTGCAGCACCTCTTTTCACCCTCTGTCTGAAACCAGAGCCCAGTCTGCTCTGATTGGTTAGCTGGCCAGCTCTGTTGTGATTGGTCAACCACTTAGAGATGTCCCTTGTATATTCACCCTCTCACAGTGGCGAGCCGTGAGCTTTATACCTAGGCCCTCTGACCCCCACCCCTTCCTTCGAAAAAAAGACGTTATTACGTCACAGCGTATACTTCAGCGGAATATCAAAACAACGGCCCAGGGTGCAAAACGCATCAATGACAGCGACCCTCTACCACACAAAACAACACCTGTGAACCCAATTTGTGTTCTTTGACATTGAAAATGATATTGCATTGTGTTTGTTACTTTCATTGCAGTTGTATGTCTTAAGTGTAATTTGGCATGCTTTTATTTTGAAGGCGAGTTCACGCTGTTGACAGGAAGTTGTTGTTGCTATGGAAACAAGAAAAGTTTCACAGCGGGCGGAACTCGTCATAAAGTCCGCGATAATAAAACCCACCCATTTAGAGGGAAGATATGATTGGTCAATTGTACTGTCATTTGACATTACTCTCTCGTTCAGTTACTATAGCGGGCCCTCTGTGAATCGCAGAGAGGCCCGCTATAGTAACTGACATTCAAACAGAGACTGAACAGGCAGATTCGAAGGATTTATTTCTTTGGAAATGTTATTTTATTAAATCAAGTTTTTTTTCGGTAAAACTAATGAAAAATATAACAAAAATAATATTAAAAAAATATATATTTTAAAAAAATATATATTTTTTTAATGTTTTTAAATATTATTTTTTGGAATATCTTAGGCCCTCACAGAGGGCCTAGAGGGCCCTGACGGCTCGCCACTGCCCTCTCATATATGAAAATTCCTTGCTGTTCTCTGTTTTTCTTCTTAAATGACTAAGTAAGCTACATTAGCTAGCTAGCTTACAGCAGATCTCAATAAAATCGGAATGAATCGTGTGATCACATTGTGAATGTGATCACATTGTTAAAATAAGCCAATAAAACTTACATTGGAGGTACATTTCCAGAGGCAGTGACAGTTGGCTAACTTTATAATCCCCGAACATCAAAAAAGCGCTCCGGTCTGTGTGCATCACCTTTTGGTGTCCTCCTTTCCGTTGTGTTTTGAGCTTCTTGCAGCATTTTTTTATTGGCAGCATTTGTGTTTGCAGCGATTCGTTTATGCAGAGCTTTTAGTAAACGCTGCGCATGTTTTTCGTCAAGTTGGTGAAGATGTTCATTTGCATGTGTTTTGGCACATTTGTGTCCTTTTATATTTGCATTGTTTTTTAACAACAACAACAGCAGCAGCGGGTTTCTGCTAATGGAAGGGTTTTTGGTCGTTGTAACGCGTTTGCCCCCTTTCAGCCACCATACATAACACTTAAGAAATGTAAATAATACTATTAATTGTTTATAATACATTAATCAGAATGTTGCTGAACAGGCTTAGAGTGATATACAATTTGAAGGAAATATTAATTGTAACCTCTCTCATGCCATGTATCTGGCTTATCGTCTGTTGCATAACAGCACCATGACAACCCTTGCAGTGAGCAAGTGATTATCTTTGTGACTACTTAACCATTCTGTTGACAGATCACAAAAACAGCAAAATGTGAGCACGACAGAAGCACTGTGATGAAAAACATTTCAGTGTTCCCTCATTTGTTCTCTGTTTTGTTTTAGCTGCAGCTCTTTATAATTTCCCTCCACAATTGTAGGGTAACTGACCTTTACGCAGTGATAAATAATGTGCAACATGCAGGCAATCAAAAAAAAGTACCTGCAGTGTATAAAAAGATATTTGCACGAGCAGTGTTCAGAATGAAAGCTTGCTGACAGGACTCACTCAGCTGAGGATAACATGATCCTCTCCCTTAAGCCTTTTAAACTGTGGTACTATTGGACAGCCAAGACACCACACATAGCATGGAGCTCACAGCTTCAGATTCAATTAGATGTGGTGTCTGACTTGATCTTCTTTGGTTAAGATTTCCATGAGCCTGCGACCTTTGACCTGCAGTCTGCAGCTCATGGCACCATTTAAATACTACATTTTGATGCAGGTGTAGTCATTGCATAATTTAGATAAATACGTTGATTAGAATTGTGTGTGCTTTGGTGAATGTACATATGAAATACTAAATAACCCATAGTTGAAATGGTTCCGTAAAGCCACACTTAAGTAGATTAACAAATATAAGAGTTACACTCCGCAGTGTAATGGATGCGTGGAGACAGTATTTAAATTAAAACGGTCTTTAAACAAATATATTTTTATTAGATCAATCCACTTTTTCTGAAGAAGGGAACTACTGCTGCTTTTACGGCGAAAAGGGATTGGCAAATGATTACAGAACATGTAAATGACAACTCTAAATTATAGTATGTCGACCTTTAAAAACAATTTCTGAGTTTCAAATGTTCACCCTGACTACATCTTGAATAATAGTGTGTTTGATATAAAAGTAGCCTAACAAATCTTGTCCAAAAACCAAGACAGTTATTTTATAATATTATTTATTCTTCAGGAACTCAAAAACGGAATAGCATATACTTAATGAACTCTTATGAGTTGTTAATTAATTATGCTCTGAATACCATATATTGAAATTGTCATCATATGGAAAAAGGTCTTCCTAATGCTTCCTCTTAAGTCTCTCTCCGTATTTAAACATGCAAGTGTTGGACAAATGTATCACTGGAGATCTTAACTATTACAAGCTGTTACTTTTTACAGATAAAAATGTTTTATATATTGTTCAGTTGTTTTGCACAAAAACCTTGATTCAGCGATTAGTATCAATGATGATGTGTTTTGTTATGCTAGGAATATGTACCTTTCCTTTGACATTTGACTATACAAAATACGACAAAAAAATTAAATGACAAAACTAAAATCACACATATACTTAAAAAAATTGTAATCGTAATGCTGAAAGTAACCTTGTACTTGCTGGACTTAACTTGTATCATAATTGAAAATACAATTAATTGGAATATTATTAAAAAGCTTTTCTGGTGTCCTTTTTATAAACCAAAACCCATCAACTAAATGTAGTTTGTTGTAATTTTGTCCACGTTTCCACATGTTTACCACAAAATAAGCACCGGTTTAGCAAGGTCCTGATTCAATACGTCACTCAGCACCCGGTCTGTAGCAATGCAAGAGGACCTTTTTTTCTAACTATGGACGCCTTCAGCTGTCTGCAGTGAATACAGTTTCTCTAAATGTCAACTGATGTTGTGGTGTGGAGGGAAATTTGTGTTCATCATAGTGGTATCACAATATACTGGTATCATCATGTAGTTTAATCACCATTATTTGTTTGCCTTGTCTGCACAATCAAATCATAAATCTTTGTCCATTTGACAGGTAAGGTAACTATTCATTATTTATTTTCAGTGAATTAATTTATTTCCTATTCTATCATCCAACACAGACACTAACCACATCAAAGTTTGGATAATTAAAAGGAATATACAAAAGATGCCATGACGCTCTCATTTTCTTCTATGTTATAGCCCTAGAAAATCTAGAATAGAGAAGTGTATCTCTTTGATCTTATTACATTAATGCGAAAACAGGAAGTATAGCAGTGTGAACTTCAGCTGAACCCTCCACCCTACAGAGAGCGGCCAAGTGAGTTTTGTTTTCCTCTTTTTTATCCTTTAAGGGACAGGGCACTCTTCTGACCTTTACTGTTTTAAAAAAAAAACAGAAGAGAGGGTGGGGTTCAATTATTCACCAGAATGAGCCATGCTGCAGTTTTAGTGGTCTAATCCTACTAGATCATGATTTAAAGCACAAAACAAAATGGTTCTTGTTCACCCTATAGTCGGTTATGTCCAATACCTACAGCTGGATATAAAACAGAGTAGGATGCAACATTTTCACACTTTATGTTGGAATCTAAGAGACACAATTGCATTTGCACATTTAACTTAATTGTTTCACCACATACACTATTTAAATTGTCCACTACCAGATATTAAAGGTAGGGTAGGTAATTCACTTCAGAAACACTTTTTGTTATATTCCATGGAATGCTCTTAAGAAGAAGAAGAAGAAGAAGAAGAATATATACTTTATTAATCCCTTACAGGGACATTTCTTTCCCCACTCTGTTGTGTTTACACACATTACACACACAGGGGAGGATATACACAAACACAGAGGATATACATGCACACACACAACCATATGCAGATAGGAGAGGTGGCAGAGCAGAGAGGCTGCCAGGTACCCGGCGCCAAGGGAGCAGTTTCGAGGTTAGGTGCCTTGCTCAAGGGCACCTCGGCAGTGGCCTTGGAGGTGAACTGGCACCTCTCCAGCTACCAGCTCACTCCATCTTTTTATTTTGTTGGTCCGATCGGGACGTGAACCGGCGGCTCTTTGGTTCCAAGACTAAGTCCCTACAGACTGAGCCACTGCCGCCTCAACATCCCGATAGCAATGAATACATTAAATGCTTTGACAATAAATATATACAAATATTTCATCTGTGGAAGCTGTGGCGCTGTAAAAAGCAAGTCCATTTATCTGCCTCGGCCCGCGGCAGATAATTGGATGGCCTACCTGCCTGTCAGCCTTCCATCTCGTGCACAAACTTAACTCGTGCCCTCATTGGTCATGTGCGCGTTCGTGTGTGTTGGAGGAGGGGCTCTGTAAGGAGGTCTGAAGGAAGGAGGGGCAGTACTTTCAAATTATAGCTTACTCGAGCTGGTTTCTCCATTCTTACCTACCCTACCTTTAATCTCCAGAGTTTCTTTGTATGTCTGTATGCAGAGCGATGCAGAGGTGGGAAGTAACTAAGCACTCCATTCTGAAATGGACCAATCTGTAGAATGAGTAGTTTTACTTTTCTAATTTTACTTGAGTACGATTTTGAATGCAGGACTTTTACTTTTAACAGAGTATTCCTACAAAATATCCAGTCCAGGCAAAATACATTTCCTAATTAGATATTATTTACTCTGGCTGCTATCATAGGATAATGTAAATCACTATGTCCTCAGAGAAGACCACTAAACTATTCCTTAAAGGGGGACTAGGCTGGATTTAAAAGTAGAGGACATAAAGGGCATCGGTTAGTGAAACGTGTATAGACAACTCCACCTGCTGGACACATCTGTACTGCAACATTAAGCATCACCTTCAAAATGTAAATATGCATACCTATAAGACCTTCTCTTGTGCTGGGGGGAGGTGGGAGAAGTACTTATATCTTCGTCCCCTTTCAGGATAATATAAATGATATGTTTTTATATAAATATTGATGTATTAAAGGGGTGTTTTAATGACTTGTATACTGCAGGGTAGCTTGTGAAGTTTACTCCAGATGTAACAAAAGTATTTTAAGTGCTGATTATAATTCACATCATTAAACAAAATCTGCTAAAGGTATCAAAATAATGTAGTGGAGTAAAAGTACACGATTTACCTCTGAATTGTAGTGGAGTAGAAATACAAAGTAGCAACCATTTTGAATACTCAAGTAAAGTACCTCAAAATTGGGATATATATATTTTGTAATCCTCTGGAGCAGAGAGAGGAGCTGTGGATTATTGTTATTGATTAATGCATCAGTGTTTCTTAGGGTCAACAACACTAAACTCACAACTGAAAATGAAAGCATTTAGTTTATTTAATAAAAGAGCACATGT
Organism: Trematomus bernacchii; assembly: GCF_902827165.1. NCBI lineage: Eukaryota > Metazoa > Chordata > Actinopteri > Perciformes > Nototheniidae > Trematomus > Trematomus bernacchii. The sequence continues at coordinate 2,923,049 of NW_022987513.1, forward strand.
TCAATGTGAAAAGTGACAGTTGATAGATGACTTCAGTTGCAATTTGGTGCTATATATATGTATATTAATAAAAAAAAACACCTTGAATTTCAGGGGGGGGGGAACACTGGGTGAATAAGCTGCATCTGTTAATGTAATCACGCCAGAGGTTTGATTTATCCTTAACATTTGACATTTTCATTTGAATTCATTTATACTAAATGTTTAATTTTACTCTATGTCAAACAGGACTGTAGATTTTTATCATAAAGTCAAATAATTGAAAGCCAGTTGCTGTGTGGAAAGGCAACTCAAACTAAAATCTAGCAATGTGTTTTGAAAAATGGTTAGGATATGTTAGGATATCAGAATGTGTGAATAAGAGAAAAAACTGCCGTTTCAAAAGCACACCTGTAATGCAACATCCGCTTTTTCATGTCTTTTATACATAAATATGTGTCTCCAGTGTGTTAAGGGATTTGGAAATTGTCATGAAAAAAGATTAGCTATACTTTTCGCCTGAAACACCCATTTCAAAACCTGTCTGAGAATGAGCAGATTTGGCCACTTTGTGACATCGCAAATGTATTTTGGGTTGGGCAACGATTAGCCACTAACCAACCAAGTAACACCCGCCCACCCTATAGGTGATGAGGTCGGCAGGTGTTACTCTCCTCCTGGAGCACCATTGTGTTTTTTGGAACCAAACACTTCAGAGACATGTTTTGTATATATCGGAGAGATATCATATATTGTTGAAAAAGAGTATAATAAGGGACCTTCAAAGAGGAACAAAACTAGAGTTGAGCCTAGAGTTGGTGTTTGTAATAAAGAAAGGTTTTCTGGATTAGGTTTTATAAAATGTAAAAGTTGAGCAGTAAACATGTCGTAGTTTTCCCAGCTGAGTCTGCACACCATTAAGTGTTGTGTTCAATGACACAAGAACAACTTTCTATTCATAACACTGGAAATTCCCTGTCAATGTGTTAAATAGTAATGAACTTAATACGTATAAACACATTTGATAGTTTTCTTTTATTTAGACAACCCAAATAAAAGGCACATAACATTGCGCATGTTTATGTAATAATTTGACAAACATACATTTAGAAAAATGTAGGAATGTTTGACCTTTCTGCTAATCAGAAAGCCTAGCCTCTCATATATACAAAATTACCATTGTTAATGTTCTAATACAAAAGATTTATAAAAAAAGGTTATCTTATCTTTCACATCTACTGTAACTACCATATCCTTGGAACTAAAATAGTTTTGTACAAAGATATACATTCAACTGCTTTCACAAGGGTCCTGGAATTTCAATTATTTTTCTTTTCCTAAAAAATAAAGACATCCATTCCACCAGAAATGTTCAGTTTATCACATTATTATCGTATCAAATTTGGCAAACAGGCTATCATAGTGTATCTACGTAAATGCATAAGAACAAAGAAAAAAACTACACTAGTATTTTTGTTTTAAACAAAACTCGGAGGGGGGGTGGGGGGGGTGACAAACATGCGTATTGCATTTACACAGAGCTGCAACATGGCATTCAGTAAAATGTTCAACAGCTAGTGTTTGGGGGTCATGCAACATCAATCCTGTCCTGTTCTTTTTTTCGGACACATTTTTATCATTCAGATCTCAGACAGAGGCTGAACTTGCCTTTAAAATGTAAAAGGAAAAAAAAGTACAGCATGTATGCCATTGCACAGTGAATTATTACTTAAATGGACGGCTTTGTTGAAATCAATGATTCTTAGACTGTTTGTCCCCGACTGTAGTAAAGTCTAACAACGGGACAATGCTAAATGATATGGGGAATCTAAAAAAGGGACAGATTTAGTCAATTTAAAAAGGAACCAAGTCCATGTGAAATGGGATTTTTATGTGTGTTTCCTGAGTGAAGGGTCCTTAGTATTGTCTTGGGGAGATAACATTAATCGTTTAAAAGAAAATAACAGTGTACAGAAGAGTCAGACAAAACGAATAAGTTACCATTGTGACGACAGTAAGAGCCTGAAAAAGCTTCACTACAAGGCCAGGCTGTTCCACGTTCAGCCACTAGATGGCGCTCAAGTGCAGGCTGGCTAACCGAAACACTCCGATTTGATCTTTGATAATACTGCTGTCCACCTGTGTAGGATATGCTTTCAGTGCAAGACTCATTCCATACTGATTTCATGGAAAACTGAAAACAACGAAAAAGGCTAAATAAAAAATACAAACCTTTTTGTTTCCATACCGTTAGCAAAACACCCCCAAAACATTTCATTTTCAAGAGGGTCTCGCGTTGAGACGTCAGCTTGATCGACAAAAGCAAGAAATGAAAAATGCTGACATGGAAATACATTATTATGTCAACTGTACAAGTTAGTCACTGTACCTCAAGAGCTACTATCAGAGGAGAAAAGGAAACGCTATAGCACTGTGAAAAAATATACTTCCATGCAAATGGAAGCGGCTGTCCCTTTTACTAGACTCATTTTCTATAACATTAAATAGTGATTAGCAGGCTATAAGAAAAAGAAAAAGAAACATACAAAGTAACACCCAGAGGCTTTGGGAGAGAACTTGCAAAAACCACCAAAAACAGCAATCATAGTTATTGCTTCAGTCCGTTTCTCATCTCCCTTTTACAAAAGCACAGGGGTGTTTTTCTTACGGAGTCCTTCGAGGAATGGTCTCCTCTTGTTTCCCGTTATACAAATCACAGTTTCATCACTCTAACTGACTACTCTAAAGTCTTGTCCTGATTTCAAGATAAATCCTACGCGATTTCTACTCGAGTGTTCTGCATCTGGTGTCAGTCACTTTAACACTAGCTGTGACTCGGGGAGCTCCTACCGGCCGCACAGCTCGTGTAAATGTCCACTTCAGGGGGGGGGGGGGGGGGGGGGGGGGGTAAACATAATGGAGGGGTGTAGGGGTTGGGGGGAGGACAGGAGTCTCTTGTTTAACTTCATTTTCCCTTTCTTTCTGGCCCAGTTCAACACCCTCCACGTTACCAGGGTGGGGAAGAAGGCAAGACTTGGGACAGAAAAGGCATGCTATCCATTGATCTCATGGCGATGTTGAGCGGACCACCCATATTCATGGACATGGCGGTCGTTAGGGCGACCGGGTGGGCGATATTCATTGCCCCCGATGTGGGGATGTTGAGGGAGGAGATGTTGACGGGCCCGCTGATGGTGACCGGGTGCTGGAGGCCCATCGCAGACATCACGTTCACCGTGTTGGTGCTTATGTTCATTTGAGCCGCGATGGTGACTGGGTGGTTGGAGTGGCCCCGGTTCATCGAAGAGGTGATGGGGGCAGAGATGGTCACGGGTGTAGCCGAGTTAGAGTTGCAGACTCCGTTACCCTCTGGGGAAACACAAGAAAGAGCGTTGAACTACTAACTATTCAAAGTCATTTAAAGGTCACCCATTATGAAAAATCCACTTTTTCATGTCTATTATGCATAAACATGTGTCCCCTCTGTGTAAAGAGATTCTGAAAGTTTCAGGAAAAAGATTCTCTCACTTTTTGTCCTGATCCATTTATATAAAAACCTGTCTGATCAGAGTGAAATGAGCTGATCAGATATGGCCACTTTATGATGTCATAACGATTGGTTGGCTTGTGTAACCATTAGCCCAGGGATCCCCAACTACATTTGTCCAAGGGCCAACATTTATCCAATAGACACTTTCGCGGGCCAGTGATTCTTATATATAGCCCAGAATTTTGAAGTTAGGGTTAGGGGGGGGGGCTAGTGGAGCACGCTCAGGTACTGCGGAGCGCATAACGCTTAGCAGACTCTTCACGCTAACGAAGGATAACTTCTTCTTCAGGGCAGGGAAGGCTACGTAGTACGCAGGCTACTGTCCCGCAGCTGCTGCCTCTCTGTTGGACTCTGTTGGGGGGGGGGTGCATGTACTGTGAAGTCGCCGGAGCCTCGCAGCGGGGCTACTGCTGCGGAGCGCATTAAGCAAACTCTTCACGCTAACGAAGAATCACTTCTTCTTCAGGGCAGGGAAGGCTATGCAGTCTACTGTCCCGCAGCTGCTGCCTCTCGGTTGGACTCCGGTACTGCACATTACTCACGAGACGTTGTATAAAAAAAAAATTAGTGGGGGGCGAACGCACTAACCACTCCGCCAACGCCACAGTCACCCCCACCGTGCGGGCCGGATGAGAATGTCTGGCGGGCCAGATGTGGCCAGTTGATGGTCACTGCATTAGCCTATCACCAACCAAGGTAACCCCCCCCCCCCACCTTATCACCTGAATCTCCTCCTAGAGCACCATTGTGTTCTAATCAAATATCTCTGAGGGGCGTGGGGAGGGGCTCCTTATTTTCATCTAAAGTAACAGACAGAGAATCAGCACGTTTGAAACAGGGCTGAAACAGAGGGGATTATGGGATGCTGCAATGATCTGTTTGGTGTTTTCAGCCAAACACTTCAGAGACATGTTTTGTATATATCTGAGACCTATAATATATTGATGAAAAACAGTCTAATAGGGGACCTTTAAGATAAAAGCAGAGCTAAATGGGCCAAACCCTCTGTGTAATCCCAATCTAATGTTGCGTAACATTTTAACAGTACCGAAACGTTATACTTTTAACAACCAGGATTAGGGCGGGGTGATGGGATTGAACATGTACTGATGACTAACATTCTTTCCACCTTTCCCTGAGAGAAAATGTTGATGGACGGGCCAGTGTGTGTGTTTATCCAGGTTCAGCTTGTTTGGACATGTACCTTAGCCAATCATTTTATACCTGCCAATATTTTAAGCACATTTCTGTGTAACCAATGCCATAATAACAAGACATTGGATGTGAATAATTGTGGTCAATATAACTAGAGACACATAGGGAATATTCCTTTCCTTTTAAAAAGATTTCTGCCACACTGCCAATATCTCAACAGTGTTGGAGAGGGCTGTAAAAACCTAGACTTACAGAATTTAGTTTTTTAAGTGTATGTAAGAGGCTTTTCATAAAAGCGTCAGCCAAATACAATGTAATGCAATGACTAAAGATTTGTAGAAATCCTCTGTTATCTGCTGCAGACCTTCCATTTGTGATGTTAGAGGTGTGTGTCGTACCTTTGTTACAGGAGTTGAAGTTGGTCTGTCCGTGAGTCTTCAGATGGCTGGTGATGTACGCTGCACTCAGCATCTTCCCACAGATGCTGCAGGTCACCTTGCCCTCATGTCTGATCATGTGGGAGCGCAGTCTGTCTTTGGTGGCAAAAGCAGAGGTACAGGCCTGCACACGCACACAACACAGGGTCAAAGGTCAGAGGAGAACAGCAACAAAATGAATTATAATGATGGTAATCTGGAAGTGCACAGTGAAGACTCTTACCGTTACTTGACATTTGAACGGTCTTTCTGAGGAATGCACATGCTTCACATGGCAGCTCAAGTGGTCTGGCCTAGATTGGGAGAACAAAACAACACAACACATTCAATCTTCGGACTGATGCCGTGAGCTCCATGACGTTCAGATGAGTAACAGAGCATGGTGTTTTGATTCCACACCATCTTTGTAGCACAGAACTTTAAGTTGACACAAGTTGTTGCCGCTACTAGAAAAACTGATTAAAGGGGCCCTATTCTGCTCATTTTCAGGTTCATATTTGTATGTGCTTCTACAGTGACATGTTTACATGCTTTAATGTTCAAAGTGATTTGTTTTCTCATACTGCCTTAAAATAGTGACATCACTATGTAACACTTGCGCTCCAACACCTAGTACATGATAGGCTAAGGGGCGAGACATTTCTAAGCGGTTGACCAATCACAGCAGAGTCTGCCAGCTAACAATCAGAGCAGACTGGGCTCTGGTTTCAGACAGAGGGTGAAAAGAGGTGCTGCAGCACAGGCAGTATGAGAAAAATAAAGAGCTTTTGGAACATTAAAGCGTGGAGACATGTCACAGGAGAGACACTACATACAAACCTGAACCTGAAAATGAGCATAGGGCCTCTTTAATGTTGACTATATATAGACAAATGTTTTGGGGTTACATCTACTTTACTTGTGATTTGACCACAGATACAAACATACACAAGTGTGTATTATCTAGGCTTATTGACAAGAGACACCACATGTTAGAGCACAAAGCCTAATGTAATCTTTAAATGGAGGGTGCAGAAGTGTGGAAACATATGGATGTGCTCCGTTTGCTTCCATAATGAGGTGATGGGCGCAAAAGAAGTCCCAAAAATGTCAGTCAATGGCAGTTACTTCTCCATGATCAATGGTGCGTGAATTAGTTTGACCTAGTTTCAAACGCGCACCACATAGAGGTGGCACATTTGTCCACTTGTTTTCCTGGATAAAGTAACGGTTTAGCAATAGGCTACACTACTTCTGTTAATTCTCTTGCAGCATTGGAGTTTCTTACAGAAATATGAAGAGAATGTTTTAGAAAAATCCCAGGAATTTAGCTTGTGGTTTCCTTTAACCCTTGACCGCACAATATTTCTCACTGAGGATTTGTAAGAGGCTATGTAGGTCACAAAGTTAGTATAACTTTGTTAATGCAGTGAAGGGATTGAATTATTGGATTTATAAAGCGACTATGAGAACGTTTCAAATGCATGTTAACATATACAAATGTGAGTAATTAGGCTGATAAACCATGGCCATCACCTTTTAGAATGTAAAAAACAGCCAAGCTTTTTTAGCCTTTTAGAATAGAAGAATTGGGAGGGATGAAACCCCTCTGTAATGGTCACACATGTAGAGCACACAGCACACAGTGAAATGTGTTCTCTGCTTTTAACCCATCCTAGCACCAGGAGTCTAGTACTAGGAGCAGTGGGCAGCTATTGTACAGCGCCCGGGGAGCAATGGGAGTGAGGGGGGAAGGGGGGTGTCCGGTGCCTTGCTCAAGGGCACCACGGCAGGACAGGAGGTGAACTGGGACCTCTCCAAGTAGCAGTCCACACTCCATATTTTAGGTCTGGTCGGGGACTTGAACCGGCGCCCCTACAGCTCACAGTCCAAGCCCCTACTGACTGAGCCACTTGCCTTTACACTTAGTTTTGCATTATGACTCAAGTTTAACCATTAACATGTTCCATGTACCTGATACAAATTAAAATGACAGTAAAAGCACCATGACTATAACAGGTGATGCAATGTTTTGCTACAGACGGTATTTTTCAAATATATATTCATAACTTTAAAAAAAAAAAACAGTGGTATGCAAAGATACGGCTTTATTCAAATAAATAAACTCAAAAAATAAAACACATTCCTCAGTTGTATTATTTAATGATCAGTGCTAGGGCTGCACGATTTGGATAAATATATTGGCTAGTGCATATGGTGATTTTGATAAAATGTCAGTATATTGTGCCGCGCCTACTCAGCAGTTGCGAGCAAAAGCTTTGCCTCTTGACCTTTACAGTGAAACAAATTATTTCTTGGCACTGATCCTCCTGTCAGCCTGTTAGTTCTACTGAAGCTGAATCATGTAGGAAGTGCCATAATGGAGTGAGTAAGCACGGCTCCAGCATTGGCAGCTGCTTCCAAACCGGAAAGTTTCACGCTGCTGGATTTAATTTTTTCTTTACTCAATGAGAGGGGTCAAGTGGAATCTTCCCAGTAGTGCCATGAACTGGAATCTGTTTTGCCCCCTACTTCTTTTTTTTGTGCCCCTTTGACAATAAGCTCAGACAGTGACTGCGTACGTATGTGGCTGAATGGCAGTGACTCAGTGGCCTGTTTTCAGTCCCTATTCTCACTTTCCAGTATGCTGATGAATCCCTTACCCCACGTCACAGTGTTGGAGGCCTGCCTGAAACTGCCCTACACAGCATGGTGCTAATGTTACAGCTTGGCTAGGGTGCACTGCTGATGTTTTTGTCAAGAACTCTTCTGATATTTTGGCTCTTTAAAAAGACAGTGAATGTGTGTCTATACATTTCAAATTAAAGCCACCGCAAGACCCAAAATATTTATTCCCTACATACTAAATGTGTTGACCTGAGCGTTAGCGCACGGATCACTGCATTCCCAGGGGAAAGAGAGTCTGTGACATGCTGGCGGGAACCGCAAAGTGACAAGTGACGCCCCCTCCCCCCGCCCCCACCCTTGATAACCTACCACTGGTGCTCTCCCATGTGCGACTGTTTGACCATGTGGTTGAAATGGTGTGGGGGTCAATACAAGTACAAATTTAAACTGCGTAGCACATTAATAAATATGAAAAGAAAAACACACAGCCACTGTGGAAGGCTACATGCACACACTATATGGACCATACAATCCTCCCTCTATATATAATCCTGGTGCGGCTGACTTATCCAAACAGAGCTGGCTGAATCGCTCGCAAACAAGTCATAGGTTGTTAAAAGCAATATGGTTGCTTTTAATGAACTTTTGGTAAAGTAAAAATAAAGAAAGGTGCCCCTACATCTCTTAGTATTGCCTGTGCTTAATAAATATGTGCAAAGCGAATGTTGGGATTCAGTGTAGCAAGCATTTTCTTCTTACTTAACAGAGCAAAAGCTTTATTTTTGACTGACATAATGAATAAAATGCATCTTCTTTTGAATTTCTTTATCATCATGTTATGTTTTCTATGAAGACAAGTCAAGCTTTTTCTACATGACCCTGGAATCCAACCATCAGAGTGTGAAATTATTCTCACCCACTAACATAGGAATACATTAAATATAAGAAGCATACATCCTGTTTACGATTGTCTTGTTACTTGTTGATTGAAAGCATATGACTTTTATCTTCTTTTTTGCATTTGCCCCCATTTTTTCACCAATTGATATTGTGCTATCGTCACAGTGCATTGTCCTCTTTCCTGCTAAACCTATTGCTTACCAAACACTTACTCAGATACACATACAGAAGAGTTTCACTGGAAGGGAATGTCGCGCAGTCACATATTTAAAGGCCTAGATTGCACATTTTAGACACATCCACTTCCTGTGTATGGAAGTCCAAGGCTGCAATGAGCCTGTCTTAAGAAGCATGTTTACTGAATCATTTGGACTATAGCTAAAAAAGTTAAAACTGTTGCTTTAGTCCATGCTCCACATTTGTGGGGTGCTCATTTGACTCAGTAAGGTTGCCTATTATATCACTATGTGAAACAAGCCATGAAAACAACTCAAAACGAAATAGTTGTATAACTATTCAACGACATATCAGTGTACGTTTAATACACTTGAAGTCCATTTCAGATTATTGTTTATGAACAAACTGTGCCATGTTTCTTTTTGAATATTACACTTCTGGTCTATGAGGCGACATAAGAGCTTATCCCAGGACCTCAGGAGCTGTACGAGGAATGTACAAAGACATTTGAAACGGGTCATGGTATCTCCCCATGAAATCTGTTGCAAGCACTTTACAGCCGTCCCTCGCTCAGGGTCGGCCAGTCTGTTTGTGAGCATGAAGACAAATGTATTCACATCAGAGATGTACATTAAGTATTCTATTTTAAAGCATACGCAAAACTTATGTTACTTTTTCCATGCCAAATAGAATTTCTAACTGTATGTTCATCGTAAGAAAACTGCACCAACATTATTTAAGACATTTTAAAACTAATTAAGGTGTTTATTAAGGTTTAGGAATGTAATGCCTTTTGAAAGATCCAGAAACCCTGACCTTCATGTTGTCAAAAACGTTGTTTTTAAGGTTGCAGGTGTTACTAATCGCAAACTATATATCTTCTTCACTCATCATAGAGCACTGTTGACATGAATGAATCTTATCAGCCGTGGTTAAGTTTAATCAAATGATGCTCTTACCTGGAAAAGCCTTTCCCACACACTGAACAAACGTAAGGCTTGTGGACCCCCCCGTCATGAGAGCGAACGTGGTAGGTCATGCGGTCCTTCCTCTTAAAGCGTTGCTGGCAGATGGGGCACTCGAAAGGCTTCTCGTCCGAGTGGGACAGCTTGTGGCGGTTCAGGTGGTAGACATCGCGAAAGGCCTTGCCGCACATCTCACACCCGTGGTTCTTCTTGACCGGTTTGGCGGGTTTCTTGGGGGTGTTTTGCTGCTGCATGTTGCCCATTGCCGACGACGTCATGATGCTCGCGCCCGAGGAAACCGAGGTGGTCGCCGTGGAGAGGATTCCCGCCACCGTGGAGATGTAGGAGGGGTGGCCGTTGTGGTCTCGTGACATGGTGGAGATCATGGGTACCATGGTTGGGGCTGACTGGTTGGCGGTCTTCTTTGGCCGCGACACCATCTTGATGCCAGTGTGGCTGGACTCATGGCGCCGCAGGTGGTAGCTGTCGCGGAAGGCCTTGTTGCAGTAGCCACAGACGAACGGCGTCTTGCCTTTGTGTTCCTTCTTAATGACGGGAACTTGTGGCCGCCCGCCTCCTCCGCTGGCCACATTGTCTTTAAGGAGTTCTGCAGCGCTGGTCGGGGGCTTCTGTTCTATGTGGATGGGCAGGATAGGCTTCTGGTCAATTTGTTCGACTCCTGCATTGAGAAGTGGCAGCAGGCTGTTCTGGGCCACATGATGCTGGTGGTGGAGGGCTTCATTGGCCTGCTGATGAAACAAACAGACACACAGAGATGAATATTTGGTTTTGTCTTGAATTAAAACTAGCATTTTACATGAAAGCAAATAAAACTGAAGGTAGGGCTGGGCAATATATCACTATATAGATATTGTGATTCGAGACAAGATAATGTCTTAGATTTAGAATATTGTCATATCCCAAATGTTGTCTTTTACTGTTTTAAAAGGCTGCATTACAGTAAAGTTATGTAATTTTTTCTGAATCTGGCAGAGTGTTTTAGCTCTTCTATTATTGGCCTTTCCCACTCAGTCAATAAACTCTAAATTCCAAGCCTGCATAAGAATGACCAAATATACAACAAGTGTTACGGACAGGACAGTACCATCAATGGAGGTTGGTCTGAAGGCTTAGTAACATGTTATAAAAATGCAAAATGGGCACTGGATCTGGCGTTAATGAAGTGATGCCTCATAGTGCATTGGGATCGAAATATGCAGGATGAAAAATGATCCCATCATGACAGTGCTGATTCGTCATGTGACTGCAAAGCAAGCATACCAAAATAAGAGGCAAAGCCGAGTCCAGTGCTGGCCATCAGCTCAGCAAAGGAGCTCAGTTAGAGGGCATGGTGAAGTAAAGGAGGGAAGTGCACACACACACACTCACACTGACACTACAGACAAATACAGGTCACTAAACCAGACAGAACAGCGTGGATCACAGTGGCACAGACGCTTTTCTTGGAGTTTGTCAGCTTAAGTTAGTCATGCTCTAACAAGGTTTGAGAAAATCTAAATTCGGGCACGCATGCACGATAACAGATAATGATATTTCCGCTGTTACTAAATGTATATTAAGAGTATTCATAGACTTCAAATTTGACTGTACAGGGAAGAACAGTACAAAAGCATGATTTAAGAGAGGCTGATGATTGTTATTTAATTAAATACATACTGTTAATACTGGTATATGGACACCCCTAGTTACCCCCCCTTAAGAAATGCCTTAGATTCTTGTTTATCTAGGGACTGCCCTTACAACATCCATCGAAGGCAAACATAATCAACAGGAATGGAGGTTTATGGTAATTTAACATTTCTATTTATCCATATCACTTAAAAGGTCCTTACAAAAATGGTATAGTAACTTGCTAAGAAAGCACTTTTCCCATATCAAAACATAAATAATCTATCACCGTTTATGCTGTTGCTTTTGGTAAACGGACACGTCAAGACGACTGTGTTGTGGAACACCAGCAAGAAAAGGGCAAGGTGAAATGCTTGACCTTTCCCTTTGAGGTTCATTCATCCATCTCAGAAGGCCAGCCAAGAAAAAGGAGTTGCAAAAGGGAAGGCATGGGACAGAAAAGAAAAATGAACCACACAGTGTCCTCCTTATGTCATCCAGCCTATTGTGAGAGACACAAATCTGAGCAGTGATGCCTCAGCGGGGGATCTTTGTATGCTCATCTTCATTGATTTGGCTCATCTATTCATGAGACGGGGACATTGTTTATCCACACACACACACTACTGGACCAAGCTCACCGTCATTCCCTCGTAAGCAATGGGACCTGGGAACTGGTGGAGAATGCCACCAAGCCCACCCATCCGTTTGTCTGAGCACCTGCTCACACTTGCCACCTTCCAGGATTAGCCGTCACCATGATGCCAATGCCAGCCCGTGCGCTGGCACACCGGGGGTGGGGGCTCTATGTTTGGGTGGGGGATACCAGCCGGGGAACCCTCTTTGTGAAGTGCAGACACAGCCACAGCAGACAGCCTGCCTCTATACAGAGGTGCAGGGCCTGTAAGCTGCTGTGCCTTCATGCAGCTCTGACCATTTTGACACAAATGCGCTCTGACAACTGGGGCTGCTCCCTCATAAATAACATCAAAATGGAGGGAGTGTCCTGATGGCTCCACGGGCCACTGTAGACTTGAATTGAGCTCATGGTCTGAGTCGGATTAACCACTTGTCTTTCTTCAATCTTTTGTGTTGCAGCTGCTTGCAGAAATCCCAATTTTTACACAAAAAAAAACCCTAATTGATATGGAAGGGAGGAGGGGAGCTAAACAAATTTTGTAGGAAACAAAATAAAAAAATATATTCTGGTATAGGTAGAGCCTTCTCTTCAACTTTGCAAATTTGTTTTTCACTTGTATACAAGTTTCAAAAACATTGTTTGCTAGCTAGTTTGCTGAGTTGACACTAGCTCTTCCAAAACTGTACTTTTGTTATCAATGTTTGTGGGGTTTTCACAGCCTTTAAAGCTATAAGAATGCTGCTGGGATGCTGTACCTTGAATGCTGATGTTGTAATTACAGGTATTTAGGTTATGCTACAAGTGGTAAAAACAAAGCCAGTAACGTCCAAAAACAAAGCAATACTTTTTATGCAGTATTTGCATGTTTCTCAGTGTTTTTGAGAAAACATAATGGTGAGTTATCTTTGTAACATAGATGTAAAGCCACTCATAAGTTGAATCTTTGCAGTATAAATCACCAACATTCCACTGTTAAAGCCTTAACTAGGACTTAAATCTCTATTGTTGACTAAATCATTTCATTTATATATCTGACGTAAATAATGATTAAAAATACTTTGTGTAGTTTAAAAGGCTCTGTTTAACATAACAGGCCTGCTTCAAGCAAAAACAAGCTCCACAGTAAGCTCCCTATTAGGCACCATATGGCAACTGAAAGAGATAGTGGTAAACAAAGTCTTGCAAGCTTAAAAACCCAGACGATATATCAGGGGCCGTGGTGGAGAACAAACCAGAGCTAAAATATTGACCTTGAATTCCTATGTTTACCTAAGCTACGGCATGAATAAAAAGTAATAATGCAATTGTGGTTGTTTCAGTAGGACCTTGTGTTTTCTGTGCCCAATGAAAAAAATGCAATGTTCAGTATTTTTAGCCAGTTGTTTAGAGTATACTATTAAGTAACGGAGCTATACCCACAAATCAAAGCAAAGTCAATCACCATCAGCTATTTTTAAACAATGTTTACTTGTCTTGTAGTGTCTTGTAAGGGAAATTCTACTAGTTTAACATGTGCAGCATAGTGTGTCCACCTGTTGAACATCAAGTTCTTATTAGACATTTGGGAAGTTGTCATCCAAATGCCTCTGGAATGAAGGCATATATTCAGTTTTTCCCCTTGTTTTGTTGCAGCTATTGCCGTTTCTAACGCAGTCAGTATGGAGCCTAAGGCACTGAAGGATTGTAATATGACTATACACATCCAGATCTCAAGTGGTCTGAACAACATGAACTGTAGCCAAACCATTCCTTATATTTAAACATACTGCATATCATTCAAAAAATAAGAGCGGCAGCTGTACTTATGGTATTAGTCAGGCTCATTTACACAACAATATGGAACATTTAAAATGCACGAATGTATTAAAATAAGAATAGGTTTACTATCTTTTCATTTATACATACCTTTCTACTAAAAGTAATATATTGTAGTACTTCTAAGCTAACAGCTCTGCAAAGCATGTGCCAAGGGATGGAAGCTGAATGAAATATTTCCCTTCTTACGTCAAGCGACAGAATGAATACTGCACACATATTTACATGAGCTTCATAGAGTAACAGTGTGCAGTACATAATAAATGCAAAGTTTCTGGCTGGATGCCAGATCCTCCAAAACAAGCCACACTGCCCATCTGCCTTTTTCACCAGGAAGAAATGTTCTCATAGATGTAAGTAAGTGATCAGTCTGACAGCAGAGCTAAATGCTACTAACACCACAAAAGGTTGATGTATACAACAACTGAAAATAAACTAATTACAACTATAAAAAAGCAGTCAGTACAATACTCATACTTTTTTGACAAATACTTAGCAGGGATGTAGGTAAAAACACAACATAAGTAATATTAACTTAACTTTGTGCAGCAGGGGCCTTACCTAAACCGTTAAGATGCATCTTAACATTTAACATATTTATGATTTTCAAGCTTGCATCTGGTAATTCTACCTCCTCCAGACTCTCTGTTTCCTGATGACACACATGAGCCCTGTAGTTATTTGACTTGCATATGCCTCCTCTATTCCATATCCGATCAGGGAACCCTATCAGCATCAGTTTGATTAACCTAATGATTGATTTGCCTATCTGTACAGTGAATGTAAAGCGTTATACAGTAAACATGTTTCTTTGTAGGTTAAACAGATTCCTATACAATGTATTAAATACACATGTATGGCTTGCATTGGCAAATTACTCAAACACAACAGTACTACCAACAATAACGTGTGATATCTCATGAAGCTAATAATGATAATTAACTTAACAGCCATCAAGTCTGTGGAGAATGTACATTAGATAGATTAAGAAGGTTTTTTTGTGTGAATGACACTAAACTGTTAAAGTTCACTGTTCCCATGAGTTTATCACTCCCACTTAAAAAACACAGGGGCATAACTGCACAGGGAATACATCAACAAATCCCTCGTAAGACTTGGAAATCGACCAGAGACCACAGAATGGTCATATACTTATAATAGGCACACATATCACGTTAAAAAAAAGGCATTCCAATTAAAAAAACGCGGCAAAACATTTAATCCCCATCCCCTTTAAAAAAAAACTGGGTGTTCACGTCCACACTAGCCTTAATTATTTTAGGCTTAGACAGGCCATGGTAAATAAACATTTCATTCATGTTATTGAACAAAGGCTTTTATCTTAGTGAGAACCACTAAACGGTGGCAGATATCAATCTCAACAGCAGCCCTCACTTTCTGGCTGAAAGGGATTTATACATTGCGTAATGCCGCTGCTAATTTCAAATCTGCTTCTTCGTTGCTAGTGTTAGCTGATGTTGTGTGCATACTTTGAATTCCTTTCCACCACGGTCTTCCCGAATAAATATATTTTTGGTAAACAGAGAGCTGCATAGGGCTGCTTATCGAGCCGCTTAACATTAGTTTTGTAAACCCATTGCGACAGCCTCGCCCAAATTAAGCTAAATTAGCCAGTGAGTTTGATGAAGGCAGCCTAAACACCGTTAGCTAACTTGGCTAGTTACTGTCGAACCGGCTGAGGCAGGCGGAAAGTTCACCGCGGACTTGCGAATCGTGGTTCGTAAATCTCAGCAGCATATAACCTACGTATACACTTATCCACCGTTTACAAACAGCTACCACTTTAAATGTGAATAATCTGTCGTATTATCCATGCCACAATGAAAATAATCGCCATCTCATTATCCGAAGGCGTCCGATCAAAGCCCTCAGTCACAGGGAAAAAAACAGGTCTGTCTCGATTGTAACGGTGCAGTCTCCAGCCTTACTTCAAATTATCCCGCATGTTTTGCTGGCCTCGACTCGGCAAACAAACTTGAAAAAACCCCAACGCTGTCGAGTTATTAAACATCAGTAACATAAGTGTTCGTACAATAGAAAACAAGCCATATTTTTCAAACGCACGTTGAGGAGAATTGATTTTTTGTTCTAGCGTCATTCCCAAGCCTCACAGCTGGACTCCTGGATTCATATACCATTGTTTTGCTTGGTTACTTGATCTTGGCGATACTCGTTTAAAAACTGGTTTTACCGTTAATAAATCCAGTGCTAACCTATTTAAAGGTTGTTTTACGAAATATCCCGGTTTCCCTCCTAATGAGTCAACTTACTTGAAAAAGAAACGTACTCCAGCTCGGCTCCATTTCCACACTTACTAATTCTGTAGGAAACCTTGTAGAAGCCTACAACAAAGCAACCAAACATGGCAGCTGAAACAACTTCCGGTAACCTCACGGGCTGAACCATTTCACATACTATTTAGGGGGGTGGGTTTTAAATTTAGTACGTTAAAACATAATAGGTGTAATTGTTTTCGTGGCTCATAAAATATATACAAACAAAAAAAGGCTGAAAACTGAAACATAATTCAGAAATATATGTGCAATACATTATGGGAATCGTGTCCCTTGTGTCACATAATTAATTTGATGTAGCTGGATTTCTAAACTCCCCTCTGGAGGTTTTTCGCTGAATCTGCGAGGGGCATTTGTTATAGCAGTCGGACGCTGTCGCATGTGGTTGGGATATGAATGTGTTTCAGTAAAGCTACATTTGTTTTTATAAGAAAGTGATGCGCAAAGCTTTTTGTTCTGCATTACAAACATTGGGGCTTGCTTCTTTCCCACAATGAAAAGCGTTAAAGTCCAAACGGAGTAAGACATAATCCGCATGCGCAGCAGTTTATTTTCATTCATGGGATGGGGATGAATGAAAACGACAGAACCTATAAAATGGACAAATTGCCTCCAGTGGACCAAAATAACACACCCAGTCTATTCCTTAACTGTGAATTGACCATTTACACTGAATTAACTACTATTTTAAATGTATGGCTGTGTTTATTATGATTATTTTCACTATGATATGATTTTGAAATCATAGCAATGAATAAAAAGCTGCTATATAGCTGTTCAAAACATAAAATAAATAATTATTCTGATTATTCTCAACACTGGGGTCCAGTAACTAGAAAGCCTACATTAACAAAAGCCCACTGCTCCTACTAGACTCCTGGTACTAGGATGGGTTAAATGCAGAGAACACATTTCACTGTGTGTGCTGTGTGCTCTGCATGTGTGACCATCTAAGAGGGTTTCATCCCTCCCAATTATATTCTATTCTATTCTCTGCTACTTCACTACAATTTGGAGTATTTTTTATTCCACTACATGTATTTTATATATATTAGGAATGCTGATACAGCATTCCCACTATATGTTATTCTACGGACAAAATTATTATTATTCCGCCGGAACTTTGCACCTCTTCTCCTCCTGCATTCAACATCGCAGAAACTCCGTTCGAACATCAAAACGTTCAGCTCAGTCGGGAATCGATGGCTATTACTTTTATCATTCATAACTTTCATAATTCCAGAGATACATCCCATAATTCATCACATTTTTAACCATTGAAGTCAATGGAGAAAATCTTCAGACTTTAAAATGTTACACATCTTTCTGACATTATTCGTGTAACACAACTTTTAAATCTGATTCTTACTTTTAGAGATATTAAACATTGTTCAGACCTTGGCAAAGAGGCTTTCTTCAGATTTTAACATTAACTAGAGTGCGTGATGTCACAGCTAGAGGGTAGGAAATCTTGAAATTTGCCTTCATATTTAAAAAAAAAACTGCCATAATTCCCAAACCCTACATTCCTGAGACATCATTTTTCATGACAAACGTAGGAAAACATCTCGTAGCTTGAAAAATGACAAATAATTAAGCAAAAATATTTAAACAAAATGCCTCTTGAGGGCATGAAGTGACAAAAACTTTCAACATGTCTCCATTAAAACCCATTGTAATTTCAGGCTGATATTTCCTCACAGCAGTAGCCGCACACCTTTAGTTAAACTGCCAAAAAGGCCACATTATTAACCCGAAAGTACACAAAAATTACACTTCAGATACTCAACTTCCTTGACATGCTTCACGTTTTGAAATTTCACAGATATCTGTTATGGTTCTTCCACAAAACGTTCACATGTAAGAGGTTTATCTCTCATTCAGAATAATGCAAACCTTTGATCTCTACAGAGCTCGTTAGCTCAACTATAAACACCTGTGTAATGGAACACGATGATGTCATCACTCCAACTGACAGCAGTCAGTTCTAACTGTTCATTTCATACTCTCTCTCTCTCTCTCTCTCTCTCTCTCTCTCTCTCTCTCTCTCACAAACACACAGACACACACTCTCTCTCTCTCTCTCTCTCTCTCTCACACACACAGTCTCTCTCTCTCTCTCTCTCTCTCTCTCTCTCTCTCTCTCTCTCTCTCTCTCTCTCTCTCTCTCTCTCTCTCTCTCTCTCACACACACACAATGTTCCAAACGGCCCAAAACTTCACAGGTTTGGTAACGATGCAGCCATCAACGCATCATGGCGACAGACCACTCGCCATGAAACACGATGTCGCTGTAAG
Organism: Trematomus bernacchii; assembly: GCF_902827165.1. NCBI lineage: Eukaryota > Metazoa > Chordata > Actinopteri > Perciformes > Nototheniidae > Trematomus > Trematomus bernacchii. Next base: position 2,941,516 of record NW_022987513.1, read on the forward strand.
TAACACGGTCCAATCGTCCCCCAATCTTCACTTGTATATCACCGGTCCATGCCTCAACAGCTCTACGCCAAATCTGAAATCTCACCATATGCCGTTTCCATGGAAACGCATCCCTCGCCATAAAACACAATGCCCAATGCCCCTTTAACTCCTATGAAAATGTTCAAAAAGTGCTCAAAATTCACATGTGTGCTAACAGTCCAGCCATGAAGACATCTACGAGACAGTTTTGAGATTTCTTCAAATGCCGTTGCCATGGCAACACAATGCTCGCCATGAAACACGGTTTTCTCATAACTTCAGTGAAAATGCTTCAAACGGCCCAAAACTTCACAGGTTTGGTAACGATGCAGCCATCAATGCATCTAAGCGTATTATGGGGTGTCATCAAATGCCGTTGCCATGGCGACATACCACTCGCCATGAAGCACGATGTCGCTGTAAGTCCAATGGAAACGGTCCGATCGTCCCCCAAACTTCGCTTGTATATCACCGGTCCAGCCCTCAACAGCTCTACGTCAATTATGGGGTTTCTTCAAATGCTGTTGCCATGGCAACACAATGCTCGCCATGAAACACGGTTTTCTCATAACTTCAGTGAAAATGTTCCAAACGGCCCAAAACTTCACAGGTTTGGTAACAATGCAGCCATCAACGCATCTAAGCGTGTTATGGGGTGTCATCAAATGTCGTTGCCATGGCGACAGATCATTCACCATCAAGTTAGTTCAAAAGTTTGCAGTTCAAATATTCTGCTGCTTTTCCAAGCCTTTTTACTTTCTTTTCTTCACTCATCACACATTCAAGCCCCCAGTGTTCATGTATCATTTCAATCTAAATTATTCACTTTCTTCTTACACATTACATTTCAGCATAGCAGTTTAGCGTCAGCTTTTCAGCATAAAGCATTCCCACTAGCAATTTCTTCAGGAATTGCATTTTCTAGTTTCCTTAGTTATTGTACAATTCACTCTGATAATACAACATATAGTCAACAGACAACTCATGTGTTGTTATAGTTCAAGCACACCAAATGCTATTTTTATTTTTTGCAAACACACTATATATAGTACAAAAATATTGAATATTAAAGTCCCATAATGTAATATATATTATTATTTAATGGGACGATGTGCAAAATGACTACTACTACTTTTGTACATGTATTTAAGTTATTTTATTTGTATAAAAAAAACATAACACAGTGGCATACAAGTAAAAGATCTGAGTAAGTTATTACACCCACAGCTGATTGACACACAGCATTTTTGGCTCTGCCTAGGCAACATATCAAGGCTGCTGAATATTTCAAACTGAAAGTGGACGTAGTAGATACAAAAAATCGACATAGCTTCTATCTCTGAAAATTAGACTTGACACTTTCTGAGTCTCACTATTCTACAAACCATATCTTGTCAGCTTTCTTTCAACAAATGAATCAGACATGTGTTAATCACAAGTCTTCTTTGAACCAAAGGCAGATGTGTCCTTCACTGCGCTATTGCCTGTCATTCATCATCAAATTGTATAACTAATGATTACTCAATCAGGAAACTGTATCACAATGGAATGAATCATAGCTGCATTAGTATGTTTTTGCAGCAGTCTCAAAGATGTTTCACACATTGGACTTTAATTTAGACTTTTGATAGAAGAGAACATGTGATACATTACTGTGGGACACCAATTAATACATGATATATCTCTGTTTACTTCATGCATGATGAAGTCAGACAATGTTAAGAATGGTGGAGGCCGAGTCTGTGGTCAAATGACACCTTCAACCTTGGAGACAGCCAAGAAGAAAATGACACAGCGTGGGGTTACAAGAATAGTATAGCAATGCCAGATGACCTTCATAAGCACCAATAGCTGGCCTTAGATTACTAAGACACATTCCGTTGTTTGTTATTTCAAGATCATTAATTCAAATCGGGCTTGGGCAACATTGTAGATACAATAGAATTCCCATTGTCGTTTCCTAATTTACATTTTTGTACAAAAAACAATCTCTCATATTAAGCTAATGTGTCAGCAACAAAAACAGGGCTCAGATTGCTTAATATAATCAGACAATGAACATATAATGCACTTAGACAAGTATAAGAATACACAATTATTACGTCATCAACTTATTGTAAAACATTTTGACATGATGCCAAATTCTTATATTTTCATCGACTCATGATATATGACCAGTCTATAGTATGGTATAGTATATTTCAGTTCTAATATCAGAATATTCTTGAGGTTTAGAAGTGCAATGCTCTATAAAAGGGTGTACTTGCTTTGGCATAGCCTTATCTCTTTGGCATAAAATGGTACTAAAATGACAATAATAATGTTTATCACAATTCATTCTTGGATAATATATCATTCAACAAAAGGAGTTGTACCAGGCGGAACCACTCTATCATATGGGCAAACAAAGCACAGTTATCACAGTATATCACATTTGTTTTTACCTCAATAAGAGGTCAATTCTTCTTATAAACTCAAAAACAAACTACCAGAATGGAAATCTAATTCAAAAACAACACTCCTGCAACTTAGCCCTCATATGTAGAACCAGGTATTGTTAAAGAACTTCACACTTTTCTTTAAATTGTAAGTCTCCATTTATTTTTTCTTGATGAAGTTAAAGTGGCCCTTCGTGTTGAATCTATGAATAAACACATTTACTGTAATGAAAATGGTTTGTGGTATTTCTTTCTACAGCAATCAAAAGTTGTATATATTTAGTTTGAGTTGCTGAAATTTCTTAAAACTTGAATCATAAGTGACATGAACATTTGTATATGTTGATTCTTCTCACTTCCATTGAGAAACAATACTTGTATTTGAGCTCTATAATGAAAGTGGACACAGTTGGGTGCTAGAATCAGTATTGTGCACTCTTTCCAGCAGGTTCTTTGAACTCTACGCTCGTTTGTGAATGGCTGTTCAGTAAAGGTGCCCCCATTGTGCATTTCCATCTTTGTCCCACTGTACATTGAAAGCCTTTATTCACATACAGTGCAACGAATGTTTCAGTTAGAGTTAGGGAATATGTGTGGTCAGCCCATTCTCCCCACACCCAGCTCAAAATACACGATAACATCCAGCAACGGGCTCCACTCGAAAATATAGTTATGCAGATTGTTTCCTCTGATATTTTTCCAGTTTTGGATAAGGGAAACTCAGATTCTCCACAGGTAAGGTCCTACAGGACAGCAGAACAGAATGAATGTCCAAGAACTTGATTACATTTGAGCTTGTTAATCTTTTTTGTAGTAGCAGATTATGTAGAATACTTTGAGAAATGATGTGTAGACCAAAGGGAATTTAAAAAGACATATTTCTGTTAAAGGAAATGGTGTCTCTTTGAATGTAAACGTGAGAAACTGCTTGTAATTTAAACGCAGTACTGTATCTGCTCCTAAACACTACACACAAACGGTTTAGCATTTTGAATAAATTAAGAGAAAGAAGTAACACTGAAGGTCATGCCAGATTGTGACAACACAGTATTCTATGATATTCATATACATCCACAGTTGATTTCGAGCTCAATATATGAACCTTTATAATTTTGGAAAGCCATAAATGTACAAACACATCCGGTTTTATGCACCTGCTTCCTTGGTAAGACTATTGAGTCACATTTACTGCAGGGCATTTCCTGCTTCCTTAGAAGTTCAGTTTCATTATGATTCAGTTAGGGCTTGGCATTGTTCAAATTGATGTTATCGAGCCTATTCTAACTCAAATGTCACAGAAATCGAATGTGATCCAATTTGGGGGATTTTAGAAGTTGGGGTTTTGTTTTTACGTTACACGTTTACATAACTTTAAGGTTGATTTCATTGACAAATGACTACAGTTAAATCAAGCTATTTATTTGATTACTCATGTGTGTGAATTCATGTAAAGTCAGTATAGCAAGAAAAGTGAAGTAAAATGTTATTCATTTCTTTTACCTGAGACTTTTGTGTTCATGCTATTGTGTTGTGTTCATTCTTTTGCCAAGTATTAATTCACAAAGGAGTATACATACATTGGCTTAAGAATGTGGTTATTTCATTTTGACAATCTATTTATCAGATGACCAGAAAGCATTCTATACAACATAATTTTATTTTGGTATTTCATTCTTTGACTTTTTACCTAAGTAAAATGTTCACTGCAGGACTTTAACACTATTTCTACACTGTGATGTCTCTTCTTTAAAAAAAGATCGAGCACTTTGCCTGGTCACATATTTTTACGTTATTGAGAAATGAAGTGACCTAAGAAGATTGTGGCTAGGTCATCCAGGCCACGATTCAGTTGGCCTGGATGACCTGTGTGAGTTCCTAAATACTGTTGGTAAAAATAATATTGTTGTAACCATCGTGTTTCCACAGAAATGGGAGACTGGTCCATTCTTGGCCGCTTCCTAACGGAGGTTCAAAACCATTCCACTGTCATTGGCAAGATGTGGCTGACGATGCTGCTCATCTTCCGCATCCTTCTGGTGGCTCTGGTGGGGGACGCAGTCTACAGCGACGAGCAGTCCAAGTTCACCTGCAACACCTTGCAGCCCGGGTGCAACAACGTCTGCTATGACACTTTTGCCCCCGTCTCACACCTGCGCTTCTGGGTCTTTCAGATTGTCCTGGTCTCCACACCTTCTATCTTCTACATTGTATACGTGTTGCAGAAAATCACCAAGAATGAAAAGTTAGAGGATGATAAGAAGGTGGAGGTGGTACCAAGGTCATCGCCTTCCTATGAGAGGGATAAACAGACAGGAGGAGATATAGAGGCGACAATGGAAGTTGAAAGTCCCTATAACGCAACCTATAACAAGGAGGACTGGAGTTTAAGGGGAGGGGAGTGTGAGGGGAAGAGCCTTCATGGAGAAGATATTCCAGAGGTAGGAAAGGACCCAACAGAGCTCTCAAGCCAAGTGCTACTTATCTACATCATACATGTTTTGCTGCGCTCCATCATGGAGATAATCTTCCTCATTGGACAGTATTACCTGTTTGGATTTGAAGTTCCACACCTTTTCCGCTGCGAGACCTACCCCTGTCCCAACAGGACTGACTGCTTTGTATCCCGAGCAACAGAGAAGACCATCTTCCTCAACTTCATGTTCAGCGTCAGTCTAGGTTGCTTCATCTTGAACATTGTGGAGCTACATTACCTGGGCTGGATTTATATTTTCAGAGTATTGTTCTCGGCGTGCTGCACATGCTGTGTTTCCAACAGGAATGCAGGACAGCAGGCAGATTTATACTCAAACAACAACCCCCTGTTGCTGGAGCTCAAACACTCTCTGCGGGGCAGGGTCGTCCTGCAGACCACTTCTTTAGTGTCCCGGGATAAGGGCAGCTGCGGGGCCCCAATCCAAGGGCCGACCATCTCCTTCGAGACAGACTCCACACTGGAGTGCACTTCCAAGAGGAATCCAGATGAGAAGGAACGCAGCAAGTCTAAATTACACAATATAGCCAAGATAGGAAGAGGGAAAAAGTCATGGCTGTGAATTATTTCAATAAGAAGAAGTCTGAGGAACTTCCAATGGGAGCTATTTCCTTTGCAAACTATTTGTTTTAAACTATGTAAATTATTTCAAAGGACAATTATATTTTGTGTTGTATAAAGTGGTTGACAGTAACTTTAGGTACATTTACTCTGGCATTGTACTCAAAGGTATAGGGTAGGTAATTTTGGAGAAACCAGCTCGAGTGCTCTAGAATTTGAAAATACACAGCCGGAAAAAATCTGCCACTTCCTTACAGAGCCCCTCCTCCAACACACACGAACGTGCACATGACCAATGAGGGCACGAGATAAGTTTGTGCACATGGAAGGCTGACAGGCAGGTAGGCCATCCAGGTAGGCCAGGTAGGCGAACTTACCTACCCCACCTTTCAAGGTGGGGTAGGTAAGTTTGAGAAACACAAGTTTGAGAAACACTTTTTGTTATATTCCATGGAATGCTCTTAACATCCCGATAGCAATGAATATCTTAAGTGCTTTGACAAATAATCCATAAAAAAATGCCTACCTGCCTGTCAGCCTTCCATCTGTGCACAAACTTATCTCGTGCCCTCATTGGTCATGTGCGCGTTTGTGTGTGTTGGAGGAGGGGCTCTGTAAGGAAGTGGCAGATTTTTTCCGGCTGTGTATTTTCAAATTCTAGCGCACTCGAGCTGGTTTCTCCAAAATTACCTACCCCACCTTTAACCTAAATGTTAAGATACTTAAGTATTTTAATCTATTCTAAACTTCTACTCCATTATATTTATTTGATAACTTTAAAGGTCCCATGTTATGGCCATTTCTACTGATCATATTTCCATTGTTGAGGTCTACTAGAATAGATTTAAATTGTGCAATTTTCCAAAATCACATTGGTTTCTCATACAGCATCTCTGTAAAGTATGTGTATTCACCAGGTATTCACTCTCTGTCCAAAACGGCTTGTTGGAGCTCCTGCCCCCCCCTCCCTGTGAGCCCAGTGTGCTCTGATTGGTCGGGACGTTGCGAGGCTCGTTGCTGCTCGTTGCTGCTCGTTGCTGCTCGTTGCTGCTCGTTGCTGCTGCGAGCTGCTGCGAGGAGCGGACAGGTTTCCGGGTCGGCGATACAGCGAGAACAAGCGAAACTCATCCTGAGCACACACAAACACTCACAGCCGAAGTAAAAACAATAAGTGTGGCTTGATATTGAGTAAGAAAAAGGTTTATAACGCTGTGAGAATGGCTCTACGGAGAGCATTTCTCAGCGATCCCAACTCGTCTATTACCAGCGTTCAGGGAGCTCTATGCAAGTCAATGGGGACTCCCTGTTAGTTAGCCAAGGGATCCTGGTGTGTGAGGTGCTCCGCGGATTGGTCCATTTGGGCCAATCTGGTCATTTGTTGTTGATTTGGGTGTTCACACGTCACAGAACCCAGGAAGCAAACAATGGAAAATGAGAAATCTCCAACGAGGCGTTTTGGGGCAGCATAGACAGGTCTTTTCTGTGTTAGAGTTTTACTCGCTACAGGGTGTACTTTGAGGGTTTGTGAATTTGCAGACCGTTTACATGCATAAAAACCTTCATAACACACAAGGGGACGGGTAATAACCGGAAAAGCATGGCATGGGCCCTTTAACAATTCAGACAAAATATATTCAACAAATCATTGTTTGTTTGTTTGTAGCCTTTATTTAACCAGGTGAAAATCCCATTGAGATCAACGATCTCTTTTTCAAGGGAGACCTGCAGCACATTGGTTACACATAAAAACAACAGAAAACAAAAAGGACATCATACAACATAATTACAGGGGTATAAATTAGCAACCTATTCACAATGACAGATATCTAATAACATTTCATCCAGCCGCGTATCATGTATTATTATTGGTTAAGATACACATTTTCGATCCCTTGGGGAAATTACCAAGCTATATATTGTATATAGTAAAACATATAAGCTCATCCTATGCCAGCTGCAGAATAAAAGTGATGAACACAAAAAATGTAATCATTAATATATGTCATTATGAAATGGGCTGAAGTGCACTTAAAATATATGTTGGTAATAATGCTTCTGGTATCACTACTTTTACAAAAGAGGTTTGTATATTTTCTATTTATGACTGCACTTGTATATCTCTTAATGGACTAACATTTAAATAGTTTAAGAATTGATCAATATGAGTTATGAAGTAAGTGATTATTAAAGTCATTCAGTGGATTTCAATAAGAAACAGTAACAAACTCAGTGTATTTGTTTATTTCTAGCCGAGATGTGTTTAACATTCTTGGTTTTACTTTAGATGTAGAGATTATAAGAGACAGTAAAGCTTTTTATGCAAATGTTTCTGTTAATATAGTCAAATCAATGTTTTTGCTTGATTAATTCATACATCGACTTACTCCTAATCATTGTTGAAGAAACCACAAAATATTCTTTAAAAATAGATGGATAATGAGTTTTAAAAGCAGCAACTTCATATTCAGGTGGCCCAATGAGCGACAATACACAAGGGTTCTGATCTAGATTCTCATTGTTTATCACTATGCCAGCATGGAGTGTAACCTGCACAGTAAGTTTCCTGGGCCATGGAGTGGGCCCAAAGGCTTGATTTTACTTGACTTACCTTGAACCAGATATATCTGAACAAACGTGTGCTGTCTTGCATGACAATTTTATCCCGTAATATACAAGCTTGGGATAAAATGTAATCATATATAAAAAATGAAATGTATAAAAGTGGAAGGCAGAGATTAAGAAAAGACAAAACAAATCTAACAAAATGAAGATGTGTTTGTGTTTTGAGTTCAAAGATGAGTCCTTAAAAGCAACATTTGGGAGTATTTACCTCTTTAGGCTACAGTATGTACTAAAATGATTTACCTGCACAACCAGTGATCCAGTTCATAAAAAAGACCAGGAGGGGTCACTGCTGTACGGTTTACCCTGGTGCTACCTTCAAGTGCTATTGGAATTACTACATATTTACCGCAATTTGATGTAATTGTCGACCCAAACACGATTGCAGAAGGCGAAATATGGCACAAATGTTACACATATATGCTGACATACAAAGTTGGATTGTATGTAAGCAGTATAAATTAAGATGGTGAAAATATTTCGTGAATCGTAATACATGTTAGTTGTTTTCTTAATATGATAACAATTCAATTTTCCTCTCAATATTTGACTTTCATAAACATGACCACTACATTTATTTTTCAGAAGACAAACAAAAACACAAATATCAGGTTGGTTGTGTCCCATGGTCGTTTTCCTAACCGACCAAGAATCCTATATTGTTATAACGGAGTTTACGGAAAGCATTTGAATGCATCACCAGTACCTACATTTCTCGCACCTACTGTCAATTTCAAGGAGGAAAATGCTGAAAACTTCAAGCAAGAAAACAACGTGGGCAACTACAGGTATGTATGTCAGTGTCATATGTGCTCAAAGCGTTTGCTATATGTTATTTTATTTAAATAACATTGTTGTACTCTCTGCTGAAAGTGTTCCCTAAGGCCACCGGTGCTAGAGAATGAGGGCAAAGCAGCTTAAAGGGAGAACATTAAGCTGTGGGCTAGACATAGCGAAATCCTAGCTTTAGCATGTGAAACGTTAGCCTATTAAGTTTAGTAAAGCTAAAAATAAAAACATATTCTTATTTCATATGAAACGTCATCATATTCACATAATTATAAAGTGCTGTAAAGTGATTGTATAGCCATTTTATAGCCTGTTTTACCATGTAATTAAGTGAGGATTAAGTGCGAATTCACTGTTTATGGGGTGACAAAGGCTACCGCAAGGCATTTAGCTTCCATTGTGAGTATTGGGCACAAATGTTCAGGTGTTCTGCATCACTCTAGTGGTGATGCTGAACATTTGACAGCAAGACAGATGAGGTCAAAGCTCTTCCTACCAGAGTCTGTATGTAGGGCAGTTCAAATGTAAAGAGGCATAGACATGTGTCAGTGTATTGGACTAAGGAAACATATATCAAATCTTTAGTAAATGTATGTTTTCAAGATAATATAATAATAATAATAATAATAATAATAATAATAATAATAATAATAATAATAGGTGCTGTCAGTCCCATTTCACTCAGATTACCTGAGGTTGGAGAAGTACTCAGATCCTTTACTTCAGTAAAACTACAAATACTATCAACTTATTAACCTCAAATTGTACCTAAAGTACAACAAGTACTCATTCTGCATAATGGCCCATTTCAGAACTATATAAAGTACGGCAGAATTATAAGCTAAATGTACTCCAAATATCAAAAGTAAAGGTACTCGTTGCAGAATGGATATTTTCACAGTATTATATTATTATGGTTAGTATTTTACCCTGTTTTTATACATGTAGGAGTATTTTAGTTTGTCAATGTGCAACAAATGTAGAGATGTGAAGCACTATGGAGATAATAGTACAGTACTGCATTATACCATATCAGCATATCATGTGTTTCTAAATGTACAAAACGAGTTACTGTGAATGTTAAAATAAATGTACTGGGGTAAAAAGTACGATATTTGTCTCTGAAATGTAGTGGAGTAGAAGTATAAAGTAGTAATGAATAGCAATACTCAAGTTTATTACAAATATGTCAAAAAAGTATGTAAGAAGTACAATACTTGAGTAAATGTACCATGTTACTTTCCACCCCTGGTGATGCTGAACATTTGACAGCAAGACAGAGTAGGTCAAAGCTCTTCATATCACTGTCTGTATGTAGGGCAGCTCCAATGTAAAGTGGCATAGCCATGTGTCAGTGTATAGAACTGAGAGAACATATACCAAATCTTCAGTACAATCTTTATTTCCTGTTCAGATTTCAATGCGATAATAGGTGCTGCCAGTCCCATTTCCCACAGATGACACTACACTTTTCTTCTGAGTTTAGGAATGGGTGTTTGCATGGAAAACAAATGTTTGATTAAAATGATACAACAACTGCAACACAAGTTATGACATGATAAGCAATACAGTATCTTAGTTGTTTTTGTGTTGCAACAATAAGATATAGGAAACATGTTAAAATTGTGTCAACTGTGAACCTTGGCACCTGATATGGCTTAACTAACAAACATGTGTGATTAGATACATTATTGTCACATACACATGTCAAATAAGGGATTCTTTTAGGCTTCAATCATATTTCATACATAACATAAATATGACAAACACAGTGCTGAGTGCTGAAAGAAGTATACAGATCTTGCCATACCACCATGTAACTCTGTTACAAATAAAGGTTCTTCATTTGAAATTATACTTAAGAAATTATACTTTAAGTACAAATAATGTTCTCATTCATTGAACAATATTATATATATTAGTGAATTTAACCAAGGCATCAATAGAGTTTTGTCAAAACCTACGATAAAGTATTTGGTTATATTTTGTATTATCTGAGTCTGAACTAAAGTTACTAAAGCTATCAAAAAATGGGGTACAATAGTAGCCTCTGTACTCGAGTGAAGAATGTAGTAGTAGCAGGAAATATCACAGTTAAGTACAAGTTGTACTAAAGTACAGTACTTGAGTATATACTTACTGTCCACCACTGAAAAACGTATATTAAACTTGAATTAAAATCCTATAGTCCTATATGTCATACAGCTCTGGAAAAGGTTAAGAGACCACTCCACATGTTTCTTCAATCTCAATCTCTACATTTATGGCTGCCATTCAACCCTAACCCTAACCAGCTTAATTAGGTGTCCCATATCACATATCTCCATTTTGTTTTATGATAGTTCTTGTATGTGTAACTGTTTGTTCATTTAATAAATGAAATCCTATGAGGACTTTGAAATGTCTACTGCAGCTTTGTTTTGCACATTTGACATATTGTATGTGCAATTACAAATGTGCATGTCAAACAAGATTGGCTAATAATTGACATTGAAGCACATTATCCAGTATTACCTTACTACCTTAAGTCCTATTCCTTCCTAATTTCCCCCTCTTCTTCCTATTCCTTACAGGTAACATCATAGGTCCGTAGATGCTTTCTCATCATATGCAAAACTGTCCCTTCGTTGCTGTTGACATTTGAAACTGGTAGAACATTTCAGAACAATTTGAGAATGTTTCACCTTATTAAGAAAGAGAAGGAGAAGGACCTGGGCAAGAAAGAGAAGAAAGAAAAGAAAGAGCGTATGTCCCAGGCCGAGTTGAAGAGCCTGGAAGAGATGAGCATTCGTAGAGGATTCTTCCACCTCAACCGAGGGAGCACTAAGAGGGACTCCAAGGGCAGACTGGAGATCTCTAGTCCTATCCCAATCAAGGTGGCTATCAACACGGAGCTCAGCCTGACAGATCTGGAGGTGGAGCGCCTTCGCAGCGCCCTGGGGCAGGACATGGGGCAAATGAGTCCCTCTGGTGAGGACGTGAAGTTACATTATCTGGACCCTCAGCGCAGCTCTGTAAAAGAGAGAGCTGCGAAGTTTGGTGAACTTAATTCTTCCGCCCAGAGGCACGTGTCTTTTTCCCAGCAGGAGGCTTCGCATTTGTATCGGCAAAACTGGAGAAGAGCTTCTTTCAAGTACCGCTCCAAGCCAAACTTCCGTAAGGTCCACATTCCTGAGATGGTGGAGAAGACCTTCCCCGGTGCTGACCTACAGTTGCCCATGCTTGTTGCTCCACCAATACCAGATCCAAGAGAGCTGGAGATACAGCGGCGCAACACTGGGGATTTTGGATTCTCTTTGCGGAGAACCACCATGCTAGAGAGGCAGCCTGACGGAGGGGTGTGTCGGCGCGTGGTGCACTTTGCCGAACCAGGTGCCGGGACAAAGGACCGGGCTCTAGGTCTGGTTCCAGGAGACAGGCTTGTGGAAATAAATGGGATCAATGTGGAGAACAAGAGCAGGGATGAGATCGTGGAGATGATCCGTCAGTCCGGAGAGTCGGTCCGGCTCAAGGTTCAGCCCATTTTGGAGCTGAGTGAGTTAAACCGCAGCTGGCTGAGGACCACTGAAGGCCTTCACAAAGATCTTCCAGAGGTGAGTAGTACTTATATTTAAATATATTTGTACAATGAGTAAAAAGATTCCAACTTGCAATTCCACATTTACTGATTCTGTCTCTTTAAAGCCATTGCATCATTTTATATAAGTGCTTACTAGGGGTGTCACGATATACTGGTATTGAGGATAGCATTTTTTACAGACTCTCCACCTAACTACACTTGTATTTTGAGTGTTATTAATTCTCCCAAAAAATAATAGAAAATGCAGGTTAAAGAATGTTAAGGATGAATCTGACTCATAGCATTATTTGTATTCTTTTTGTAAATATTTTCTAAAGATATTGCCGTAATATCTTGAATTCCTATTGCCACGTTAGTCATCTACTGAATCTTTGGCTGTTTTTTGTTGACAAATAGTTTTATTTTGGATCTTTGTATTTTATACTTTTGAAAAATTAAAGGTTATGATCATTTTTTATATATTATTCACATCATCATTGAAAAATATATATCACAATGATAACAATAGTATTTTTTGAAGAAGATTTGTACTGAATTTTTTTTTTTTTATAATTCTTAAGAATAATGTTTGTAGGCCAGGACTGTTGAACCACAAACATGTATTATATTTTCACAATTGATATATCGCAATATTGTGATTTTGATACTATTGGGATTCATTGTGCGTCTCTAATGTTCCTCTAGTGTTCCTGGAAATGTGTTTGTGAGTTTTTAAAACTAAACCTGGGGTAAATTGACCAAAATAATATTTTTGTTTTCTTGTATGTATGTGGTAATGCACCTTGCATCCATGTAGTGGATTAAAGATGTCTGGATCATGGGTGGAACTGTAATGACACTGGTAATGTGCTTTTGTGCTTGCATGTATGGGGGAGTGTGTGTTTTGAAAGAGAGAATGTGTTCTGTGTATATATAATCCCCCCCTCCCCCCACTCCTTTGACACCAAACAATAGGATGCTGAAAGAAGACAACGGCCCAAGCGCCACCACAGACCATGGCCATATGGTCTTGTAAGATTTGGCTAAGAGCCCATTCAGATCTTTTCGCTTGGATAAGCATGTGCAACAAGTAGAGGAGCATCATGTTCAACTCTTTATTAGCTGGCACAACAAACACCATAGTTTGAGCATCCTTTAGTATCTTTAGACAGTGGGTGAGATACAGTACTGTGGCTCAGCTTAGGCCTGTGCAGTGTACTGTTATTTAAACTCCAAAAGCAGAATACTGTTTGATATCGTTGCACTTTGTAAAGGCCTTCTCAGTTAAGTTACAGTGTGTATATTCATTCTGATATATGACACAAAAATGTTTCAAATGCCATTCTTTGTAATGGCCAGCAGGGGGCGACTCTACTGGTTGCAAAATGAAGGAAGATTGTATAGAAGTCTATAGGCGCGTTCACTTCACACCGGAGTACTTTTCACCGTACTTTTCGCGTTTAGTTCCGTTAGTACCCCTTATGTCGCGTTCACACCAAAAAGATCACTTAATCCCGGGAACTTTTACCCCCATTTTTAGTGCCTGCAAACCACGCCCCGTAAAACTCTGAAATGTTTTGTAGAGCCGCCATTTTAATTCCCCTCCTCGACTCCCCTCCTCGACTCCTATCCTCGTGTCTTAGTCCCGCCCACAGGAGACGCGAGCGGAGGAGTCAAGGAGGGGAACAAAGGAGAGAGGAGTGGAAGCAGCAGGCGTTTAGAGAAATGAGAAATCCTCTCCTCTGAGCAGTCATTTTAAAGAGACATCCATTAATGATGACAGGAGGCACAGCAGCCCTCTGCCTGATGGACGGTCAGAACTGTGTTCATGATGACTTATATATTTACTTTTAATTAATTCACAGTGCGGTATAATGAGACAATAACAGGCTACAGATGCAGACATATATACACACATATATATTTATATAAATATATACAATTTCAGAATCAAACAAGTATGAGAGCACTCTCATAATAACGTAACACTATCAGAGACTGGATATACCCCCCCCTCTGGTCGCTACAATGGGGAAATGAAATTACGGGCCAAACGTTTTATTTACAAGTATTGAAAGTAAGCAGAGGAAACCAAACCAACTGAGACTTGTCTGTCCGCCGCATCTACGCACACACACGCACCTACACACTGTACAACACACACCTACACACTGTACAACACACACCTACACACTGTACCACATGCACCTACACACTGTACAACACATACAGCTCCTAAAGCATATAATATATATCAGGATACAGCCGTTGTGTATTTTATTATGTGAAGCACTAAATGGTTTTAGAAAAATATCGACTCTTTGTTTGTAGATAATAAACTAAAGCATACCAATAAAGAGAGTAATGTAGGCCTGTTATACTGAGTGATATATATTATACACACTGCTCTGTTTTCTGCACGGACCTCACAGCTGTTCTCACTGTAAACATTGCGTCGTGATTAAAGCAGTTACTAAAATAATAATATCCAGGGGATGCATGCAGAGCTGTCATTGGCTGAGATAAGTCCGGCCGTGGGTCACGACTTTTTTTATTTATTTATTTTTTTTAAAGATTTTTTTGGGCCAGATTAGCCTTTATTGGAGATGACAGTGTTGAAATGGGGGAGATAGAGGGGATGACTTGCGTACATGGTCCCAGGCCGGATTTGAACCTGGGTCCTCCGCATGGGAACTAAGTCCCTATACAGTACATGGACCGCCAGCTCTACCAGGTGAGCTATATGGCGGCCCTGTCACGACTCTTTTTAAACATCACTGTTGCCGGAAATACATCCGCGGAGGATCCGCGGAGGATACATCAGTGTATCCTCGATTATAGCTCCTCCAGAGAGCCTCCTCCATGCTCGATCCTCGGTCCTCGAGGTGCATTTAGAGAAATTAGATGTCCTTCAACATGGCGCGCTGAAATCCATTTCCGGGTCACTACCGGAGGACCGAGGATTCGAGGAGTCGAGGAGGGGAAATTCGAGAAATGAGAAACCTTCTATGAGAAACTATACTACTTCCAACTGGATTTATTACACCCAAAAACATTTTCCCTAAGGAGTTTTTGGTCTCAATTGCTAGTTTCATGATGTTCATTTTGAGAATTTTGGTTCCATTACAGGTAAACGACATCTAATGAGGCTTTAGTGCGGGATATTTGGTTATTTACCGCTCGCTGCCACAATGTTTGTCTGGTTTTAGGTACCCTCCATGTTTTTGTCTTTTATTTTTTGTATTTCAACCCTTCCACAGTGTTTTTATTTTATGAAAGTTAATTAAAACATTTTGGTCGCCTTAACAAAACTTTTGCTTTGATTGTTGTTTGGGTACATAAATAAGATGCAAATAGTGTATTATACAAGGCTGGTGTGTACAAATCTAAGACATTACAGCAGTGAGACAGAGACACACCTGCCATTAGTGATATGTGCTCATTTTCTATGTGTGTTAATCACATTGTCTGATTTTCTATCCAATGCTTTTACCCATCTTAACATAAAATAATTGTCATTTACATGAGGTTATATATTTGTGGGAATTATTAACACAATTTCTGTACTTTGTCCTACATTCAACTGATCTTTATGATCATCATGTAAAAATCAGAACGTGCATGTGAGCGTGACCTAGAACCAACAGCGCTATTTATAGGTGGTTATTATAAGATCCAGATTCTGTATCTAGAGCTCTGCAACAGAGAGAACGAGAGGATGCATTAGACATTTTGATCAACCCTATTTCTTGCAAGTGTAATCTGTGACGTTTCATAACACTCTAATTGACGTATGTGCACTGCAAATTGAGTGACACCTACATGTAGGAAACTCTTAGCTTAGCACTGGAGTAGGAGGAAACAGCTAGCCTATAACTGTCCAAAAAGGTAGGCCTATACCAGCATCTTTAAAACTCATAAATAACATGTTGTATATATTACTGTTATCTGTATCGAGTGACTAGTACTTGGCTGGAGTCGTGTCATAAAAAGAAGCTGGTTATTTCACAAAAAACGTTTAGGTTTGGTATCTTATGAAGACCTAAAGTACTCTCCCTCTGCCTGCTGTCACTCTCTACCGTAACATCTAGGCTGCCAAATACACCCCTCTTCTTAACACACAAAAATGTGTGTCCTGATCACTTCTCAAGAAAGAGAAACTTTAAATGTGCCTCACTTTATTCTGGGCCTAAATAAAATATTTCTTGGCAAGGCCAAGTATGCACAGCTGAGCACTTGAACCTTTTGTCCATTGGGTGGCAGCCATTGTCCACATTTCACAAGGACAGATCCACTATTCTAAACACCATTCCTAAGCTTTCAGTGTCCTGATTCACTGTAACTCTTTCTAATAGACACGAGTGACACCAATGGACACTGATCATTGTTATATAAAGTCACATTTAGTGGTGAAAATACAAAAATAAAAGATAACAAATCTTCTCCCCAAGGTGCACAATAAATGACCCCCCCCTCCTTTCAGAGGGCTGATGCTACAACAGCAGAGTAGTGATGGCCGTTTGACACTGAAGCTTCGATACATGCTTCAAACCCTGGACTTCCTATTCCATAGAATAGGAAGCTTGCTTCAAATCACGTGACATATGACGTCCGAAGCAGCAACTGCTTCATTGCCTGAATGAATCACTTGACTGGTTCGCGGTCCAATCACGCGATTCAATGCACTGCCTCGTCTCGATTCTGACAGGTGACAGGTTGAAACAGTTTCGAATTTGAGCGCTTCAACACTTTATAACCGCTCTAAACAATGCGCAATGTGTGGGTTGTCGTCGTAGTTTGCGTTGTTGCTGTTGAATCGTTGTTGGTATTGCATTTGTATTGGATCATTATAGAGCAAGCCAGGAAGAAAGATAGGTCGTTCTGGCTCGGGAAACACTTCAAAATGTGGAGAAGTTATGAACAAAAAGACTATTATGAGTATTAAAAAAAAAGTTCACCTCTATGGCATACTGTTGCCCTCAGGCAACACACCACTTTTTTCGACCTCACACTGGCCCTCTAAATATATATATTTTTTTAAATATACACAATGTCACCTGACATGCTGGTGTCCAATAAAATGAGGGAATGATATGGGTGTGGCATTTTGTCTGGGGGTGGAGCAGTCCTTTTTTCAAGCAAAGCTGCAGGGGACTCAGGGCCACCACTTGGTAAGATACATTTAACTTTTTAACATATTAGAAATGTACACAACTTAAAATAAAAAATATATGCATGTGCATGAATACCTAAAGAAGTATATTTGATTGTTTAAATTCTTATTATGTATTTATTAATTAGCTAAAACTATGTTTTTTTGTTCGTTGCCTCAGGGCAACACTGCCACTTAGACCACTTTTTTCCAGGCAAGCTCATGCAAGTGTGCAAATGTGCTCAGCTGTAAAATGATAAACCTAGTCAATGTTTTTACTTTACCATCTACTGATATTTACAGGAAATGGACACCAAAACCTTTTATGGGCAGAAGGGACACGATCAGGCTGTTAGGGCTATTCCGTCTGACAGTGAAGGTCAAGATAGGGTCAGGCACACAGACACACACACATACACACACACACACACACACACACACACACACACACACACACACACACACACACACACACACACACACACACACACACACACACACACACACAGACACAGACAGACAGACAGACAGACAGACACACACAGACAGACAGACAGACAGACATACAGACAGACATACACGCACAGACACACACAGAAAACCTTTTGAATTCATATAGAGTTGTTTTTTCTATTTCTTCTGAATTGTAGAAATCCTTGGTGTTTCAATACCCTCGTAGCACATTGTCAACAAACCAACCCCTGGTTGAGGGGTGTGGGGGGGTCACATTTTATAATTGATATAATATCAGGGACCCCTAAGCTCCTAAAACACATGGTGAAACATTCTTTTCCTCCCAAAATAAAAAGTCATGCCATAGAGGGTTAAAGAATAGATAGCCCAGTGGATAGAGCCGGCGGCCCGCATGCGGCGACGTCCTCCGCGCAACTGGTTCAAATCCTGGAATGGATGAACTTTTAATCATTGCCCGCTTTTCAACTTTAATACTATAACTGATAAAAGGCCCTCTCCGGCCAAAAAAATGCCTTTAGAAAAATACAAAATAAAAAGAATAATGTAGGCTACCTCAATAAAGATCTTTGAGCGTTCCCCATCCCACATAATCACCCCCTGCCATAATTACACAAGCACACCCAACCAATGCCACATTTTACAGCACTCTCTTCTCAATAACCCAATACACACAATTATCAATCTTTAATTGCCAATAGAACATGATATTCAGTCTTAGTGTGTGTGCATCGAATATGTTTCAAGGCAAAGATACGTTAAACCCACTGCAGCCTTGCACTTCGCCAGGAGAGGTCGCTGTAACTGAAGCTTCGAGAAATGAACCTATTTTCGAAACAATTGTCCAAGTGGTTCGATGCTTCATTCAAAGCTTCATTTGCCCATCACTACAGCAGAGTATTAGCACTGGTAGGATTAGAAAGAGGATGGGCATCCCAGAAAAAAGCTGTTTGAAAGATGCCACTTTTTAAAATTCAACTGTTCCTCTAGTGTTCACATACATTTCATATGTCATAATTGTGTACTATTGCCCTGGTTTCATCTCAAGGTTTAACAAAGACTAACAGAAAAACAGGACTGAAATACAAACTGATGCTAATGAGGGGATAAAGTGCAGGTGTACAGGAAGTCAGGTGATTGGAGGGCTAATGGAAACAGCTGAAACTAATGAGGCAAGGACAGACGGGCAGGACACAGGAAGTAAAAACAGACATGATATAGATGAGAAAGCATTTCAATAAAACATGAAATACAAAGACAAAGATTATGACACCATGTCTGTCATTCAATAATACACAGGTACTTGTCAGACACACCATAATCATGTCAGCCATTTGGGCAGCAACTACAAATATTATTTTGTAAATGGATTTATTACATTTTAAATATATATATGTGTGTTTGGTGGAAAATAAAATAAAAGCAAGAGCTTGTTCAAGGAATATAGTGCAAAACACATTTAGCAAATAATGAATACTCCCTAAAATTCTAATCACAATGAGTAGAAATATTGCATCTTCATTAACTCTCAACAAACAAAAGCTATTGTAATTGAGAGTCATTGATTGTTTTATGAACCTTTTATGAAACTTGTATTTAGTTTCACTCCAGAGATCCTTAATGTGGGCTGTTACAACTGTGTTCAGTGTTAGTGAAAACGTTCTTTGGCTGTTACATAAGACCATTTTTTTGTATACTGCCTGAAACACATGAACCATAGGTGAGATCATACCTGAATTTGTATTTGCGGCTCCCTAAATCACGACCAAGTGGTCAACTTTCTTTAAGAAGTCCTGATTTTTAGGTATACAATTTGGGTCACATCCTTGAATATTCCGAGAACTGCAGAATGTCCCATTTTAGCCTGTTTAGCATGGATTACACTGTATGGAGATTTTAATCTGAAATGATCAGCTTCCATCAATACATGTATTCATTTGATTTCAGAAGTATTCTGTCTTCAGATTTTCATAGTCTTCTATATTTGTGTGTGTCTGGTTAGCTCTGCCATTTCTAACAGGGACAACAAACTCAGTTCAAAGGGGTTTGGTAAATAAACAAATTGCAGTTATAGTTGTGGACAAACACATAAACCGTTGCATTTATTTCTAACATGGTTTGAACAGATTCCATATTATTGAAGGATTTATCTGGGTCAGAATCAGCAGCGGTTATGGTGTATAAAATGATCCCTAATCTTGGATCTGCAGCAGCCATGTGTAGACAAACATCCAGCATGATGCTGTGTCCCAGTAACTGACTCTGGGGATTAGTAAACCGTGCGAGATAGACCAGCTAGGCCATGTATTTCTGAGTGCTAATATGTGAGCTTCTTATTTCACCATCAGGAGGAAATGCCATGTAGCAGATTCAAGTGTTTTCTTTCTTTTTGCAGGAAGGCTCTATTTGTACACATTACAGTACCAATACAATAAAATAAAAAGTGCTTCATGATTCTGATCAAATTACATCAGACACCCTATTGCTAATTCACGCGTTCACTGGTTATTTTATAAATGAAACTGTTAATGAGTTTATAAAGAGGAAAATAGCAAGAAGATTGGATTAGCTCATCCCTGCCCAGTCAAGCCTGTTGTTACATTTCCGTGTATTTATGTGTTGATAGACTCCATTTGGCATCAATGAGCTGGATACCAATCCCCATACAACTCATCACCAACATTATTGAAATCATTTTCACTTAAAGCCGTGGCTGGAAATGTTGTTTTGATTGGGAGAGTAGTAGTTCAAAATGTTCTATCCAACTCTCTCCTTTTAAAATGTTTAAATCGTAATTTATTCTTAATTACAGTATTTGTATTTGTTGTATTCCTTGGATTGTGGCTTGTACTGCTTTGTGCTTCATTAATGTTTTTCACCCAACAATATAACATCCTGAATTTAGGCCAGTAGTGTGCTTAAGCAGAACCTTCTAGGAACAGAGCATGTAATGCGCTAGTTTATAGCTCCCTCTTGTGGTGTATAAAGCATGGTGAGGAACATCATTAAAGACACGGTGTGGCCTTAGAGGATTGTTCTATACTTTGGATCTTTGCATGTTTGTGCATGATTATCTGATGATTATTCACAATTCCTTACCTTACAGAAAGTGACTAGGATTCTTGTTTGATGTGCAGATAACAGTGTGTATTATAACATTCAAAATCAGTATTGTATTATTGTGGAGGGGAATGGAAGATTTAAAAAAAGCTTTAATTCAATGTGGAGTCTGTTTGGAGAGAACAGTGGACTTTGTTTCAATTATTAGTGAGCCGTAGATCTCTGTATCATCTCTCAATCTCTTAATTGTGTTATTGTGGCTTTTGTGTTCCCATCAAATTAAAATGGCACATTAAAGTTTGTATTCCACCTGTCACTGATGAGGGAGACCACCCCTCTGATTCCCCACCACTAGGATAAGAGTGGGGCGGTAAAAAGTGCCAATGTTAATTGATGTGCTTCTGCAAATTCTATTTATAGTGCCTCTGTATTTCAGCAGCTGTCCCTCTTCTATCTGCCTGTCCAGCTGCTCTCACATTACCCCAGAACCCCCCACTCCTCACACCACAGCTTTATTACTGTGCTGTGCTGACTGTAACCCCGCCCTCGTCATTTCCCTCCCACTCACTCTGGACTAGTGAGTGTGAGCTCTTTGTAGACCCGGGTCCTAGCCTGCCGTGCACTGATCGTGTGACAGAGCGAAGATTGGAAGGTTAACCAGGCTTTAAGAGAAGGTAATGGGCGCCCGCCTCTGGTGGACTGTGTGTGTGGTGAGCGGTGTGATCTGCTCAGGGTGTACATGCTCTGCTTAGCAGTTCCATTTGGGCTCTGATGGCGTCTGAGAATGGCCTCCTTTAGCTGCTGAAACTATTTATAGGAGTTGACTCTGTGGACAGCAGGGCCAGAGATGGTGAAACATGTTGCTGCACGCCTCATTTTTGCTCTGTTCCCTCTAGAAGTTATAATCAATTATGTTCCAAACTTTGATTGAAAAGTTGTGATAGGTATGATACAATGTTTGTAGCAAGTGGCATGTTTAATTGGTTCATTTGCTGATTGGGCTTCTGTTGTGTATAATAGCCCTTTGCTGATTTGATTTGAATGTGGTGCCCCAATTTTGAATGTTATAACCAATTAAATGGCCGTTATCAGTCATGCACCACTGCACCAGTCACTGTACAAGTGAAAGTGAAACTTAAAAACAACACTTAAAAAGTTTAACTAAAAGAAACGTAACAAAAAAAAGTTGTTTACGTTTAGGCAACACAACTAATTGTTTAGGGTTAGTGTTTAATATCCTTTGGTTACAATAGCTTAGTATGAAAAGTGAAATTGAAACTTGGGAACACAAACACAACAACACGTTTTACATGGGAAGTAAACAACGACCTTCTGTGTAAATGTCCTTGGTTTTTAATTTCTGTATTTTCACTTCAGCCTTTACTCCTTTCACATCTTCTTGGTTTCCTTTCATTCTGTGATTAACTGTGTGAAAAGATGATTAGACCTACATCTATGTGGCTGATCACTACTGATAATTTAATCAGCTGATAACATTCAAGCCAGCTGGAAAACATACGTGATAATTTAAGCGCGCAAACATGAAGTTCTTCACAAATAGTCATACGAAAGAGTAATTGTGAGTAGGGCCCTCATTTAACTAACACCGTTAATACCGTCAGTGTTGAGTCAGACTTCTAGTCCATTTGCAGTTTTGTAGGTCTTGTTAGATCTTCTCCCATTTGTCTCTTGTAGTGTGAAGTAAGCAAACTATTCTCATGTGTTTGTCCCCAGGGCTGCATGGTCCCACTGTTGTGTGTCGAATCATTCCATACATTTAATCTCTACGTCCACCAGCTTTGTTCCATGACTTCTGGCCTATCTCCATGGCGTACAAATCACGCTTTTCCTTCTGGGAGCGAAAGGGAAGTCTTGTTCTTCTGTGTTTTGTTTAGATCCTATACTCATGCTGTTTCTTATTATTTATTTTAAATATTCCATTATGTTGACGGATAAAGGTGTGGGCTGAATGTGAGGTTTGATCTTGTTTTTTCATGTTGCTTCCTATTGTGTAGGAGACCAAGCCAGATGTAAGTTTGTATCCCCCTGCATGCTTTTGAGCACTAACTCACATGATAAAAACATTTTTGTGTGCCGTGGTATAAAATAGCAACATAGTTTGGTCACTTATGATGATTATGACCTTCTGCAAGTCGTTTCTAAATCAATAGTTATTCATTACTCTATGGAAACTCCTGGTTTGAGAATATAACGAAAGCATGAATTTGATCTCAGACTGTATCTAACATTTGAGTCTTTTCATTCTCACCACTGAGCATCACGGTGTATGCATGTGTCCACAACATTTAAATGATGTTTACATTCAGGGTTTTCTCATTTAAATGCATTGTGTGCATCCTTGAAGTCTGTCAAATGTTTTGAGTACATTTCTGAATGTTTGCCAATAGGAGTGAGGCTTTTAAGATTCACCAATGGAAAAACACTAGCTGATATAAATCTATTTTAAATAGGACCTTACACAACGTTTCTGAACCCAGAAAATGCCCCCCAAAAGTGCCCAACTATCATAACATCCCATTGTCCATGTTCCATCTCATTCCATTACAGGTTATTTTACTGCTTGTTCCATAACAGATATTCTGCTTTCACTCCTAATCTACAGGCAAATACAATCTACTGCAAAAATGTTGAGCTTTTCATAGTTATCCATCCAAAATAAATCAATACATGGAGGTCATATTACTTCAAAGTCCTCGTAGACAGGAAAGTAAAAAAAGAAGGGAACCTCATAACACATAGTCTGTCCTCCTCTGGAGTGGCGTTTCTAATGGCTAATGCAATATTTGCTTTTGTTGAAATTATACAAACAATTATCACAAACAGATTTACACTTAAGTTGTTCCTAATGGAAATTATATTGTTTTATCTACCAACCGTTTTTCTCTATAAATGAGTAACATTCTGCACAGCCCCAGAATATTAAAAGGTGATCAGTTCATGCACAAAATAATGAAAATATATGACCATGTAAAATGTCATGCGTCTTTCATCTCAAAGGCTGAACAATTATGTATGTCTTTTGTCTGGAGGTTCCCATCTTATATCATCACCAATGCCCAGAACTTAATTCAATACAAGAACCCCTAAAAAGGAATGCAAAAGCGTAAACACTTGTACTTTCACAGAAACCCTTAACACTACAAGCAAAGTCAGACACAGGACACACATGAATTTACAATAACACTGTTGAAATCTTTGACAGTTCATCTCCGCCAGGCATGGGATTAATCTGCATTATATCTGGCCTGCTCTGTTTGTATCCAGCCTAATGTAGATAGTAGTCAGCCTGAGGCCATCGCTAAACCCGGGCTAGTCACAGAAAGTGGTCCACCGTCAACGGCCTCATCAGCCGAAGAGACAAATTCCACCGTTGCCATGGACACTCCGGGGGAGGAGCAGGGCAGTCAAAAAGTTGTGAAGGTTGTGAGAAGAATTGTTAGACGTGTGGTTCCTGCTCAGGCAGAAGGGCCGACCCAGCTGTTTGTTCCAGAGCCTGCAAGGGCTGCCTTTGCCGCAGACTCGTTGCCCAAAACCACCACTAGGCCGGATGATATCTCTATGGGCCTGACCAGCCTAATGGGCAGAAGTAGAACCAAGGAACACCGGCCTCGCACCCGCACCCAGGACCGCAAAGAGGACATGAAAGAAGAGGCAAAGCAGGAGGAAGAGGAGAAAGTAACTGTGGAAGAAAAGGAAGAAAAACCTGCTGTGGAAAAAACAGAGGAGGCCACTGCGACCAACCCTACAGCACCAACACCTGCATCCCCTAAAGTGAACCCCCTCACCCCTCCAGCTGGGTTCATCCCCGCTCCCAAACCCAACCCTTTGGCCCCACCGGTTGGCTTCATCCCGCTCCCCAAACAGAATCTGTTGACTCCTCCGCCTGGTTTCATCCCTGCCAGAAAACCCAGTCCAGTGCCCCCAAGACAGAATCCCCTAGCAAGACCTCCAGGATTCGTCCCTGTCCTCAAGACAGACCCTCTGGCTCCTCCTGCGGGGTTCATCCCAAAGCCCCGACCAGTTGCCGTAAAGAAACCGGAGGTACAGAGTGAAACAAAAGCATGTTTGCTACTTAACCTCAGGGTGGAGCATGCTGTTCAATAACAACACAGACATTAGCACTTCGGGATCTGAACTCAGATATGAAGTGCGTTATAAATTAAACCCATTATTATTATTATTATTACTGTTCATATTCAACCTCATCCCAATGTCTAGCCTAAAACACATTTTCAATTTGAGCAGATTGGCTTTTGATTATGGATAATCATTTCTTATATTAAGCATGATAAGGCCTGATCACAGAGTGTTTTGCAGGTTAAAAAAGGGATGCACATATTACTGTTTTGATTTTTGTTGAAGAGCGCCTGATTTGTCCCAAGTTTTTGCAGTATACCACCTAAAATAAATAAATATTGTTCTAAAAGTACTAAAGTTAGCTTAACACAAACCCTAAACCTTAAGATACCCTAATAGTTAATCGTACAATTTAATTAGTAAAACCTCTCTCCCGATATCTTTACTTCCACATTCATTTATGTCCCAATATATATAGTATAGTTCCGGGTTTTGCACAACAGACAAAACAGAAGGCATTATGTCATCCATTTAGACAATAGGAACAACGTTTTGGACAAAGGAAATACTTGATTTATTCCCAGGCAGTTGGACGTTTTTTAAACTTGAGGAGTTCAGGGCGCTCCTTCAAAAAGAGGTGGAGCTCTGCAACCCAAAAGCAGTAAGCAAAAAACGTCCCTATAGTTGAAAACAATGACATACAGTAAAAGCTTCAGCACACTCTGTCAGACCGGGGCCTACATGTCATTTTCATGATGAACTAAATCGCTCTTTCTTAATTTTGTTGCTCCAACTTGGGCAGAAATGGGCCATAATACAAATACACCACACTAAACAAGATAAGGGAAACAGGGTGCATGTACCATCTCATGATCATATTTCATCAGTGGATTTAAGCGTGTGC
The DNA here is from genome assembly GCF_902827165.1 of Trematomus bernacchii. NCBI lineage: Eukaryota > Metazoa > Chordata > Actinopteri > Perciformes > Nototheniidae > Trematomus > Trematomus bernacchii. The sequence continues at coordinate 2,967,682 of NW_022987513.1, forward strand.
TCATCGCCTGAACTCTGTTAATCCGGTCTGTTGGAGATGTCAGTGAGCACCGAGCCGTGACTCATTACTGTTACTTTCTGCAAGCAGAGCAGTGAAGTTGTGAGGCTTTAAGGATCTTTTGGGATGGAATCACAATAGGAAGTCAAATAATGTTGAGTAAACAGATCTGTAGTTCTTGCCAATTAAACAGCCCAAAACAGTTGTTTAGAAAACACAAGAGTCCAGTGGGTCGTGCAGATTGGAGCTGGATGATTACATTTAGCTTCATCTAAACCTTTCAACGTCTAGATTTCTATTTTGTAGCTGCCCTTTCAGTTTCATACTTGTTTATACTTTCTTAGTCATTTGTTCCTCAGACAGTTCTATTTTTCCCTTTTTATGTAGTGTCTGTCTTGGGCATTTTGTCTGCCAGCAGGCCATCTGAAAAATGTGATCAACAGATGTCCATGAAATCTGGCAAACAGTTGGGTGTTTGGCCGTGGAGCGAAGGATTCAATTTGGGAGATATGCACCTGGTGTTTTTGCTGAGGATTATTGTGTTGTTGACTGCTCTGGGGAGAGATTTAGTTTTCCAATAGTAGGGAAAGAAAGATGTGAACTTATAAATGCAATTTGTCAAGTATTCTTGGAGGTTGGTGCTATCTATTGCTTTTTTATTTCCAGCTCTCACTGGAGTTCAATGAAAACTAGCAAGAAAAAATGCTTTACTGAGCGTTGCTGTCACCTAAACATACAAATAAATCAGAAGTAATGATTTCATCACGATTCAAAAGTTTGTCTTCAATTCACTCAACTGCCAACAGCAGCAGATATGGGACACAACTATAAATATTGATCCACAGCGGCATACAATAATTAAAATGCAGGTGTTATTCCCAGTTGATAATTCAGCTGAGACGACGCTAAATGATATTACTACTTGAAAGAAACTGCAACGGCTTGTTGTTTAAGTAACCATTGACAAACAAGAGCCTCCAACCATTATTCGTCTGCTGCAACGCTTAATGATCCAATTTTCTTTCATAGTCATTTTCCTTTACTCATTTCCTGTTTGACATAACCGGAACATTTCATTAGCAGAAACAAACCTGCCTTGAAGTTGATTGTTGTTGCGGTTGTGTTGAATACTGTTGAAAATACTCTTATCTTCATCTTCATCTTCCCATGTCATTTCCATGTGTGTGTGTGTGTGAACATTTGTCTGTCAAAATGTGTGTTTGTGGATATATGGATATAATGTGTAAAGGTAAAGGAGACATCTTCTCCCTCTGTGGCCCCCGATGGTAAGCCGTCCCCTGTTGCGCTTCCCCAGGCTCAGTCTGCAACCGATGAACAGGTGTGTGTTCGTCTTGCTGCAAAGGTACACAAAGGAGTGTGTGTTTACCAGACATACATACACACTGTTTCCACAACCCATGTTAATATATCTAATATGTAATATATGACTCTATATGTATATATGTCCATTTTCATTTTCATTCATTTCTTACCTATAGTTTATATGACCAAATATGTATATATGCTCATTTTAATTTAAATGTTATTAATTTCTTATTTCATAGTTTCTCATTATTATTATTATTATTTTTATCGCTGATCTTATTTTTGATTTTATTAATCTGTGTGAATCTGTGCTGTCCTGTTTTTCACTCTTACCCTGTTGCTGTTTGAACAACTGAATTTCCCCACGGGGATTAATAAAGGTCCATCTTATCTTATCTTATCTTATCTTCTCACATAAAAAAGCACTAGACTTATTTTTTACATGGAATGCTTCTACGTGCCCACTCAGTCTGAAGTGGAACAATCATAGCAATTTTCTCTGCATCATTGATTGTGCTTTCTGCAATTTCAATCACTGGTCCTGTAATCCTACTGTAGGTCCCACAGCTGACTCCCTCTGAGGAGGATCACAAGCGTGTGAGGAGGATCTTCGCCGCCGATGCCAATTATGTAACTTTTCTCTTTGAAACTTTGTTTGGTTTGCACCTGCCATGCTTTTACCAACCTATACCAGCCTGGGTCTACTGCTTGCTTCCCTGGATAGAGGGGAATGTGTCCAAAAACCACTCATGTGTCTACGGCTGTCCCAAGCTGTCTGCCAATGGGGTTTCAATTACAAGGGTCCCCCTGTGTTGTTGGCCCCTTGGAGTGACATCTGAGACTTTGTGACCAAAGGGACTTTTTCTCTGTCTGCGGGAGTAATGGAGATTACTTCAGAGTTAGTTAGCTCAATAGAAAGTTAAGGATTTCCGGGTAATCGGTATCACAGTTTGAGTACAGCCCTTAAAATAGGTTGGATTGGATTACATTAGATTAGATGTACTTTTTTGTTACAGTTAACAAGGCACCGCACATGAGTTTAAAACAAAAATAAACAGTAAATATTAACAGTAGAAAAGTAAAGATCTATAGAGTATCTATAGATTACACAATATCAAAGAACAAGTTAGAATACACTATAATTGACATACTAAATACATTATGTACGTGTGCAAGGTAGTTGCAGTTTTTTAAATAACAAATGAAGTGCAATGAGCTAGAGTGCGAGTACAATATGTGCATTTGTTCAGGATGACTGGTATCCCCTCTTATTCTTTCTGTAGTATTAACTTCTTTGTTATCAGGTCCAGAGGAGCACCCGTGTACTTTATGACTTTGTTCATTGCCCATTCTGGTTATTTTGGCAGTACTTGATTACACCTCGGTGTCTGGTTATTTCTTCTTTCACAGTCTAAAGCACTGGAAGGCACATCTTTCTCCTGTTATATCATATTGTGTCTCATGTCTGTGGGTCATCGGATCCTGACCTGCTGCTGGCTAGCGTGCCAGAGGCCGTAAATGCTCTCGGGTACGGCCTGCCGTACGGAGGGCGCGCCGCAGAGAGTGCTGGTGTCTGAGCTTGTTGTCCTACACTGACCCCTCCCTGCTCTGTCTGTGCCCCCCCGCTCCTCTCTGTCCCCGCGCTGCTCTCTTTGGTTCATTCAAGGTTCATGCTAGAGCTCGGTTCTGTGATGTAACACAAACAAGTGGTTACCAATGTTTGGTCAGGGATTCTTGAATTAAGTGCAGCTGTGTATTGGCCTTGCAGTTTTTGCTATTTTCACACAGATATTGATACCAAGGTTAAGATTTATTAGTGTAGGAAATAAAACAAAATGTACTTGGGGAACATAATTGTGGGAAAATATACACAGTTTTTCCACCTTTTGTCAATATGAGTAAGAAGCGTATATTTCAAAGAGCAGTGTCTTTATAATAACATATGTGAGAAATAAATCATTCAAACTATTCAGACTTTTATTTCACTCAGAATAGTTTATGTATTAATTTAGATATTCCTAACAATAACTGCAGTTTAACATATTCAGCATGTCTTATTTCAACCCTAAATTAAGCCAGACATACTGACACACTTACTGACATTTTGAACATGGATGAAATTAAAATGTACACTCCACTATTCAGGTCTACTTCATCATATCTTATGATTATTAAAAATATGCATAACATAACCTTACTGTAGGTGCTCCTGTCTGTAACTAGATAAGCACATGTACAAGGTATTATATCTGTTAACTCTAAAACTTGGGTATTCCGTACAATTACTTGACTTTATATCCCTGAATTGCTTGCAATGACACATATTATATCAAGATATTACTACGTCATTGTGTTTATGCACCGTACTATCTCTGCTCCAAGCACATTAGCATTGACTATTACATTGTTTTACAACTGGCTCTATAATGCCTCATACTGTGCACAACTGATCTAGTTAACTGTGACTGTTAATATGACAGAACATTCATTTTCTTTATAATAGTCCCCACAGGCCTGTAGACTGCACTTTAATGCACATTGTAATCCCTGCTCATTAATACATTAACATTGTAGTTTTTAATGGTGAATTAATATAATGACTTTTTCTGCTACCGTTGCTTGACTTGATAGTGCACTGCTGCTGCGCCGTGTCTTGCTACAGTGTTTTATTTGATGTGCTTTTTACGAATTTGCTTGATTGAATGCAATGTTTAGCTGTTGAATTCAATCTTCTTCTTCCCTTCTCCAGTCGAAGCTTGTTGAGGACCCTGTGGCCATCCTTCAGGCAGCGCACTCGGCTGCAGCTCAGGTCTGACCATGGCTACTACTGATTGTAGTTCTGGTTGCATCCCCCCAGAGTGATGTGTTGTTGTGGGGTTTGAGTGTGTGATGAACTAGTAGAGGCTAGTGGGAGGATCGCTCTGTAGTTAGTGAGGCAATCCCAGCTTCTATCTTCCCTGTAGCACTAGCTGTTGAGGTATCACCTGGCACTCTTTCTCAGGCAGAAAATACAACAATAATCTTGGTGCAGCTATCCGATGTTTATGACCCTAGCTTGATTGCATGTCTGAGTCTGTTTTCATGCATGACTCTCCAAACAACTGATTTGATTTGGTTGTGTCTGTTTGTTGTATTTCAATTTATTCAGATGTTTTTTATCTGTGCAATCCTTCTAAAACACATGTATTTGTGTCTGTGTGATTCACTTGGTTGTGATGAAACAACCCAGCATCCCCCCTGTCTGTGATGTCTGTTCAGTGAACACATCAGTTTGCAGTCGTTGGGTTCAATGCACACTCTGTGAGCTCTGAAGGGTGCTGTAAAGGTCTAATATGTAACAATTTCAACATTAATGTCTGAACACAAATAGATGTACATTATAGAGTTACGTTATTTTATTTAAGTATTTAAGAAATCTGTGCTTTTAAGTGAAGGTGACCATTTTATCTAGTAAAACCTGTAAAAGCTACACACCCCCTTTGTGCATATGTAAGCGTTTGTCAAAAGGCGTCTTTTCATCCACTTTTGGGCCACATTTTTGACACTTTTTTGATCTCGGTTAATTTCCCATATTTAGTTTAACTGGATAAAGGATTTTAGTAAAAGGTCGTCCTTGATTTTAAGTTATCAGAGGAAACAAGCTAGGCTAACATTAGCTTTTGGCTCAGAACCCTTCTGCCCTTTCTCCACTGGTACAAAATAAATGTTTACATAAAAAAAACTGCTTAATTTAGTGTTTTTACTTTTACTGACAATTTAGCTCACGTTGCAAATATGTCCTAAAAGTCTGGGTCCTACGTTATCAGAGAAACAAGCTAAGCAAACATGTGCGGTTAGCAAATTCTCACAGATTCATACAGGTGTTTACAACCAAAAGAAACTCTTATCAACTCATACTATTAGCTTATTGAAGGGCCATTTGTAGGATCCTTTTGCAGGTCCAAAATTCATTTATCTAATTTAATCATTAATCATTCAACTATTCTTTTTGCACACTAAAAATATCCTGTTTTGAACCCGTTTCTACAGGCGAAGACAGAAGAGCAGCTTACGGCAGAGACAGCCTGGTACAACAAAGAGAAAGTATGGCTGGTCCACAAGGATGGCTTTTCTATTGGTCAGTAAAAACTTCGCCATTTAAGTATCAGTATCATTTATATATATTAGAATTTTTAAATAATTCTCCCACTTTGCTGTTAGTTCGGTTTTCTGGCTGATAAGATAAACATATTATTAAAAAAACTGGTTCAGACTTGATTTGACTTTTTAGCAATAAGGATCAATAAAAGAGCATTTCATTTTGGAATTGGAATGTGAAACACAAATGTGTAATGTCTGCGCAATGTCTGTCCTTTAGTGGAGTGCAGACCCTCATAATTTTTGACTAAATGTAATCAGACTGTATGTAATTAGATTTAGTTTGGTTCTTGTTCAGTTTTAATTAGGCTTTTAAATTATTAAAAGAGATCACACATCATCAGACATGTAAGAAAAGACAAAGCCATTTCACCCAGGTTGAGATCATATGTCATGATGAATTAACTCCACTCTCTTTGGCTGTGCAGCGACTCTCCTGAAGGCGAAGGCAGGCAGTCTGCCAGAGGGGAAGGTGAAAATCCGCCTGGAGAGTGATGGATCTTTATTGGATGTGGATGAAGACGACGTAGAGAAGGTATTTAATCATCAAATCAACTCTAAACCACATAAATTACAGATGACACAGGGCGAGAACTTAACCGCTTTGACTTTGAACTCCAGGCTAACCCTCCGATGTTTGACCGAGTGGAGGACCTGGCCTCTCTGCAGTATTTGAACGAATCGAGTGTGATGCACTCGCTGAGGCAGCGGTACGGCGGTAACCTGGTGCACACCCACTCTGGGCCCAACATGGTGGTCGTCAACCCCATCTGCGCCCCCTCCATGTACTCTGAGAAGGTAGGCTGCATCTGTTCATATATTCTATTTTGTCCTCCTCTCCTTCACTGTTTCTTCATCTTCTCTCCAGGTGATGCAGATGTTCAAGGGCTGCAGAAGGGAGGACACGGCCCCTCACATTTACAGCATGGCCCAGGCTGCCTATAGGAACCTCCTCACCACTCGCCAGGATCAGTCCATTGTCCTGCTGGGCAAGAGTGGTAGTGGAAAGACCACCAACTGTCAACACATCATCCAATACCTGATCAGCGTCGCGGGCAGCACCAACAAAACATTCTCCTGTAGGTTGGAAAGGACTACATTTGGAAATAATTAGACTTTTATGGTTGTGGTTAGGCTTGTCACGATAAATACTTTTGTTAGAGGATACATTAGAGGATAATGATAATACAATAGCATATTAATGCAAGTTTACTTTTCCAAAGAGCAACACATTTTGGAATTGTAATGGGAAAAGATATAAAAAAAACACTTTATAATGTTAATACATCTTACTCCATTACACGGAAATGTCTGTGCAATGTCCAATTCTTAGAATGAAAGTGATAACCTTTCAGTTTTTTCTATCATGATCTTGGCTATAATTTTAAGATAATTAGGCAAATATTATCGAAGTCATGTGTATGTACATAGTATAACAAGTCTGTAGCGTTATAATCGTGACAGGCCTTCATGCTGTTGCTGATGTATTAAATGACTGTATTTTCTCCGTGTTGTCTGTAGCAGAGAAATGGCAGGCCGTCTACACAGTTTTGGAGGCATTTGGGAACGCCTCCACCTGTATGAATGGGAATGCTAGTCGCTTCTCCCATATTGTTTCCTTGGACTTTGACCAGGCAGGCCTGGTAACATCAGCCTCTATCCAGGTACAAATAGCCTCTGAAGGTCCGAATAATTATGCATATCTGCCATGATTCAGCAGTGGTGGAAGACGTTTTTAAAGTCTTTACTGATTTAAAAGTACAAACACCCCACTTTGTAAATACTTCACTACAAATACTCTTGCATTCCAAATATCTCTTAAGCAAAATATGTAGGATAATCAGCAAAATACACTTAATATAGTTAAATAGTTAAAAGTAAATGCATTCTTTGTGCACTGATATCTTCCCTGTCAGTATTTTACTATTAGATATGATATTTTTGGATAAGCAATACTGCTGCAATATTGTCTATGTTGCATTTCACTGCTGTATATGTTAAAATACTTCTCATGTGGGTAGTTTAATGTTCTGCAAGTCATCACTAGACAGGAAGGAGATGAGAAACTGGACTGAAAAAACTGAAACATTGACTTTAATTAAGTGTATTATGTTAACATATTTCACATAACTATTAGGTTAGTTGAAAGCAATGATATTAAGTTAAGTTATTAAAGTCAACGTTCCAGTTTTTTCAGTGTTTGATCTGAAGAGTTTTACAAGCTGTTTGGCAAATGTAGTGAACGTACAATATTTGCTTCAGATATAATAAAAAGTAGCAGAAAATGAGAAAAGTAGCATTTATTGGTACTGAAGTGTAGTAATTGTACTTAAGGATGTGTCATGAACAAATATAGATGTTCTCCAAACACTTGCTTATTATGCTTACTTGTGCTGCCTTTATAAACTGTTGTTTTCTATCATGCTAATATCCTGTCCTGCTGTTGCTTTGCAGACCATGCTCCTGGAGAAGATGAGAGTGACCAGACGACCAGAAGGAGAGTCCACTTTTAACGTCTTTTACTACCTGATGGCTGGAGTGGACAGCTCTCTTAGGTCAGAATAATTACTTTAATCAATGCACAGTGAAATTAATTTCTGCACTGGATTTTTACATTTCAATTATATATACTGTATGTATGCTTCCCTTATTCTTTTACTATAGGCTATAGTTGACATTATAGATTTTGATTTCTTGTGTTTTCTTTCATCTTCATCAGAACTGAGCTGCACATGAATCACTTTGCTGAAAACAATATGTTCGGAATCATGCCTCAGACCAAGGTAAATGCTGCTGGTTAATGGAATGTTGGCCTGTTTACCACCAGAAATGGAAAAAAATGATTACTTCAGCTGAATGTTTACGTACTGCAGATATAACTGGCTGTACCAACAATTTATATAAGAGCTCGGTCCCTGCTCCTGCTGGTAATAATGCCACTCACCTACTGCGTGTTATTATAATGCATCACAGGAATGAACAAAATACCAAATAATTGGTCTCTTGTCATCACTGAAAAGAACATTACTAGGAGAGCGCGGACCTGCATTCACACGCTTTTACAACGTACCCTTTCCCCCGAGTTGTTATAAAATAAAAACATTTGCATTTACTCAACCACATACCTATAAATAGTAAAACCAGAGAAACTGATAATGCTGCAGTGGTCTCTTCATTCTTTCCAGAGCTGTATGTTAAACATTACGTAATATTATTGCTTCCAACTGACCTAATCCCTGATATCCCCTACATTTGTCCCTGAACCTTTAATTGCAATATGACAAGTCTGTGAACCTCTTATTTTTACTTCGAGACATCTTAAAGAGGAGTTTTTTCTCACTTATTGTTCTAAAAGGAATTTTATCTGAATATAAATGTTGTTTTCCACCAGACTGAAGATAAGCAGCGGGCCTCGCAGCAGTTCTCCAAGCTGCAGGCAGCCATGAAGGTTCTGGGGATCAGCGGGGACGAGCAGAGGGCCTTCTGGCTCGTCCTGGGGGCCATCTACCACCTCGGGTCTGCAGGAGCTACTAAGGGTAAGATTTCTCACTTCATTTTCCATTCTATAGCTGCATCACTTGTTGTATTAATAATGTTTCTTGAGAATAAACCTTGTATAGTTCATGTTAAAAAAACAAAAATGGCCAGAAATGAGCCTTACTATCCAAAGAATGCCCAGCCCTTATTATCTCCCTGTACTATAGATAACACCTTGAGAGTGATGCAAGACAGCTGTAATCCACACAACTGAATTATGCATTTGCACTTGTTGCAGATGTGGCACAGTGAACAGGTGTTATGCTCTCCTGCATTGATCTACACCTCAAAAATGAAAAGAAAGTTGTATTTGTTATGAAATATTAAAAATGTCCTGCTCATTAAAGACATCTATGGCGAGGAGGGGGCTATTCATGGTTTTTGCTGCTGTTATTGCTCACAGACAGCAGGTGAAGTGATGCATTTCAGTTGTTCCACTCCATCCTCCAAAACAAGCTTTACTAAACGATCAAATAAAATCATCAAAGCATTGCTTGTGCATCAGAAGCTGAAGCCATTAATTGTCTATCCATCTGATGTTGGCCTTAAATCTTGACAAACATTTGATCTTGTTAAAAGAATGCATCACTGGACTGATGGGAACAGAATTAACTCTTAAACATGAGGATTTGCTCCTGTCTTTGAAGCCTTTTTGTATGATGAAACCTAATGTAAGAAAGCTTTTTTTTGTTGCCCTAAAGTAATACATCTGCCTCCCACAGCATTAGTTTTTATATAAGAGATGCCTTTTGAAAATACTGTGATAATGCTGTCAAAAAGATTTATATTTTTGGTAAACATAGCTTTTTTCTCAAGCCCCTTGCTTAAGAATGTTAAGAACTAATAGTCACATTTTTAAGCAATGTAAGTAAGTAAGAAAGTAAGTAAAATGTGTTTAGTGCTTTTCACAGACAAAGTCACAAAGTGCTTGACAAAACATCATAGGAATCATAAAATAACAAATGACCACACAAGCCACGTAATGTAATTGCAACTTGACTTAAAGGCTTTCTGTGTTAGCAGTACACTATACAATGAATCAAAATCACAAACAACCTAGATATCACAATTTAAATGTATAGCAGCAGTGACTCTATATGTTGGGCTTTTAAAATGTTTAGATGCACTGTAATTGCCAGTCTCTTATACAGAATTGCTTGCCAATATTGTCAGTGCTCCCCTCCAGCCGGCTGCCAATCTTTTTCATGGCGATATAACGCCATCCGGGAACAGTTTTAAAATGTTCTGCAATTATTATTGTCCCATGATACAGAACTCATCTCTGATTAGCAAATGACCGCCTGATTTATGGACTTCAAACTGCTTTCCCCCATTAAAAACACTGTTTAGAAGCAATGCATGATAGTATGATGGGATAGAAGTTATGACCAACACATTCATGGCATTTATAATTTGTCTTTCTGCCAAAGGGAGCATTGGATTTACAAACAAAAAACAATTCTCTAATCATATTCTGGACTATTAAAAAGGGGTTTTTCGGTGCCAGGAATGAGTTGATTATCACACACAATATTAAATGTTCATTGGTAGTGCTTCTTTATTATGTGACACAAGAGGGCAGCACTGGTCTCTAATCCACCAAAACTAATTATAGGGACCGCCTGAATTGAACTTGCATTTCCCTGTATAACATACTGGCAACACTTCTATTAAGTGTATAAAAAAGGCTCATTACACTGTGAGTCTGGATGCTTTTAAGGGCAAATATTATACATAAATATAAAAAAAACACAAATCTTTTAAGACTTACAAACTCCTTGAGACAGTGATATCCAGATATATTGGCAAACCCAATGTCCTCTATTTGATGTATTGCTATTGTGGTGGCAAATGTCTATCAAAGCAAATATTGAAATGTCTGTAATTGTCTTTTTTAACCATCCTGCTTATCATGGTGAAAAATATGTGGGGCTTCTGCAGCGCTGATGAAACAGATAGAGCCCACTGCTCTGTGTGAAATCCCCCAGTTTCCCTCTCAAGTCTTAGAAGATACCACTTCATGGTGGATTAAAACCGAAGTTTGCGTTTGTATCGGCATGTTTCCATCACTCAGGCGCCAGATTAAAGAGAAGCTTGTGTTTCCCAACAGAAGTGTTTATGTACATAGAGGAATTGTTTCCCTTGTGATAAGTTTAGCTTTTATTCTCAAGACAATTAAAGGGCTGATTATCAGTTATCACTTCAACTTCATAGACTCCAACATGAAACAGAAGTTGTGAAAGCTAGTGGATATATATTTTCAATTCATAAGCTAAATGTATTCAAGCCAGTTACATTTTAAGCATGCTTTTCTGTGATTGTTGCTCAGGAGGTTGAGTGGTTATCCCCCTATGTAAAGCTTGGTGGTTCGATCCCTAACAGTCATCTTATTGAGGCACCCAAATTGCTCCTGATGGTATTGTATTGCACGGTTGCTTCCTAATTTAATGGGTTTCGCTACATCCTTTTTGACCAAGTTTGCTAAAGAAAATCTGATTTTGTATATACATATTATACAGTATGTCTACTGTATATATATGTATATACAAATATATATAAAACAAAAAAATGTAATAATAAATAAATAATACAAAATAAAATTAGTATATAATGACAATGACTTAACTAGAGGGGGTGGGAGCAAACCCCCACTGACCGTCTGATTGGTAGATATTTATAAATGTAAAAGCTTTGAGGGGTTGCAAAGACTGGAAAATAACTATATAAATGCAGTCCATTTAGCCTTTTAGTGTATGTTCTCACCAGCTGTGTCAGTGTCAGCTTGACCACAGACAAATAATGCTACCCTGTCAGAGAAAGGCCTGTAACGGAGCTACCAGGCTAGCAATGTGCCTTGGGTGGTTGGCAGAAGAACTAATGGAGATTTTTTCTATGCACGTGTCTCAGCTGGCAGGAAACAATTTGCACGTCACGAGTGGGCCCAGAAGGCAGCCTACCTGCTGGGCTGCACCCTGGAGGAGCTCTCCTCCTCCATCTTCAAGCACCAGGCCAAGGGCACGCTGCCCAGAGCCAGCTCCATCCGCCAGGCCTGCGACGAAAATGGCACCGCAGACTCAGGTACTCCACAGACCAGGTTTTAACCAACACACGCTTTTCCTCTTCATTCCTCACAGCCAACTCCCCCCCCCCCCTCTTCTTCTTTCCTTCTCTTTGTCACTCTCACACACACACACACACACACACACACACACACACACACACACACACACACACACACACACACACACACACACACACACACACACACACACACACACACACACACACACACACACACAGACAAACGCCTCTGCTCATCACTGCAGGGAAATTGCATGCTCTGGAGAAAGTAAAGCTTATCTTAGTAATGAATACCGCAGCTTTACAATGGCTATTGACAGATAAGTACACACACTGTGTCGGGACAAGCAATTTTGGATTTGCTCTTCGTTCCTCGTCCTTGAAATCATAATTGCCTCACATTGATTTTTCACATGTGCAGGTCCTTTGACTTCCATCAAGACTGCAACACACACTTTGAAGGGCAGGAGGTTGCAGTTAAAAGTCTGTCAGAGAAGGGATGGGCAAACTTGACCTCCGTTTCACTTTTCAAGTGGTTACCTCCCTCACACATGAACATACAGACCAAATTCAAAACAAACCTCTACACACTAACCCTTCCCGCTTACAGTGTTTGCGCGTTTCTGTTGAGGTGTTGAAGACTGGATGTGGGAGTTATTAAACCGTCCAACAGGAAGTCATAATCGGCCCTTACTTAACCAACTGCCCTGCCTGACCAGGTGCAATGCTGTTTGTGCCCTTTTTATGGAACATTGAGTAGAAATAGTTCCATGCAAACATTTAGCCTGCTAGTAAACTGTGCACACATATTGCACATGTTGTAGTTTTATTTGTTTTACTTAGGATCATAAACATCTGTTTGACCACTATAAAAAAGGAACCTTGTACCTATTTGAACTTAATATTATTGTTTTCAACTAACCTCATACAGTTATGGGACATTTGTTGACATATTACATTTAATGAAAGTCAACGTTTCAGTTTTTTCAGTGCAGTCTAGAAATGCTACACATTTTCAACTGATGGGAAGGTTTTGAATATTTACATGCAATGCAAAAAACAACAAAAACCAAGCGTTTCAGAAACATTCGATTTTAGACCTGAAGTGGTTTAAAAAAAAAAGATAAAGAATTTTTGGGGTTTTATTATAATTTATATTTATTGTTTTTCATCCAAGAGATGCTGATTCCAAACCATTGTTACAAAATGTTACGACAATTCCTTTCTACCAAAGAGAGAGAAGTTAAATCCCGAATCTTGTTGCAGTATTCACATCCAACACCTTAAAGAAGGGGGCTTCATTCGGCTGTGAGTGTGACTACAGACTGAGTTCGCTCTTCACAAAGTGGGAGTGTGTAGGGATCGGTTTGGAAGTGAGCCACAGTCATCGATGTGTGTGTGCATGAAAATGTCCCTGTGGCACCATCAACACACTATTTGGTGTGAAATTGAATGAATTAGGAGAGCTTAACAGGTGGCCATTGCCGCTGGACACAGACATAAGTATGCACGGCTCTGACCAATTCAGAAACACCTGAATCCCAAATGATCCCGCTTTAGACTATTGGCAGACAGTTTGTGTTCCTCATACCCGCCGTCGGAAACAATAAGCACAAATATAATGCTGTTTAATCTACTTTTAGAAACAAATGGTGTTACCATAGTTCCAGGGAAGCTTTTGCTGCTCAGAAAACGTCTTCTTTGTATTAAACTGGCTCTTATGTTCTTTTGTTAATAGAGGTTTGTGAACTGGTTATTTTTCTAATCTTTTCTGTGTCTGGCTGCCTCTCATTGCAGGATCCAAGGCTTCGGGCATGGACTGTTTAGAGGCCATGGCATCAGGGCTTTATTCTGAGCTCTTCACTATTCTCATTTCTTTAATAAACAGGTAAGTATTTCTGATCAAGCACATGTTTGAAGCTGTGTCAATTGTAGATGGCATTATTTGTAGCTGCACTTTTTATAATGGAAACCTACTTGGGTGCTTTGTGCATCTTATAAAGAGGATACATTATGAAAAACTCTTGTATATATTACATTTACATATCTGGATTTCTTTCCAACCCATAAAATGTGAAAAAAGACGAGCAATCATTTTTTTGTGGGCTGTCACAAACAGAAAACACAGGATTCTACAAGCAATTCCTATTTGGCTCCATTTCATATGTCTGATATCTAGGATCTCCCCCCATAGCGTGAACAATTACTTAAAGAATCCACATTTTTCTAGCAAGCCAATCTGAAAAGACTGGTCATTCTGGATAGTGTCTTAAAGAGACAGGCTTTAAAACAGAGTGTTTTAGACATAAGGTATATGCAGATAGGACAGTATGGAAAAATAATCGTTTATTTTAATATTCAAGCGTGGGATTATATTGTAGTAAAAAAAACTAAATACAAGCATAAACCTAAAGATGTTTATGAAATGTCCCCTTTAAACAAAACAATTGTAATTCTGCTTGACATATTAGATATTTTTCTAAATTGTAAATACATCATTTTTAAGCGATGTCTGTCCAGAAAACGATGGTTTGTAATGTCTTTCTGATAAGTTTACAAGTATAAGTATTTATTCATATTACATACAACGTGTCTGTACTGATCTATAGTGTAATCAATTTGAATACTACAGCTCCAGTGCTTAAACATAATAATACTGTTAATTCTATATATACTTTTAACATCTGTCATATTTATATACCTTTACGATACATATATATTACTCTATACATAACTGCATTTTGTTGTCCCTCTACTTGAGCTATCTGCAGTGATAATACAGTTGAATCTAATCTAATCTCATGAAATGCTATTCTAGCTCAATGGCTCGGGTTTAGGCGCTAACCCAAACCTAAGATTATGTTTAGTGAGGGTTAAAGTTGGAGATGACGTTGGGAGAGCTAAGGTTAAAACTAGGGGTTACATGCAGTGAATGCAATCAATAAAACATACTCTCAAGTATTTCAATGTTTCTGTGTGTGTTTACCCTGCGTGCTTCAGGGCCTTGAAATCCAGCCAGCACTCCTTGTGCTCTCTGCTCATCGTGGACACGCCGGGCTTTCAGAACCCCCGGCTGGCTAAGCGTGAATGCGGCGCAACCTTCGAGGACCTTTGCCACAACTACACTCAAGAACGCCTGCATTCCCTCTTTTATCAGCGCACTTTCGTTCAGGAGTTGGACAGATACAAAGAGGTGAGGACATGTGAAGTGTTAGGCACCTCCAGGAGGGTTATTTAAAAATGTATTCCATTACAATAACAAATTACCTGTAAAATATGTGATTTAATCAAAGTATAAAATTGATGTACCCTAGTTACTTTCTTTTACTTTGAAATATTTCAATATGAAATACAGGCAAACAAATACAAGAAAAAAGACTTAAGAGACGCTACTTAAATGTATTATTTAAGGCAACAGCACAATGTATACTTAGAGAAGCAAATCTTTTATATTAAAAGTGTGTCCCCTGTCGGCAACGGTTAAAATAGAATCGCCCCGTCAAAATTGAAATCCCCTATTAATGTATTGATTATAGGTCCGGGTCCGTATAGGTCGGCGTCTGGGTCCGGATCCGGACCGCGGTCCGCCTGTTGCCGACCCCTGGCCTATCATGTTCAATGTGTTGGAGCGCTAGCCAATAGATCGGAGAGTGTAACATAGTGATGTCACTATGTTACGGAAGTAAACAAATGGTTGCAATGGATGCGTTTCAGGCAGGGGGGAGTGTGTGGGAGAGAAACTCCCTCTGGAGGGAACTTTGGGATTTTAGTCTTTGCAGACCATTTACATGCACAAAAACCTGTAACACACTACAGGAAAGGGAAACCCCCAAAAACACAATAGGGCCCCTTTAGGCATATTCATTCACTGAGAGCCACAATGTAAATACACAATGCATGACCATACATAATTGACCTTATACTGAAAATCTAATTCAGGAAGTACGCCTACCTATTCTACTACAAAATAGTATCTTTGACAAAGTCTTTATTTGTAAAAGCTTTGTCAAATTAGATGTAGACTCCTTGGATAATGACAGTTTATTAATAGCTGGATGGCACTGCTTGCACTGAACAGTAATGTTGTTCAGTCTTTTTCCTTCAAACGCAAAATAAGTTATGATTAGCTATGGTTTCAACAGAGAATCGCTTCACTTGGTGTATTGAGACTCGGGAAGTGTTGTAATGTGTGCTTCGTAATATATCGTTCTTTATTTTAATATGTATTGTAACATTATAATCTAAAAAAAATGTTATGTACGATAATGTGTCTTTTTTAATATAACTGAAAGGGAATACCTTGTTTTTGTAAGATAATTACGCTATCCCGTTACTTGTATTCCGTTACACCCCAAGCCTGTGCACCGTGCACACAAACATAACTTCCCTTTCTTCTTCCTACCCCTCTCCCTTTGTCTCTCAGATATATCAACTCCAATAGCGCATGTGCTCATACATCAGATACACCATCCCTCCCACCTGTCTCTAGCTGTGACAAGGCAAAGTAGATTGTGTGTTAGACCTCCTCATTAGGGATGCCAGTCTTCACCTCTTCTCAAAGATCAAAGTAAAGTCACCCACGACTGCCTTCGGGAGAAACGCCCAGCTGCACAGCGGCGGTGCAGCTCCCCAAAGAAGGAGCTATTCTTCTTCTGTCCTCCTTTGAGTTTGTCTATCAGTGCAAGCCACTACAACTGGGCCCAGGCATAATACAAGTTGATATATAGTGATGGATATGAGATAAGTTCTTTCATCACTTGCATACATATATCCACCCATTACTGCTTTCCAAACTTTAATCTTAAGGAAGGGAGGATATTCAAAGTTCAAATAAACAAAAATAAAATGCCAATAAGTAGTTGAAGAAAAATGTGCAATGAAAAGATAAAATAAAGTATAATACAAAAATAACAAGTTGAAATAAACATGTGCAGTAAAAGATACAAATAAAATAGAATGAACATTTTTATTTAAAAATAAAAACCAAATAAAGTAAAAAGATTAAAATAAAAAATAAAAAATATAATTTCTATAAACATGAGAAGTACATTTAAGAATGTGCAATAAAAACATACAAATAAAATAGTATAACAATATGTATACAAAAATGAAGTTGAATTTAAATGTGCAGTAGAATAATATTTTTTTAAATGTAATAGAACAGATATTTATACAACCATAAGAATGTGCACATTGTAAGGGTTCTTTTATAACTCAGCCAGAGCACACTAAAGCTACGCAGAAATACTGCTTTTAATTCTTTGAACAAGGATCCAGGATTTTCTCACCCACATTCACTCCTACATGTGCCCGGGAGAAAGGGAATTGGAGCGAAATGAAGTATAAATGCATAAATATGTGGAGTGTAATTCTCTCTTGTCAGTGCAACTTGAAAATACAAGAAGCTGTGAAACTGGTATTAAAAAAGGGGTCAAACTCGTTTGACTCAGCGCACAGTATCAATAATGGCAGGTTAAACTGTGATACACATAAAAGCAACATGCTTTTTAAGTCCAAATTCAATTGAGAGCTTTAACTGTGTGGAGAGTTTTTGTATATAGCAGAGAACAAAAGTCATTTCGGCTACTTCACACACACTGTCAACTGGAACACTGGCATCTGTCACGGCCACACTATTAGCAGCGCCAGCATTTCCCCACATTCCCAATGCAGCTAGCACTTTGTCACTGCGAGCCGCATTACGCCTGATCTGCTCGGGCGAAGGGCATTTACTCTATTTGTTTCCACTTTAATCCCACAGATGTTGTTATGTGCAACAGTAATGAAATATTTAGAGAGTGACTTTCCATTTACCTATAGGAAAAACAGTCTTGGTAAATGTCAAATGTTGTTGTTGTTATTATAGATTCGTTGTGGCTTTTAGTTTTCTTACATTTAGTATGCCATTGTTTTTTTCTTCTATTCTGGAGAATGTCCAGTGCCTGGGGCTTTTTTCAGATAACAATTCCTTTTTATTATTCATTTATCTAATAATACATTTTTTGTTGAATCCTTTTGTCTATAAAATGTCTGAACATAGTTTAAAATATCTTATTTGACAGGCAGGAAACTGTTTTCATTTTGCCTAAAAAATTGCTGAAAGTTAATATTATGAAATGGATTAATCGCTGTAGATGAACCGAGGATGTTATTATATGACATTCACATTTATATGAGCCTGGGTGACAAAATACACACAATAGCTACAGTTTTGTAAACCTCAGTGAACATTAATTGAAAAAGATAGATATCATTATTTCCCTAAAGGTTTTTATTTCACAAAATATTCTGCTTCAATCCCTATTTATTGGTGTCAAGCCTTTCCAAAACCAATATTTCACTGACAAGTTATATAACTACTTAAAAAAGGGATTTTATTTTAAGGGAGATGATGTCATAAAATATTACATTTGAAGCTTAATTTGAACACCTGACTAGATGCTTCTTATGTAAACATTTTTGATCAGAATCAGAATATCAGAATACCTTTATTAGTCCCACAGAGGGGACATTTACCTAGCCCTTATTCCTAGTTCATTTAAAACTACTTTCACAACACCATTGAATTTTTTAGCGGCAGCAAGTATGACCAAACTAAAAGTGGCATTCAAACTGTTGTTCCAATGTTTCCTGGCTTTCTGGAAAAGTTCCTCTCCCTGAAAGGGGACAGCAGGCTCCTCACATAGAGAGACTTCCCTTACAACTGCACCCACAGAGGAACATATTCATTCTTCATATCTCCATTACTATTTCAAGAATATCAGCCCCCTCTTGATTAAACATATTCGTCTATGTCCATGAAATGACATAAACCCAGCGCTCCCTTCTTCTCAGCATGTTAAAATATATGCCAATAACTGAATGACTTTTTATTCCACACTATTCAAATGTCTTGTTTCTGTTATTTAGTATCATTACTAACAAGTACAATTGTTATCAAATTGAAAAACAGACTAGTGCAATATCCAAATTGCTTTTAAGTGCAATATTTGTAACAGGCAAAACATGTAAAAGCATCGTTCTGAATGTATTACTGTGCTGAGAAGATGTTCCAGCCTACAAATAGTATTCTACAAACTTCATAAAAATCCTTCTTTGGTTCAGATTCTCCCAAAAATCACACCATGATAATTTTGTTATCTCTTTCAATAATAATGCGAATAATGTTCCATATTGCAATATTAGTCAAATAATATCAATTCGTTATTTTTTGCCAACTCCTGCAGACATCCAGTATGTTCCAAAACATTATATATTTTCTTTTATATACAGTACATGCTCCAAAAAAACAGGATTCACACGTTTTACATTCCTTTTTTCACATGGTCTCATATTGTTTTTATTTCATTTCATCAAGCATTTCCTTAAACTATTATAAATGTAACATTTGTGTAACATAATAGAGCATTAAAGAGTGTCTCAATCTGCGTCTCCAGGAGAACATCGAGCTGGCTTTAGATGACACCGAGCCCAGCACCTCCCTGTCTATAGCAGTGGTAGACCAAGCCTCAAGTCAAGCACTGGTAAGTTCAATGTTTTCATGTCTGTTATTTCTCGTGAAAATATATGGATATTTTCATGCATGGATCCGGTGTTTCCTCAGAATGCTTATCAGAACCCCCAATAGTTTAATTATTTGAATTGTGTTCACACAGTTTGAAAATACAAGGACAATCATAGGACATGATCATGATAAACTTTATGATGCTTGAAAACAGGGGCCCAGACACGAAACAGAAAGTAATTACAGAATATATTACTATCACATCTAGAAGTGTAGAGTTTTAATATTTTATACAGAATCACTACAAGCTAAAAAACACCTAACAATGACCAAATACCCTAAAATGTAACCCAAACAACTACTGTACATGGTCTGAAAACATCAATTTCATCAGTCTAAACATTGATCTTAAATAGGTAAGATATAACAAACACATATTTGACAAAGGGAAGATAATAGTACACATTAAATGCATTTTAGAGCAAAGTAAACTGTGTAGTCAAGCTTTGAAATATTTGCTTAACATATTACATGTCACTTGTTAGACGCTTTTATCCAAAGCGACTTACATACTTGTTACGCCACTCTCTAGGGATAGAGGGAAACAACATACACCAGTGTGGAATTGGTAATAATTATATGTATTTATTTATAAATAATAGTGGTCACAAAATGATAATGGCGTGCAGACTGGCACAAACAAAGTGCCATATACCGGTCGCAACAACCAACAAAAGGAGAACTCCAAAAGAGAGTCTTACAGGTTATACACATTGAACACTACACAAAAGAAACACAAACCCCTCACGTTTTAAAGTGGTACAAATAACTGCAAAGGCTGCGGGAAACACAGCGGCTACTACTCGACAGGCGCTACCAGCTAAGCTACCCTGGATACACAATTATCTCTCTGAACACAGAAGCACTGGTTTAACACGCTGTTATACAGTATCGCTCTAACACATAAGGCACTAATCGTCAAGCAATCACATAAACACAACAAGAGGCTAGAGGCGTCTGTCCCACATCACAGAGCCTCCCGAGTGATAGCTGTTCCCAGGCTTTGTAGTCATCTCCGGAAGGTGTGCGCTGGGATGGCACGGGGATTGGAGGGCGTCGGGCCCGGCGTGCTCCAATCAGTGTCCTCGGAAGTGGACCAAGAGATGACAGCCAATGACGTTGGGGCAACCACACAGCTCATTTACATAATCACACACACACACACACAGCTGCAAACAATCCCAGACAGGTTAACGAGCAGGCAGAAACAGCAGCCGTAACACCCCCTCCCTTAAAACACAAACCTATGGTTTTGTTAACCATGCCTACTAACTCTGAAGGACTCTGAGGACTCTGAGGACTCTGAAGGACTCTGAGGACTCTGAAGGACTCGAAGGACTCGAAGGACTCTGAAGGACTACCGAACATTTTTCTCTACCTTGAAAGCATGAGGATGAGAAGGGAGTGGGAAGCTTCCTCCGGCATTACCGAAAGCGCGCAGCTCGGAGTCTAGCTCCAGCTGACGCATCCGGACTACCGTGTCGATTTCAAGCTTTCTTAGTTCTAACTGAAACTGCCTGTCTTGCTCCTTGTCTTTTGCCTCTAACTGAAGCCGTGCTCCAATCAGTGTCCTCGGAAGTGGACCAAGAGATGACAGCCAATGACGTTGGGGCAACCACACAGCTCATTTACATAATCACACACACAATCCCAGACAGGTTAACGAGCAGGCAGAAACAGCAGCCGTAACAATACTCAATACTGTGCACAATCCCCACAGGAGCAATTTGGGGTGAAGTGTCTTTCCCAGGGACACAACGACGTGCTGACTGCAGTCGGGTTTGAACCTGTGCTCCCCTGATCCGAACACCAACGCACAACCCACTGTGCCACACGCCTCTTACTAACATATGCGGAATTGAGCGCTTTTTAAAGACAGACAGTATCAACAGTTTCTGTTTCAATCTCATTCCGACATCTGCAAACCACACTAAAGCTGGTAAACACAAGTTCAAGTTGTTTTGCCCTTTATAAGATAATGTCTCCTCATATGTATGCAAGAGAAAATAAGTTGGGATAATATCACACAGTCTGTCGGTATTGACTACATTATACATTAAACAGGCATTCCATTTTCACATAGAAAACTCTGGATACCCTTTTGTTTTTAAATTCAACAATAAATATTATCATTTAGCTTCAGAAGTTTTCTTTTGTGTGAGTTTTAAATATTAAAAGGTGTCTGAGGCTTAAAAGAGAGGGCAGGAGAAGGAAAAAGAAAGGTTAGAGAATTGACTTGGAGTGAGAAAAATCAATGATTGGCCTCTGCAGCCTGTGATCTGCACCATGGAAACAGAAATGGCAGAGTTTCTAGAGTCATAGATCACTTTGTTATAATTCCAATGTGTTCAGTTTGAGTGCTTTACTTTTAAGGGGGTCCATACACTGATGGGAGAAGCACTGAACTGTAGTACATCACTCTTAAACCAAAGGGGTACAAAAAACGCTGATTCTTCAAAGTCATTTCTAAAGTAAACTAAACAAATCTGCTGGTTAGAATGAAAAGATCCATTATTTTCACTCACAGATATGTTTTTTCTCCCGTTGTAGCTCAGATGTCCTTTATCGCTCGAATGCTCAATTCATTGTGAGCCTCACACTTATCATATGTCTCCTCCAAACTGATACTGTGTGTTGTATTTGAAGTCAGCGTAGTGTGCACTGCTGATAAGGGTGTCTCCAGTGTAACTTCCTGATAGCTGCTTAAAACTGTTTTTGGTTTTTTCATTCTTATTCCCAAGCTATCAGTGTGGATATTGTTCCCACTGGAGCTCATTGTCATCTGAAAAACAATAGTGGCTTAGTTTATGTCTTTGGGCAAATAAAAAAAGGGCCTTATTATACTCATGTTCAAGTTTCATATTTGTAGTTTGTGTCTCTACTGGGACATGTCTCCATGATTTAATGTTCAAAAAGCTCTTTATCTTTCTCATCCTGCCTGTGCTGCAGCACCTCTTTTCACCCTCTGTCTGAAACCAGAGCCCAGTCTGCTCTGATTGGTTAGCTGGCCGGCTCTGTTGGGATTGTTCAACCGCTTAGAGATGTACCGCCCCTTAGCCTGTCACGTTCAATGTGTTAGAGCGCAAGTGTTACATAGTGATGTCACTAGAGAAACTCCCTCTGGAGGGAACACAGGGATTTCAGCCTTTGCAGACCATTTACATGCACAAAAACCTATATTACACACTACAGGAAAGGGACAACCCCAAAAAGCACAATAGGGCCTCTTTAATGTAGTACTCTTGCAGAGTTTCAAACCAAATAGAAAAACAAAGCACGTTTCTTACTGTTTTGAAGTATGCAAAAGTAAAGCTTCATGCCAAATAAAGTTTGGCACAGAAAATAAAAACCTTTCCCTTGCACTTACTGTATCCCATAATCATTAATAAGAGTGGGTTTTCTTTTCTTCTGTGTTCACGCTAATTGTAATACTAATTGTATTACTTTTTAATCCCTTTTTCCTCCTGCCATTTTCCGTATTCATGAGCTCTTTTTTGTTTCCATTTCAATTATAAGCAAAAGCTAAGTTGATGATGCCATTATCACAGCGACTTGCTGCAGGGTGCAGGGAGCGCAAATGCCTTTGAAACTTTCATTTCTGATGCTAGAATTACAAGGTTTTTCTTTCCCTTTTCTGCATTACAATATATTTTCCTTTTCAAGACCAAACAGTTCTATCTGTTTTCTTGTAAACATGATTTATGTCTGTTTTCATTTTTGCTGTCTTTGTAAGGCACTTGGAAGTGCTCTATAAAAAAAAAAATATATATATTTTTCAGAGGCCAGCCCCCAGCATTTGAAGGATAATCTTCAGAATCATTCGTAATTATAAAGATTGTTTGCAGGCAGAAATGTCCTCAGATTCATGAATGTGTTCCCATTTAATAGCTAAAGCAAGCTAAATGTCCTTGTTGCCATGTGGTTTGTTACACAGTCTTTAGCCATTTGATTAGCAAATATTTTACGCTCATGTTCTGTTGTACACAAAGGATTCAAGGCAAAATACAACATGTTGTGTCCACACTAGATTTTCACAAAGGAGCTACGACCTCTGTGCGTTTATGAGAGCGTACATGTTTGTTTGACAGGTGCGGACGGTGAGGACAGATGAGGCGCGGGGCCTGCTGTGGCTGATGGAGGAGGAGGCGCTGCAGCATGGGGGTTCAGAGGAAACCCTGTTGGGACGTCTCTTTAGCTACTATGGGCCTGCCGAGGGCGAGAGCAAAGGCAAGGAGAGGACAAACACACACACACACACTTTTCATGGGTTCAGGTTTATATGTCTTTCTACTATTTATTCACCCTGAATGCCATTGTCCCACACACATGTGCGCACATAAACTCAAAGCTAATACAACACATGGCAAGCATTCTACTTGAGTGTTTTTAAAGGAAAGGACTAAAACTTTGAAAAATATCAATTTACTTGTGTAAAAACTGCCAGACCTATGATGTATATTTTGGTGAGTTTAGCACTTAAATTATCCTAGATGTTTTCAAATCCACTTAATTAAATGAAGGTAAGAGTCTTTTCCATTGGGTCGCCTTGATTTAACGTTAATGGTAGCCAAATCGTGAAACCATTTTATTCAGTGTTTTTACCCTTTATTTTGGGGAGCAGGAGACCTAATTTGGCTTCTGTTCAAAACCTTGTAAACGATGAACAATTAAGGTTATTCTAACTGGTTAGAAATTGACCCCAGTAAAATTGGCAATACATGAATGATGTTGCTAAATCATTAACAGGGTGTAAAGAATCGTACTTGGTATGAACTTTCATCACGGTCAATCATTTGAAAGAGCAGAATAATTGTTTCCTTTCTTTCACAGTATTTATCGATTCTTGCCACAGGTTTTATTCAGAAAGAGACATTCATTATGTATTACAAACAATGTTTGAGACGTCAGTAAAGACTTTTCTTTTGTGTCAAAGAACATTGATTGTACTGTATGAAGAGACCGATAGGCTATTTATCTTGATAGAATAAATTGTTCTCAAAGCACTATTCGTATCCTACTGTGGATGAGTCATAGAAATTCTCTATGTATGTAACCTAACAACTGTTTCTTCCCAAGATTACATAATTGTATATAAGTGGTCCCTATGGAACTCAATAGAAATACATCAGAAATATATAAGCCAGGTTGGAGCTCTAGTTTATCATCCATATGTCTATCACATGAACAACTAGGTTGAGGACAGATTGTCTTTTATTATCGCAGTATCAGTAAAGTTTATATAGGTTTGTGGCAGTGCATACAAGAGGAACCAAGACAAGTTGCAGCTCTGATTAACCCTTCACACTTTACTAAAGTCATGAAGGAGACTGTTCCAGGAATCTGACACTTTCTTTTTCCATTTTCATCAGGTCACACTTTCCTCTTGAAGAGTGAAAAGGATCATCATTTCCTACTCGGCCACAGTCACGGAACCGACTGGGTGGAGTACGACGCCTGCGGGTGGCTGAACTACGCCAAGCTGAATCCTGCATCTACCAATGCTACAAACCTGCTCCAGGACTCCCAGAAGTACGAATGAGTAATCCAACAGTATTACTTTAGTAGATTTTTCAAAAGAACTTTAGGCTGAAGTTGTGTTCTCTTACAGGAAGATCATCAGCTCGTTGTTCATGAGCCGAACTGCCGGAGCCACCGTTCTGTCCGGTTCGGTCGCTGGCCTTGAAGGCGTTTCCCAGCTTTCATTGCGCCGGGCCACTAGCATGAGGAAGAGCTTCACCACAGGGGTTGCTGCTATCAAGAAGAAGTCCTTATGTATCCAGATAAAGCTTCAAGTGGTGAGAGGAGAAGATGACAACAACACAGAGGGGCAAATGTATTGAATTGCATATCATTTACACCAGTTATCTGCCAAGTCTCAAGGTCTAATTCATAAAATAAATAACAGAGAGGAAAGGAAGAAATATAAGCGCAAGATTAGTGAAGAAATGATTTCATTATCTGCTTATATAATAAACAAGCAGCAACCTCTGGTGATGAAAAATGAAGCCAACGCAGAAATGCCAAAACTGCAGTATGTGATAGGCCAGGGGTCGGGACATATCTAATCGGTTGACCAATCACAATTATCAATACAATTATGAAACCTGAAAATGAGCATAATAGGGCCCCTTTAATATTCAGGATGGAAGTAGCAACAGAGATAATGTATACCCTTTTCTTTTTAAGCAATACAAGAAAATCATGTACATGTTAATCATTACTTTTCATTAACGTTTGGATGAGTTAAGACACAACTGAACATGATAATGTATGAACTCCTCAACAAATTGAGGAGAAACATAAAGATAACACACATGCTTGAAGTTAGGCTTTACAACAGTGGTATCCAAACTTTTTTTCATAAATGCACCTACAATAACCCACTCTCATCACGTTCTTTGATGGTCTTGCAATATCATTTTAGAGAAGAAGCATTAGAAGGTACACTGCTGAATGCATCTTCTACATTTTTACTGTGCAACAGCACTCATGGCTTTCAACAAATGTTTACTAAAATCGCCTCACTGCACAAAAACGGCAAGCTTACCACCTCCCTGG
The DNA here is from genome assembly GCF_902827165.1 of Trematomus bernacchii. Classification (NCBI taxonomy): domain Eukaryota; kingdom Metazoa; phylum Chordata; class Actinopteri; order Perciformes; family Nototheniidae; genus Trematomus; species Trematomus bernacchii. The sequence goes on from NW_022987513.1 coordinate 2,993,882, forward strand.
TAATAAACTTAACCGGAACATTTTCTCATCAAGAATTATACTTCCTGTCCCGGCGAGTTTGGGTGCCTTACAAATTGAGATGATACAAATGGAATGTTTTATTATCTCTCTTCCGGCACTGTTATAGAGTAACTAAAGTGCTTGACAAGAGCATCGTTCAGAATCGTTATGCTAGATATAACCTGCATGTGGCTATTAAAACAAACTCCCTAAAGTAGTATTTTAAGGAGTGCACGTCAGAACCAGTATGCTTTACATTTGGTTGCTTTGAGTAATAACAACATATTACATAGATAGATAGATACATCTTGGGGAGACATTGCGTCGGCCTTCCACAGTCCCTAACCCTGCTCTGTATTTTCCAGGATGCTCTCCTTGACATGGTGCGCAGGTCCAGGATTCACTTTGTTCACTGCATATTGCCCAAGGCAGATGCCCTGAAGGCTCTGAGCGGATCCCTGTTCAAAGCGGGCGAATGTGAGGCGCAAGGGGAGGCTGGAGATCCCGGCTTAATGCAGCTCGATGTAGCCTTGCTCCGTGCTCAGCTGCGTGGCTCCAAGCTGCTGGACGCTCTCCGGATCTACAGGCAAGGTGAGGCGGCGGCCAAACTCACATACTATGCACAGGCAAAGAAATGCACAGAGCTGTAAGACGTTCTCAGATCTTCTGCTTAAGTCAAAGTAGCAATGTTGTATAAGTAAAAGTACATAAGTATAAGCATCAACATATACTAAAAGTTACCAAAAGTAAAAGTACAGAATAATGGATAGTATTTATTATATGATATGGCTATTGGCACATTATTGAGTTTTTATCACAGCTGTTTAAGGTGGAGATTATTTTAATGACTTTATGTACTGCTGCTGTGTATCTTAACCAATATTTATATGTCATTATGTTTTAGTTGATTTATGATTTGTATTAGCTAATCATCAGAATAGGTAAAGTAAATGCAATATTCAATATTCCAAAATGCACAGTGTTTTAAGAACTACTCAGATCTTTTGCTTAAAGGTAGGTAAGTTTGAGAAACCGGCTCGAGATACACTTTTTGTTATATTCCATGGAATGCTCTTAACATCCCGATAGCAATGAATATATTAAGTGCTTTGACAAAAAATCCATAAAAAAATGTCATGTGTGGAAGCTGTAGTACTGTAAAAAGCACGACCAATCATTTTAGCCGGCCCGGCTAAAATAACTGGATGGCCTACCTGCCTGTCAGCCTTCCATCTGTGCACAAACGTATCTCGTGCCCTCATTGGTCATGTGCGCGTTCGTGTGTGTTGGAGGAGGGGCTCTATAAGGAAGTGGCAGATTTTCTCCGGCTGTGTATTTTCAAATTCTAGCGATCTCGAGCCGGTTTCTCCAAAATTACCTACCCTACCTTTAAGTCAAAGTTACTATGCTACACAAACATACTCTATTACAAGCAAAGGAACGGCATTCAAAATCTTAAAACATAAAAGTATTTACGCTTTTTTAGTACTTGTTACTTGTAATGGCCCATTTCAGAATCATATGTAATAAATTACTGGAATTATTGGTGCATTATTGTGTTCGTCACAGCTGGTAAAATATAGAGTAGAATAGGGCTAGGGTTAGGGTAAGGGTTAATATCACGTAAAGTATGGGGTTGGCTAAAGCTGTCACATAGATAAAGTACAATGTTGGCTTCCAAAATGTAGTGGAGTTGAAGTATCGAGTAGCATGAAATTAGGGTGAGGGTTTAATGTAATGTAAAGCACAAGTTCCTCTAAATTGTGCTTATGTACAGAACTTGAGTAGATGTACTTTATTACATTCCACTTCTTGAAATACAGACCTTCTAACATTTCAAGAGTCTAACGTTGTTATTCTGCACCGACCTTCACAGGTTACCCCGATCACATGGTGTTCTCGGAGTTTCGCCGACGCTTTGATGTGCTGGCACCGCACCTCACAAAGAAGCTCGGGAGGAATTACATCGTTAAGGACGAGAGGAGAGTGAGTCAATCAACGGGAGTACAGCTCCGCCAGTGGCCAAGCGCAGGGAAGATTAATGTTGTGAAGAGGCAGCTTCATTACATCTGCCCCTGATTTGTCAGCAGCCAACTGACAGAGAAATACACCCTCATTCATCAGAGCCATTGTAGTGATCTAATCAACTTAACCTTATCGGGATCGTGCCTGTTAAGGAGGCAGATCGGTAGTGTGGCTCAGAAAGTGCTTACTGCGTTCAAAGCTACAACATACCGTTCAAGTAGATGTACTTATCATCTTTTGTAATCTGGGCATTGGACACCAGCTGGCAAGGTTTTACCCAATTGTTCCAACATTACTGGTGCTTTACCTCTGTATAAACCTTTAAAAGAAGATCGCTTTGAATGTATTTGTAGAAGAACCATCATTTAGAGCGTTCTCTGCATTGGTCCTCTTCAAGAGAAGCAGAGTTAAAGTGCAAAATAAAAATACAAAAGTTTGTTTCTAGGGGGAAATAAGAAAGGGAGAGTGAAAGAATGGGGTCGGGGGGGTAGAAAAGCTATTTTCCCCCTGTGCCCATGTTTTGTGGCTCAGTTTCTGTGGAAACGCTGGCAAACAAAAGCCCCTCAGTACTAGTGGCAAGCCTCTCCTGGTGTAATCTAGATCGGCTGGAGGATCAAGTGGAGAGGGGAGGCTGAGACAACAATACACCTACAGTAAACAGGCCGGTACTCGGGCAGGGAGAGGCTCCAGGCTGGCTGAGAGTGTACCTCTGTATCGACATTATGTGTGTCTTGAGGAATATTCCAGGGAATGGGGGATTATTGTGGGACAAGTTGCAATTAGTAGTTGGGAGATTCTAAGAAGCCAAACTTTTCCCGTGCTTACTTTCAAAACAAAATCCAGCCGGGAATGGATGTGAGAGAAGAAAAGGGGGAGTGGGGGGGCTGCACTGTACCATTAGTTCAGCATGGCAACTGAGGGGAACTGTGGACTGCTGAAGTGTTGCAGCGTCAGTAGAGGTTCCCACTGGATCCAGCAGTTGAAAGACTAAAGAGTGTGTGTGTGTACATGTGTGCCTTTACCCAGGCTGTGGAGGAGCTACTGGAGTCCTTGGATTTGGAGAAGAGCAGCTACCACATGGGTCTCAGTAGGGTAAGTAATGCCGACACATCTCAAATAAATAAGCAGCTTTAAGATGATTGAGGAAACCTTTTGCTGTAAATCACTGCCAGTTTCCCTCCTCTTAAAGCTTCCAGCACAGAGCTGCAGTACAAGGCCTCTTTTTATCCTTGTTTTTTTTTACTGAAAAAGCCACTTTCGGTCTGGGGGGAGCGTGTCTTGCTTTACACCTATCTCTCTTTGAGGTTGTTTGTCATCCTTTTTTTGGAGGGTTTCCAATCCTTACCCCTTTTTGCATTCTTCCGAGAGGCACTACTCTACCCTGTGCTACTGCCGTTATTCTTTTTCATCTCAGGTCATTAGAGCAAATTCTCCCACCTGATGGCCCTCTTTGTTTTTCCCCATACCCGTTGTAAAGTAATCACAGTTAACACTGCCTGACACACTGAGATATAATCCTATCAGCCGGAAAGTGGCCATCAGCCCTGGAAAAAGGAAATCAAAGGAAACAATAATGTAGAAAAGAGTGGAACTAGTGCTCAGAGATACGTGCGTCTGTACAGCTCACTTTTAGAAAAAAACACACGGTTTGGAGGCAGCTTCACATGGTGCCATACTCTGGAGTGTGAAATGGGCTCAGGAGTGGACAAGCGCAGCTGGCCTTTCACAAAGCATTCCAGCAGCATCCTAGCAACCTGTCTCACTTGCATGCCAATTACAGCAGATCCATATTATCTACAGTATAACAGCGGTGGATTCAGGGCTTTTGACAGGACCTGCCATTAGAAATAGTCGAAATAAAATACCATTTTACATTTTTAGAAAGTGTTGAATTCATCACTTCTTCTCCCTGCTCCCTTAACAATAATGTGGACAGTCCTGGCAAAAACCTTTTTTTTGTATTCAGACTTTTTACATTTCACTATGTTCTTATTTCAGCATCATTTCATCTGTTTCATGCACTTATATCACAGTATCATGCCTTTATTCTGGCCTCATACTGCTGAAGTGAACTACTTAGATGCACAAAGTAGCACGAATGAACACAACATTTTACTGGATCGTACTTTACTTTGTTGAATGGCTAAAGTGTTTACCTCAAACACAGGGTATATTCCCTTGCAAAAGCTGCTCAATCACTTTCTGCTTCTGCTTTGTCAACTAATCTCCCTTTTATGATGCACATTTCTTTAATGCAGTACAAACAACTCACTTTTTACAAACTGTTTTCTAATTCCTGTTGTTTTAATCATTTGTTTATGATGTATTATGAGCATCATAGAAAGGGCTATGAGACGGATTCACTGGTGTCATTGAATGCATCACTCCTCCCTGCTGGTTTGCCGCTCCATCATTTCCCGCTTCTGCTTTGTTAACAACTCACATTCGGATTTGGTTATTTATATCGCACTGGGACTTGTGTGGAGAGACCTTGGCTGGAGACAGTCCTTCATCCATCCATGTTAATAGCTGGCTGCCATCATATCTGGGATGCATTCACAGTGCCTAATCCCTGTGAGGTACAGACAGGCCGTGACGTGATCAATCAATCAATCAATCAATCAATCAATCAATGTTTATTTATATAGCCCAATATCACAAATGTTACATTTGTCTCAGTGGACTTCACAGTTTGTACAGAATATCAGTATGACAATACGACACCCTCTATCCTTAGACCCTCAGATCGTACAAGGAAAAGCTTCCAGAGAAACCCCACAGTTTAAAGGGGAAAATGGGAGAAACCTCAGGGAGAGCAACAGAGGAGGGATCCCTCTCCCAGGACGGACAGACGTGCAATAGATGCCGTGTGTAAATTGAAAAGATAATACATTTACAACATAGGTAGACCAAATGTTTGGAAATGCGTGTGTCTATAATAAGAAGATGAATCCACGAGGATATCCATCCAGGACTCATGATCCAGGACCACAGCAACAGGCACAGCCACGACTCAAGATCCAGGGTTTGCGATCCAGGACTCAGGACCACAGCAACAGGATCAGCCATGACTCAGGATCCCGGCGTATATAGACACCAAAAAGACATTTGGGGAAGCTGGGTTATTCGGAACATGAGAGTACACAGGTACAGACAGAGAGAAGGAAGAAGTAAGGTGTCCCCCGACAAACTAAGCCTATAGCAGCAAAACTAGGGGCTGAATCTAATCAGCCCTAACTATAAGCTTTATCAAAAAGGAAGGTCTTAAGCATACTCTTAAAAACGGATAGGGTGTCTGCCGCCCGAACACAAACTGGAAGCTGATTCCACAAAAGTGGAGCTTGATAAAAAAAGGCTCTGGCTCCCATTGTACTTTTAGAGACTCTAGGAACAACCAACAACCGTGCATTCTTGGAACGCAATGCCCTAGTAGGACAGTAGGGTGTAATGAGTTCTTTAAGGTAAGATGGCGCCTGCCCATTAAGGGCTTTGTAGGCGAGAAGAAGAATTTTAAATTCTATCCTGTGTTCTATAGGGAGCCAGTGTAAGGCAGCCAGAACAGGAGTAATGTGGTCCCTTTTCCGAACTCTGATCTGCTTTATATCGGCTGTTTACCTTTGTTTTACCTTTGGCCCAGATTAGAAACAGACATGGCTGATTGTCCCAGATAATAACTTAATCACAGCCCTCTCACTTAGATAACACTCACTTGTCCACGGATTATACTGCGTCTTATTGAGTTACTGCTTCTCTGCACATATTTACTTTTCTTACTGTTTATGTTTTGCTCCTGTGCCTCACACTAAAGCCTCTAAATCCAATTTCCCCATGGCTTAAAAAAGCATTACGGCACATGATCTCTCAATAATTGTATCCTTGGCTAATAAGTTAATTCGATTGTATTGTTTTTTTCCGTTCTAGCTGTTCTTCAGAGCCGGCACCTTGGCTAAACTGGAGGAACAGAGAGACGAGCAGACCAAGCGTAATCTGACACTGTTCCAAGCTTCCTGCAGGGGATACCTGGCACGACAAGCATTCAAGAAGAGGAAGGTAGGTGTGATGGGAATTCTTTTTGGAGCATTGACTGAACGAGGGAGCTGGAGACCAATCTGAAACCTGACAAACTGAAGGTTTATTCAAAGTAATCAGCCGGAGAAATGACAATGACAATGCATCCTCTCAGACTCTCTGGGTATGCATATTTTACTGATTTTTAAGATGGCAAATATGTTTCTATAGTCAAAACATGTCTTCCCACTACAACAGAACATTATGATGGATATCACATCTGTTACTGTCTGGTGGGACCTACAGTAGCAGTGTCCTCAGACATACTTCAATTATTCCAAGTAAACAACATTCTTATATCATATGTATATAATATATAATATAACATATCTATAAAATTCACTCTTCGATGTTATTACTTTATTTATATATTAAGAGATAGAAATGAGCTCAAAATCTAATAAACAATAGGAGAAGAAGTGCTTAGTCTTACATTCAAGTAGCAGAAAACACCAAAAATATATAACCTGTATAAAAAGCAGGCCCAACTTTTTAACTGAATTTGATTTAGTTTTACTCAACTTTGGTTCTGTTGGCATTGATTACATAATGATGTGTTGCTCTGTCTGGAGATAGGACAGGGATATTGGTATTTTTAGTTTTCTTTTTACATTTGATTAATTGATTGATATTAGAGGTAGAGTCTGAGGATTGTTGATATCCTGTAGGACCTTCAGAACGTTAGCATGTGCCATATTTAACTTACTGTCCCTCTGCCATCTCCAAAACAAACATTATATAGAGGTTAAAAATCGATTTGCTGCAAGCAAAGGGAGTCACCCACCTGTATTTACAGACATTTGATGCTTCAATCTAAAATAGAAACTTCAAATGTGAAAAGAAAAACACTCTATACGTTTCCTATTTACAGAGCTTGGGCATAGTATTTACACGAGATGTGTTCTTAGTTCAAACACAGAAGGGGAAGGTAGCTTAAAATCACAGACGCCACCTCTAATTCAAATTAAACTTGGGTATACCGCATTCATTTATTCCACCGCTCATCTATATCAACATCTAAAGAAAGGAGAGAAAAACAAATGTATTCGCTTCAATATGTGGCACGACACAAGTTAGACAAAAATTCATGTGATTCTTGCAAAAGCGAGCAAACCCGTCAAGGTCCATTTGGCCGCTTAGTTGTCTTTTATTAATAGAGTATGAAGACTGTGATGCCCAGAGGCTTTGTTGCCTAAGAGTCCAGCAGGAGTTGAGAGTTCAAAACTCATTTCAGCGCCTGTTTGCTCTGCTCTTTGGGTAGATCTAACCCGCTGTACTGTAAATCCTCAACTAATTATAAATGTGTTCTCTAAATCTATTGCCCTTACCCCCCCTGCCTCTTGTTTTGTAATCCATCCAATCAGCACTCCCCGGGGGTGATATTTGATAGTGACACGTCCATTTCTGTTGCATTTGTATCAAACTGCCTCCTTTAAATGCAGCCTTATCAAACATACTGCTGACTCACACGGCCATCTGCTCCACCCATCTTCCATTTTTCTCCCAGCATTTGATGGGTCCATCTCTCTGGACCTCATACATGTCCTCTTGTGATGTATGGAGCCCCGCGGTCCTTCTCCCTCTCTGTGATTACTATTTAAGTGAATGTGCCGCTTCAGCTGGCTAGTGATGAAGCAGCAGAAACAGAATCAACATTGCCGCTCTCCATCCAGCATGACACATTGTTAGTGAGTAGTTATCTTGTATATGATACCAGGAAACTATTAAATTGTCATCTTTGCAAAAGGTAAATCAATATGACCTTTTTATTACTGTTCTTCCATTTCTCTTTTCTTTTTAGAATAAGAGTCTTGTTCAATCAAAAGAGGGCGGTGTTTTTTCTTGTCTGGGTTCAAAAGTCATCGTTCTCACAATAAAGCACAGTAAAGAGCTCGGTGCTTCATAATCCGCGAAAACTTCAAGTAAATCAACAGAGAGGAACCTTTCAAAATTGCTAGGCAACTGTGCAATTACAGAAATCATTAGCAAAGAGGCAATTTTTTCCCTCTGCCTCCATGTGACCCCTGCCTCTTGCAAATGCATCTATTTTAGAAAGATTTTACGCTATTATCCATTTTATCTTGTAATTGTATTGCACTTAATTTCAACAAAGGGCAAGGACAGATGTAACATACAATTATGAATGTGATTGGAACCGACCACAGATACATGCAAGTCATGATAAAGGTGGATCCAGAAAGGCTTATTTAAACTGTGCATATGATTATGCTTCAAACTTTGAATTTCATTTGCAGTTTTTATAAAAAATAAACTGCATTCAATCCAATGGAAAATAAATACTTGTCCCTGGAAGGGCACGGAAACGTTTATGCAAGAGAACTCACACAGACACACATATCTACAGATTTTAAATGATAAGGCCCCAGATGTAATAATTTAAAACAAAGGTAGGAATAGTTTTGCTGTGTTTTAATTGCAATGAACGGATCAAAAGGATGACAAAATAACTACATCCTGATGCCAATTTGTAACAAGTCGGATAAGGGCTAACATTTTAGCTGCTCCATTAACACTCATCACAGGAATATTGAAATTGGGAAATGAATATTAGAATAGATAGAATAGGGAGGGATGAAACCCTCTTTAATGGTCACACATGCAGAGCACACAGCACACACAGTGAAATTTGGCCTCTGCTTTTAACCCATCCTAGTACAAGGAGTCTAGTACTAGGAGCAGTGGGCAGCTATTGTACAGCGCCCGGGGAGCAATGGGAGTGGGGGGGGAAGGGGGGTGTCCGGTGCCTTGCTCAAGGGCACCACGGCAGGGCAGGAGGTGAACTGGGACCTCTCCAAGTAGAAGTCCACACTCCATATTTAGGTCTGGTCGGGGACTTGAACCAGCGACCCTACGGCTCACAGTCCAAGCCCCTACTGACTGAGCCACTGCCGGACTGGCACTGAAGTTGGCACTGAAGTTATTTTTTATACTCATAGATATCTTCATTATGTGGCGCTAAAACACACATTTTCCCACCTCAAATTTGCGTCTATACTGTTTATTTGCATTGACATGCAAAATATAATCTGTTATTTCAGATTCAGAATACTTACACCTTTATATATACCTTTGAATTTACATATCATGGAAATGTGTCTTTGGCACTGGCAAATAGCATAAAATAACACTCACCATACACAGCATACACATACACACAACAAAAGGAAAGTGTGTACAGTTTTAATAAAAGTGCAGAGTGGTTTGTTCTTTCACTGGCTTTTGTACTTTAAAATATCAGTTCTATTAAAAATAAATAATTATCAATACATGGTGAGTTAACTGTAAAACTACTGATGGGCACATGTTCTTACTTTTGAAAGTATTTGAACGTCTTATCACTAACAACATATGTTTCTCCCCCCCGAACAAAATGTTTTCTTTTAATTAATTCTCAAATGCATTTTTCAAACTTTTTGCAGACTTTCAAATCATTACCACAAAGTATAGTTAAAATGACTCATCATAATATCTGAAGGTGACAGATCACGAGTTTAAAAATGTGGATAATGCAAATATGTCGTATCCTTTAAAACATACAGTTCTGAGTGGTGCAGGTAAACTGCAGTTAAATCATCCAGTCTTTAGAATGATGGGATCATTTGACATATCATATGAAGTAACTTAGTGATGACTTACTTACTTAGAGGTTATTACGTCTGCATGGTCTAAATTGGTCAGATTGACATGTGTGCTCTAAAGGAAGAGATGCAATGCCAAGTCTAGTTGGCTTTCCCTTTTTTCCTACTGCTCCAACAACAACAGTTTGCTAGATGTATTACTATTCAACTGTTACATGTGAGGTGTATTATCTCTACTTGCAATGAAAGGCAATTCTCTCCCTCTGAATCTCATTGTGTTTATATTATTCTTGATTCAATTAGTGCACACACCAGAGTAATAAAACAGAAACAGGGCTGTGGAGTGATTCTCTTCTCCCCTTCTCACCGTGATTTACAGCGTGCTGCTGTTTAATCGTAGCGTAATCATCGTATAATAACATCCACTTGCGCTTTTGCTGTTACCCTATTATCCCTTTGTGAATATTGATAGGGCTCCATTGCCTCTTGCACTGTTTAAAGTATCCAGTCGTTGCAGGTACAGTAGATTATACTTTGCCTCAGGAACAGTGCCTGTGAGTTCTGGTGGAGCCTCTTAGACACATGCTGCTTGATGTATACAGATGTGACAGAAAGTCACAAGTTCCCTTGATTGATATTCTCTGGCATGTTAACCTTGTGAAGCTGTGCCAAGCCCATGTGACATTAAATGACAAAACCATAAAAAAAATTCCCCCGTCTTTCAACTGTCTCCTCAAGGGGACAGCCTGACATTTGAAAAGTCTGTATTTTGCCTCAGCAGGAAGCCACCACATTGGGAGTTTTGTCCTTCAGGTACCCTACATATATATTTGCATTGACATCAGTGTAAAGGAGCAAGTGTAAGCTAGCTTTAGCCTAGTAATACTACATCTGTGTATTTTCCCTTCATTGCAGCCCCGCTCACGGAATTTGAGATATACCTTCATCAGATGAGGGGGATTCTGCAGGATTTCTCATTTATTTGTAACATGCAAACCTGTAGTTCAATATGGAGGATACATCAAAGCAGGCATGGATAGGCTTTGCATACTGTAGGCTTTGCATTGGTATAAGGAACATATTTTATAAAAAGTGTGTATCTCACATTTTTAAGAAAGTAAAAGACAAGAAGGCCATTTCAACAAAGAAGAAACCATGGCCTCAAAAGAAGAATTTAATGACATGACAGGAGAGAAATCTTTTTTTTATTCGTTTTTTCAAGTGACAATCATAACAACTTGATTGGATTTTAAATATTTAGTTTATTAGGGATGGATCACATATTTCGGGGGGGGATATTGAGAAATCTTGTTATCATGTATTATTCTGATAATGAAAGTAAAGCTGATTATAGTCGGATAGTCAAATTGCTTGCATTTAATACCAGTTTAGACCAAATCTAGTAAAGTATGTTGGTATGCACCTTTACATTTGGAGAAGAATAAAAACAAGTTCAGCACACACTATTGAGCCAAACATGTCCTTGTAGGAGTGGAGTGGATCTGTTTTACAGTGTTAGAGCAAGACAACATAATTGCAATTAGCAGAAAATGTAAAAAGTCAGGGATGATTTGAAAAGAAATCAATGATTTATAATACATATTGTGCCTCCCAACAGTTTTTTATCTGATCCAAATCCAATAGTGCTAACCCTAGACTCACATTCTATTTTCTATTGCGAGGTTTAAAGGACAGCCTTGCTAAAGTAACACACCTGTAAATTCCATCTTGTTTGTGGCATTACAGTTCATTTGTCACTGATTCAGGGCACCTGTTCCTATTTCAATCTGCACACATTTAGATGGCAAGCTTCCACTTTATTTCATCAATGACTAGTGACTTCTTTTATTTAGTTATAGAGCTGTTGCTCAGAGGTGTCTCGTTATGCCCTTTCAATTGTCAGCCTGGTTGAACCATTGTACAGCGTTTTGTCCTCTATGTACAAAACAAACCCTTGATGAAAAATAACACCTATTTGTAAAAGGACCTTCTAAAATCTGAAGCCATGAAAGACCATTCAAAAAATAAAATAGTTCTCATTGCAATCTAACTATAACCAATCAAACCTTTTGGCAATAGAGCTCTTTGAAATGTATTTAAATATTTAAATATCATTTGATAGTATCACCAAAACGATATCAGGCAGGACTGAAAAACTAAGGCCATGCACATTATTCCGCTGCTTTTAAAGAGGACATATTGTGCTCATTTTCATACTGTGCTCTGTGCCTCCACTGTGACATGTTTCCATGCTTTAAAGTTCAAAAAGCTCTTTATTTTTCTCATACTGCCTGTGCTGCAGCACCTCTTTTCACCCTCTGTCTGAAACCAGAGCCCAGTCTGCTCTGATTGGTTATCTGGCCAGCTCTGTTGTTATTGGTCAACCGCTTAGAGATGTGTCGGAAATGTCGCTCCTCTAAGCACATCACGTATAATGTGTTAGCGCTTGCCAATAGAAGCTTGTGTTATGTAGTGATGTCATTATGATACAGTAAAGTAAACAAAGGAATCCAATGGAGGCGTTTGAGGCAGGGGGAGAGTGTGTGGGAAAGAATCTCCCTCTAGAGGGAACTTTGGGATTCTAGCCTTTGCAGACCATTTAGATGCACACAAACCTATATAACACACTACAGGAAAGAGGAACATCCATAAAGAACAATATGGCCTCTTTAATCAATCCCATTGAAGAAATCCCCATAAACTGAGCATGTAAGTATTAGTCGCTTCAGATCAAAGTGACATCAGGCGGTGCTGCAGTCTTATATCCCAGCATTTAGATGTCTTACATATACACAAACAGGCCTGCATTCACATACATGCAAACACAATGACACACATTTAGAATGAAGCATACTTTTGTCTTAATCTTGGCTCATAAACCTAATTTACATCTCACTGTCTTACAGCTGTCACTGCCTCTTAATGTGATCTGAATGCAAAACAAATTATCCACGGTGTTCATGTGGTATAATCTTTTGTTTGTTTTCTATTCATTTCAGACTAAATATGACAACTGAGACCTGTTTAAATCTTCTGTCAGAGATTTGCTGCATTTTTGCTCCATGTAAAGGCTTTCACTGTGTGACAAATCCTAATTGGTCATAGGGAGTACCTTCAGGGCGAAATGTACCTGAGAAATGCGTTGCTCTAATTGGGTTTGCCCGTAATCTGCTGCTGCTGGAGAGCCTCCTGCATAAGCAGCATGGAAATCGTGTAATACTTGGAATTAGCTGCCAACGTGTTTGATTTAATTAATCAAAAATGAGCTTCCAGCCTTGGAACGCATTCTGCAGAAACTCTCCAGAGGAGGCTGGCAAGTCCTTGGTTAGCTGTGAGAGCCCATACTCAGGCAATCTAACTTTGTATGGGGAGTGAAATGTTGTTCAAATATGGTTCATCCATGGTGGGAATGATACGGCAAGAAGTAGATGAGCTCTGTAAATCATTTATTCCAATAAGTATGAGAGACCAGAGGCAATAATAACATTTTATACATCAATAAGCCACTATCATCTTTTGATACAAACATTTATATGAGCACCAATTTATAATACAATATAAATGTTATCATTAATAAGGAATCAACTAGAGTATATCATGTAATGCAAGAAGTCAGAGTGTTATATTTGGCCCCATGTTGGGGGCAATTGTAACAATGTTTAGGGGAAGTAAAACACTTTAAATCTACTATACAGACAAACTCACAATGAAAGAAACCTTCATTATGGCTGACTTATTATAATAATCTGTTGATAATAATACACTTTCTCACAATATCTTATATTGTTTTTAACATTTATAAAGCACATTTTACACAAAAAAATATTGTTTACATATGAGCTGCTATACAAGAACAAACCCAAATAGTGTGAAAATGTCCTATTAACATAACCTTTTTTATTTAATTTGTGTGAAATATGTTATTGAACTTAAGACAGTTGAAGAAAATACTGTTATATGTATACAGTACCTATGATTACATTTTCTAATGCTCCTGCTCCTTTTACAAAGTCGGAGAAAAAGTCCTGAGCATGTGCAGAGTAAGCGTCATCATTCTACCTTGTTTCTGATTGGAGTATTTGCCCTGGTCTCCCCTAATTAAGTCTTTCCTTTCATTCTGGCATCGTCTCATAGACCAATGGTCCCTGTTGTCCTATAATACCCATACATTATCTCTTATCATATACTGTATTTTACACCGGGTACTTGACATTTTGCAGCAGTGAAGCTATCATTATCTCTGTTGTCCTTTTATGAAGCACTTTACTTATTGAAAGATCTATTTACAGGACATTTCTAGGATTACACTACCATTGTCTATGTATCAAGGATTCCATGGGTCATTAAAATTCTTGAAAGTTTTTGAATTTGAAGAAAATAAATTCAATTCCATTTATTTGTCTTTAGCAAGAGTAGAAATGAAGTTCCTTCCATTTTTTTTTACTTCTTTCCGCACCATGTTAGAGAAAGCAAGATAAGCACATAGTCTGTCATCACTGAACACAGAACACAACTAAGCCTTTATTTTTTGTATTGTTTTCAATGACCTTCTGTAAAGCCTTCTAGTTCTAATCATAAGAAAACCCCACTTTCTTAAAGGTAATCATTTCTGTTCCATGTCTCACTTAAAGGAGAGGTGTCATGCTTTTCCGGTTATTACCCGTCCCCTTGTGTGTTATGAAGGTTTTTATGCATGTAAACGGTGTGCAGAGTCAAAACCCTCAAAGTACACCCTATAGCGAGTAAAACTCTAACACAGAAAATACCACCCCAAAACGCCTCGTTGGAGATACGTCATTGTCCATTTGATTCTTCCGGGACGGCATGATGTCAAGCCGTACCCGGAACGAAATGGGCCAATCCGTGGAGCCATTACGTTACGTCCGCGGAGCCGTTACGTTAAGCCCCCGCTGATTGGTCCAAATTGACCAATCCACGGACTTCCTCACACACACATCTGTGTGCAGGGAGCAGGCAGCTCAGCTGATTTCTCCTCCCTGGCTGCAGGCTGATAACAGACAGTTGGGATCGCGGCGTAATTCTCTCTGCAGACCCATTCTCACAGCGTTTATCAACCTTTTTCTTACTCAATATCAAGCCACACTTATTGTTTTTACTTTGGCTGTGACTTTGTGTGTGCTCAGGATGAGTTTGGCTGTGTTTCGCTATGTATCCTAAACAAGGAAACAACACCTCCACGGAGCTCAGCGCGATTCACAACGTCCCGACCAATCAGAGCACACTGTGCTCATAGGGTCCTACCTGACAGACCGTAGCTTCTCAGTGCAGCTAGGTGCCTTCTCCTCTGCCAAAGCCCCTCTTACCTGTGGGGTTCCCCAAGGCTCGATTCTGGGCCCCATCCTTTTTCTACTGTACATACTGCCCCTAGGTTCAATTCTCACAAAACATAATATTCCCTTCCACTGCTACGCTGACGATGTACAGATATATCTGCCTCTCAAAGCAAATGTCAAACACTCACTACAGCAGTTGATGGACTGCTTAACAGAGATAAAATCCTGGCTGAGCAAAAACTTCCTCAACCTCAACGAGAGCAAGACTGAGGTCATCTTTTTTGGACCCCAACCTCCAGCCTCTCCGGTTGATATTCTGGGCTCTCTCAAAAAAAACATCCTCCCCTCGGTCATGAACCTTGGAGTGACATTCACCAGCACTTTTAAATTCGACAAGCAGGTCAGCACTGTAGTCAAATCCTGCTTTTTTAAAATAAGACTATTGGCCAAAACCAAGTCGTATTTATCTTTTAATGACTTAGAAAGGGTTATTAACGCCTTTGTTACCTTAAGACTGGACTATTGCAACGCTCTGTATGTGGGTATGGACCAGGCCTCAATTAAACGCCTGCAGCTAGTCCAAAACGCAGCTGCACGTTTGCTGACTGGCCACAAAAAGCGTGACCACATCACCCCAATTCTGGCCTCACTACACTGGCTTCCAGTTCGGTTCAGAATTGATTTTAAAATCCTTTTATTTGTTTTTAAAGCACTAAATGGGCTGGCTCCGGCCTATATAGCTGAACTGCTCCAGCGCTACACCCCAGCCAGAGCTTTAAGGTCTACTGACCAGCTGCTGCTGGTAGTGCCCAAGACCAGGCTTAAAACCCGAGGGCACCGAGCCTTCGCAGCAGCTGGCCCTAGGCTCTGGAACACTCTGCCCCTCCATGTGAGGTCGGCCCAGACCCTAGGGGTTTTTAAATCTACACTAAAAACACACTTCTTCTCTCTGGCCTTCTAGTTAGAGCGGAGCACAACTCCTGACTTTTCCTTGTGTTTTATTTTTATTTTTTATATATATCTGTTGTAATTTATTGTCTTTTATTGTGATTGTAGTAATGTGTTTTTATTACATGTACAGCCCTTTGGCTCGACCAAAAATCGCTTTTAAATGTGCTTTATAAATAAAACTTGATTTGATTTGATTTGATTTGATAGGGAGGGTGGGGGCTGGAGCTATTGGAGCTACAACGAGCCGTTAAAGGCAGAGAGTGAAATTCAGTGAATACAAGTAGTTTACAGAGATGCTGTATGAGAAACCAATGTGAGTTTGGAAAAATGCACAGTATAAATCTATTTTAGTATACCTCAACAATGGAATTATGATCAGTGGAAATGGCCATGACACCTCTCCTTTAAATGTCAGGGAATTTTGCCTGGATAGTCCTTGAATCTGAAGGTGAAAAACACTGGAATCCCCATATGTGTTCCTGTTGGGTGACCGCTTCTTCCTATGTGTGTTTTTAGATCCAGGATCTAGCTATGCGCTGCATCCAGAAAAACATCATGAAGAATCGCGGCGTGAAGGACTGGCCATGGTGGAAGCTCTTCACCACCGTGCAGCCCCTCATTAGAGTCCAGCTCACAGAGGAGCAGATGCGGAACAAAGATGTGAGGAGGCTTTTGTGATAAATCCTATCTGATAGTTTCCCCACAGTTACACTTTAAAAATGCACCCCATGCCACAGCAGCATGGAACTTTCTGTTATTCATTTTTGATGTTACTTGTATTTCTTAATATTTCACACTTCTACCCATATCTTTACACTTATCTTATATTGCTGCATTCTGTGCTCACAGGAGGAGATACAGCAGCAGAAATCGAAGTTCGAGAGGGTGGAGAAGGAGCGGAATGAACTGAGACTGAACACGGATCGATTGGAGAGCAGGGTGGGTCCCTTTCGCCTGTGGCAATGCATGCTGGGAGGATGGTGTATAAGATTTGTGGTGGAGTTAAACTCTTTCATTTCAGCTAAAGATCTGATCACAAGAAGTTTGTTGCGCTATATAACACCCTGTCTGTGTATGTGTGTGTTTGTGTGTGTGTGTCCAGGTCTCAGAATTGTCATCAGAACTGGCTGATGAGAGAAGCACTAGTGAGTCAGCTTCCCAGTTGCTGGAGACTGAGATTTCAGAGAGACTACGCCTGGAGAAGGAAATGAAGGATCTACAGGCACGTAAACACCCGATATAAACTCACACTCTAGTGTCATTATATTTCAAAAGTTCTCCATTTGCATCCATTACTGGGGAGAGTTATTTGGAAGGTGTAGTACCATGTCCAAAACATCAGGTGGCAGATCCCTAAAGTGTTGTCTATAAATATATTTGATAATCATCTTTGAGGAGTAAAGAGGAAATGAATGAATCAAGTGTATACAAAACATTAAAATACCTTGATTCATATTGTTACAATATTTTCCTGTGACTGTGAAAAACAGGATGTTTTTTCTTATATAATATGTTTATGTGTATTAATATCATTAGCTCTAAGTATATTTTCTAAAATAATTTTTTTATATCGGGAGGCGTGTGGTGCAGTGGATAGAGCCTTGGTATGGGTATCAGGAGGTCACAGGTTCAAACCCCACTGCAGTCAGCATGTCGTTGTGTCCCTGGGCAAGACACTTCACCCCAAATTGCTCCTGTGGGGATTGCCCACAGTATTGAGTATGTAAGTCGCTTTGGATAAAATCATCTAACAAGTAACATGTAATGTAATATCTATGTTTAGGTCATCTGTTTTATTGCAGATAATGCGTTGTGTCCATTAAACAGATACCTAATGCCTTCATTATAAAAAAATATTGGAAAAAAGTGATTGGCATGACATTTTCCTTGTTTAAAGATGAAAAAAAGACAGTATATGGACTGCTTTATCCAGTCTTTACCACCCCTCAAAGCACTTTACATTCTACAAGTCATCATTACCACCGCATTCATACAGAGAAATGTGCCATGTTTGCTCAAGTAGGTTAACATTCACACACATTCACACAACGTTTGCCATGCCTTCGGGAGCAACTCCTGGTTTAGTATCATGCCCAAGGATACATGGTGATTGCAAAAGCTGGGATCAAACCCAAAACCTCCCTATCGAAAGTCGACCTCACTCCATTGCAGCCACAGTCACCCAGAAAACAAGATCTCTCCTCTGTTGCTCTCCCCAAGGTTTCTTCCATCATTTCCACATTAATTGTGTGATTTCTATGGGAGTTTGTCCTTGTACAATGCAAGAGGTCTAAGGAAAGAGAGTGTTATATTCTGTAAACAAACACTGTAATGCCCCCTGAAAAAAATTGTAATTTAATTTAGATATTTGCCTATATTAATACAATTTGATTGATTAAATCAAAAATGGTACTTTGCAATTTAATAATTAATGCATGAAAAACGTAATTTCTGTGTGAATCTGTGCATTCCAGGCCAAGTTTGATGCCATGAAGAAACAATTAGATTCGCAGGAGATGGAGGTGATGGAAGCTCGGCTGATGAAAGCCTCAGATCTCAACGGGGAGATGGACGATGACGATGATGCAGGTTGGTTGTCATTTGCAGATGACATAATAGACGCCAAGACAAGCGTCAAGCGATGGGTTTAATTATATGTCCACAACTGGTAAGATAGCAGGGTTTCCCACACATAGACTTTACTTGGGTGGGCGGTATATTAACGGCCGCCAAAGTATAATTCGCGAGCCATTTAGGTTTAATATTTTTAATCCGTCTGGGAGCACGACGGCATCTGCGATCCCTCGCTCTACCCCTCGCTATTGCGTGAAGGGTCTGCTTTATGCGCTCCGCACAGTAACCCTGCTGCGAGGCTCCAGCGAACAGTTCATAAAGTCAAGTACCCCTCAAAAGGTCCGGTTTATTTCATTTTAAGGATGCGCACCAAGCAACATCTCCAGGTGCTCCTTTGAGAACCAGGGCAAAAAAGTGATGTTTGATAACAATCAAAACACTTGATCAGAATCAGAATTCCCTTATAAGTCCTGCAGTGGGGAAATGTACAATGTTACAGCAAAGGTGGCATAGCAGGTAAAAAAAAGGCAAGCAATAATAAAGAGTAAGCTAAGATTAAAGAAAACCCACATTAGTAATATAGTTAAAAAAATAAGTACACAGCCATGGCTAAAAATAAGTAGCAGCAATTAAAAAAACAAAGTGAAGTTAGTAACATATTACGGTGTTGTGTATGTTTTTCACATAAAAGGGATAATTGCACGTTACAATTGCAAAAAACAGTGTATGTATTGCACATTGCAGGTTTATTGCACAAGATTGCAACAGTCTGCATTGTGTGGGGGTTTACCTTGGATAGTTATACAACATAAATTATGAAGCATTTAATATAGAAGGTCAAGTATCATAATGTTCCATAAGTCCTGGTCATTCACTGACATTTAGTTACATTATGTATTATAATTCCTGTAATTGGAATACATTATACTGTTTCTCTTGAGTGCAGCAATGACATTCCTAAGGTACAGGCGGATAAAATACATTACCAGCTGCTTACATTTCAACATAAGTCATGGTTTGCTCATTAAAAGTATGCAAAAACAACACACACATAAACAAATATATACATCTGTTTAACCGATCATTACAGAAATTGTAGAACTCCAATTTGACACAACTTAAAGCTCATGAACGATTCATTGTGGACTTTTACATGTTACTTTCCCCCCCAAAACTCACTCTTAAGACTCAAATTAATGAAAAGCTGAAACATATTTATCTTACCTGTATAAATACAGTGCTATAAGCAGATTATAGTTACGTTTATAATGCATTACATACCTAAAAAGTGTTACCTTCTCTTTGGAACCACATTTATTTTAATTCCCCTAATTAATTGGTCCTTGTGACATTCCCAGCAGCTTGCCAAGACCTGCCTAATGGGCATGTCAGCTCAGGTCACAAGCATCATTTTCTGAACCGAGCATACCAGCATTATGTGCACATAATACTAATGGCTGTAGCTGTGGGACTTAGCAGCTTTGTCTGACATGGCAGCGAGACTTGGTCACATCTTGCGTAATGCTATTAAGTGTAATTTCCAAGTTTGAGATTTACCGCTCAAGGAATAAGATGTTCGCTCCCAGGCATACAACTAATGCCTTTTACCGATTGGTCTCCACCTGCTGGGGAAGAGAGCCCCCGCTGAGAGCAGATTGTCCACGAGCCTTTTTTTTTCTGTGTTCCCCACCCCCTCTTCAACCCACCTCAGCAGACAAGCCATTACAGAGTATTTCAGAATTCTTAGATGAATGAGAAAATAATCGTTGGGATCAGAGCCGGTGGCCCTGCAAGTTGTCATTATGCTATATATATGCTAATGAGCAGCGCTGATGGAGGAGCCGCTGTTGGTATGTGAAGGAGAAATGGACAGCCTCTGAAATGATAAGGCTTGGAAATGAACCTGAACCTGAATGTCTGCCTGGCCGCTGTTATGGTTCTGATAGCCTCTGACAGCTCCAGAATTAGGGTCGGCTAAGAACTGTGGAAAGTGCCACTTAGACGTGTCCTTCTCTAACTACTATTGTGCTGTGCCCTGAATTCTTACCTCAGGTTTATACAAGATTAGAGCCGGAAAGCAAAGGCTGCTTCATAGTTTCCTGTCCAAAGTTTTTGACCTCATAAGGTCGGGGATTGGACGAGAGACGTTCTTTCCTGAAAGATTATATGAATGTAATAACCATCACCGACAGTAAAGTACAGTACACTCCATAATCCACAGCATACATCATTTCTGAGCTTTTGAGCCTTTTTCTCCTTTATATATCCTCCTGGGACTGCAATAAAGGCAGTAGACACTCAACATGTTCGACAGACATTTCCTAAATCATACATCTTTTCTTTCTTCCAGGAGGCGAGTGGCGGATAAAATACAACCGGGCCATTCGTGAAATGGACTTCACCAAAAAGAAACTTCAACAGGAGTTTGATGAGAAGCTGGACACAGAGCAGCAAGGCAAAAGACATGTTGAGAGAAGGGCAAGAACCTTTTTTTATATCCAAGTCCTGAAAAAAAAATATTTCAATCTTCGGTTACCACACAATGTGGCCAGCTAGTTATATAAAAGTTGTAGTTATATGCACGATATGCTGCCATGAAAGAATAATACAAAGGTTGTGTGTTTACTTGTTTATTTGTGTGTGTGTGCATGCTGCAGCTGGCTGATTTGCAGACAGATAATGAGGATGTGCAGCGCTCTGTGCAGCAGCTGAAGAAGAAGTGCCAGAAAATGACGGCGGAGCTGCAGGACACCAAACTTCACCTGGAGGGCCTGCAGAGCCGCAACCACGATCTGGAGAAGAAGCAGAGGAAGTCAGTTTCTTTGTCTGGCTTGCTTTCTTTTCTAAACACACATTACAGAGAACATATTGCTGTTTTCTACTTGAAAGCCCAGGCGCAGCCACTCTGACCTGCCCTGGCAGAAGAACACTAACATTTTCTTTAATTTGACTGAGACGTTCTGTAATCTGTGGAATTGCATTAGCCGAGAAAATGAGTCAGGCTTTAAGCACTTGAGAAGCTATCGCCGTGGCAGAATGTGATCTCTCCCCTGTGGCTAATTGAAGATGCTCTGTGGGTGAAATTATTTTCTGCCGCGCTTCAGAGAGAAAAACAGGGAATTACAACGAGCTGACAGCATGAAACACTTAGCTGTTAAGTTCACTAACCATAAGTGTTTCTGCCCCAGACAATTGAAGAAAACATTTTGCAGGTTATTACAATCCAATTGTAAATTGATGTCTAATAGAGGGGGAGGCTGAAATAAAGGTAGCGCAGAACGGAGCTCTTTGTCCACAATAACCTCCAAGGCTCAAAATCTCCTAAGCAACAGGAGTTATATTTATGTATTGAGTTAGTGTGGTTTATATTTAACAACAATTGTACAACTTCTTCTATCACTTCACACAACTATGAACATTTATGATGAGGTATAACTAGATGTATTACTTATATTCAGAGTTGGAAGAAGT
Organism: Trematomus bernacchii; assembly: GCF_902827165.1. Lineage (NCBI taxonomy): Eukaryota > Metazoa > Chordata > Actinopteri > Perciformes > Nototheniidae > Trematomus > Trematomus bernacchii. The sequence continues at coordinate 3,015,864 of NW_022987513.1, forward strand.
ACAGTAGAAATACATAAGTAAAACCAGCATCAAAATGTACTTTTATACTTTATTATTTCATTAAAATATGTGATGGGTTAAAGTGTTAATCACTGTAATGTATTTCTGGTAAAGGAGGACCTATTTATTCCATTTTGTTTACTATATATAATACTGCTGTGTAGCTTGTGAATGTCACAAAGGGATCGATCAAGTTTTATCTTAACCTATAATAATATATGATTTATTATGTGTTGATATTGTTGTTGGGGTAGAAGTAGAAATTAGCAGGAAAGGAAAATACTGAAGTAGAGTACCTTAATATTGCACTACTTAAGGAAATGTACTCAGTTAATGTCTTCCGATTTTATCCATTACATATCCTTTAACCAAATGTGCACATTTTGGCACTTTGTGTAATAACATCTACTCTGTTTACTATGATGCTTAGCATTTAAGTCCTATGGAACCCTGGTCAACATATTTGCTGAGCTGTGTGTTCATGTGTGTGTGTGTGTGTGTGTTTTCAGATTTGACCTGGAGCAGAACCAGGCTCAGGCGGAGGTACAAAGAGAGAGGAGCCAGAGGGAGAAGCTGGCCCGAGAGAAAGACTTAATGACTGGTGAGATGTTTAACCTCCGCCAGCAGCTGCAGGTAAGCCCCTTCACACTTCAGATGCACTCTGATGTCCTCTCTCAGGGACTACACGTCTGCTCTCTATTTGACGTAACTGGGCTGGTCCAGGTGTGCCTTTTACTGTATCTTGTCCGCCTGCAGGAAAAGGACGATGAATTGTGCACGGTGAACATAAAGGTGCAGCAGCTGGAGGCAGAGCTGCAGGATCTGACCTCCCAGGAGTCCAAGGACGAGGCCTCGCTGGCCAAGGTCAAGAAGCAGCTCCGCGACCTTGAGGCCAAAGTTAAAGACCAGGAGGAGGAGCTGGACGAACAGGCGGGAAGCATCCAGATGCTGGAGCAGGTACAGGGCGCCTGAGGGGGTATTTTAAATCTGTATGATGAAATATTCTAAATGTTTTACTGCTCAAAGCAGCTTATATCACACGTTTGAGTTTTTAAACTCAAACATGTTATTCTCAAAGTCCTATACCTCATCAAAGACTGCTTTTTACCCTAATATTTTTCCAAAGAGTCACTATTTATATAAATGTGTTAAGATATCTCTAGTATATGGGGCATTCTACCGAATTAGTACAAAGTGCGGTCCCACAACAAGAAAAACAATTTAACAAAGCAATTAAGTATTCAGACATAGATATTTACTAAGAATATGTTATGGTCTATTTAAACACAAGGCATTAAATTAGATAGTGATAAGCTTAATATATACAAAAACATCATTTATAGGGTACTTTCTATTGGGAAGTAGCTGTCCCCAACCCTGACATCTACATTTCAATTTCTGTAAATAACACTTAAAACATTTATTTTAATTTTGTTCAATGGTGTATTTAGAAGATCTTATGATTACATTCAAACAGAAGTTGGAATATTTAGATTTATTGTGGGTTTAATTTCTTTATAAAAAAACTATACTCAAAAAATCATGTCCCCAGTTTTCATGTCACTACCGAAACACAAGGGGTTTTAGTCCAATGGCTGAGTCTGGTTTTCAGCCACACCCCTGCATTTTTGACTAGGCAGTGACACTGCATCCCTGTCCCTCATGGCTGAATGGCAAGTAGCTATATCCCATACTTTTGATATAAATCTGTTCCAAAATCAGAAAATCGGCGTGTAACCTTAAGAATTGTCACTACCGAACACATATTATCTTCAATTAAGTAAACCTTTTCGGGGTTTTATGCAAAGTATTAGGTTTACTAAACATATGGTTCAGTTTCGGTAATTGACATGATCGTTTCGGTAGTGACAAAATGGAATGGTAAGCAGGTAAATCCCATCATTTTGAAATAAATGTGTTTTAAAGTCTGAAAATCAGTGTTTTACTTTAAAGGTCTCTTATTATACTATTTTTAGTCATATATTATAGGTCTCAGATATAGAGATATATCAAACATAACATGTCTATGAAGTGTTTTGCTCAAAATACCAAACAGATCATGCATTCTAGCCTCATCCCCCTCTATTTCAGCCTGTTACTAAAGTGCTGATTCTGGGTCAGTAGCTTCAAACATTCACACTTCAACATAAGGCATGTTATGAGTTAAGATTAAGCAATAAGGTTGAGGGAATATGATACAACCTTGAGAACAAAATACTGTGATCACTACGGAAACACTGGATGTTTTGTAAAAAATAAAGTATATTGAGTTATCAACTAAAATGATATGATACTGATTGGTTTAATGTATGTTCAATTTCAACAATCATCAACTCTGGAATCAATATGATCAGTATTGTGCATTTTACAAAGAAAGTTTGCATTATGATTTTTATGAATTGTATAAATTGAACTTTGAAATTTGATTAAAAATTAAATGTTATTGATTTAATTGTGAAAACCCTCAAGAAATATTTGTTAACATACTATTTAGAGAAGGGAAGGTAAAACAATCTTAACAGGTGAATATAATACTTTTTTACTACAGTGTATGTACTATGTTTCGGTAGTGACCATTTTTGGTAGAGGAAGAACATTCTAATACAGTCTGAAAACACGATATAAAAATGTACGGTTCTTTTACTAGATATGTGTAATTTAGATATGGTAAAATATACATGTATATGGACAAAGTTTTGGGAAAAAAACATACAACATTTCCAAACATTTCCAACCTAACTTTGAACCAATTCGGTAGAATGGCCCATATAATAGCTAGTAGTCACTAGTCACTGTCACTAGTTCTAATTGAAGTGACAGTGTTGAAAGACACATTTGGTGTGTAATTGGACTCGTGGATGAACAGATTTGGCAAAAGGTCAAAGACCATATTCCCTTTGACCTCATATCTGCCACATTCTGACGAGCGCAATATCTCCACGTCAAATCAAATTAGAGGGACAAAGATCATGATCACTGTGACCTCAAAAAGCATGTTTTGGGCCATAACTAAAAAACGATGTCCTAATCTTGATTACTCGTTGTATACATTCAACTGCAACGCGGCAATTTAGGGTGAATTCCGTGATTGTGCTTTTATTTAGCGTGCCGTTACATGTGTGGCTCCTTGGGTTGCTCTCAGGCTAAGCTGCGGCTCGAGATGGAGATGGAGAGGCAGAGGCAGACCCACTCCAAAGATATCGAGAGTAAGGATGAAGAGGTAGACGAGATAAGGCATTCTTGCAGTAAGAAGGTAGGTGCTGCTCTTTCCTGCTCTCAAATATGTGCTCATTTGTTCTATACATAGCTCCTCCACCTTGAAAACTCAATTGATAGGGCCGGGTCAAGCCAGCACTGAGAAACACACTCACAAATGTGTGTTGAAATTCATTTTACTGAGAGATCCATGCAACTTGAGTTTGAGTTGAGTTTTCTTTGGCAATAGTATCTGTCCATGCGGTAAACATATACTGTATGCTTTATTTATCAGAAGAACGTTTAAATTATATTTATATAGTTTATAATACATTAGATCAGTGGTCTCCAACTTTTCTTCATCTGAGAGCTACTTTGAAAACATGAAAGTGGCCAAGAGCTACTTGCATCACATCGCTTACATTTATTCACATAGCCCTCATCAGTTGAATTAAGCTATACTTTTGTACACGTGTGAAATTGCAATACCTAAAGCTTATCACAAATCTTAACTTCACATCAAGGTCCGAAAACGAAAATGTCTCACATATTATTATGGCCCACATAGTAAGTACATCACTGAAAATTCACATAAATGTCCTTAATCACTACCTGACAAGCATCTTATGGCACATGTGTAAAATAAGTGCATTCACTCTTTTTCACAGTTAGTGAGATGATTGGCACTGCATGGAGTCCACCATAGAGGTGTATCCTGGAGTGTACCCACTTAGGTTCACTCTAATAGAGTCATTTAAATGTTCATCAGTCAGTCTTGTTCTGTATTTAGATTTCATGACATTCAAGTCAGAAAAAGCTGCTTCACAAAGGTATGTAGAACAGAACCAAATAAAGCAGACATTTTCAGTGCTGCTTGGTGAATGTTCTTATAGTTTTCTGGGTCTACAAGGCTCCAGAAATGTTGTGAGTTTTGCTGAGACTTAAGCTGAACATGATTTTGGAGATTTATAACCTCCATCTCCGTCTCCACAGGATTGACACTGAACAGTTCAGCCATCTTTTTCTTCTTCTTCTTCGTCTTGACATGAAATTATAAATCATAATAAATCAATTGTATAGGTCTAGCCTCCCTATATCTGTGTGTGCAATTGTTCCATCCTCAAAAACAAAAAACTAATACTTCTGCAGTATAGCTGCAGCTTCTAGCAACGGTCTTCTGTTAAAAAAAAGACTGTCTTGAATGTGGCATCACACACATGACTTGAGTCTGAACACAGCAGACAACAGGAGTATTTACAACAGCATTATAAAAACAAAAATAGTGCATGTGAGTGCACACTTACATTCTCTGTCTTACTGTTACATAAATCCCATGAATGTATGAGATTAAGTTAGCTTCATCATATCTCAATCAGTGATTAAGTGAATAATACAGTTTCTATCGGGTCACTATCAGCCTGTCACTCATTATTTTCAGGGAGGGGGCGGGGTTTGGAGGAACGGAGAGGAGACGGTGATCGCGGAAGCTTTCCTCCTGCCTTCACAAACTTTACACAAGTATTTATCAACTGAAAATAGCAAGAGGACATTCATACTCTGCAATCCAAGACTTGATTAAATCCACCAAAAACCTGACATGACGATAACGAGTGTTTTTCAAAAAACACAAATCCCTCCCTGTGTGTCTCTGAGCCGCAGCGACAGGGCCTGATTCAGAGCGGGTCATTCTGCTGTTGGTTCTGGACTGGTGTTGGTGGAGAAAGCAGACTGCTCCGTGTGTGGTGTCGCTGTGCCGCTGTCACGTCTGTTCCTTGATCTCTGCGTCACCGACCAATTTGATACTCGTGTGACAGAAACAATTCTAATAATAAAAAACGTTATTGTCCAGCCGCGGCCGAAAAATCAAGAAGCAACCTTACTACGCTATAATCGATAATCGAGCGGCGTGTTGGAGAGCCCTGAATTAGATCATGTCATAGGAACATACGGTACAACAGTACCTAATGCGTACATCTTCCTAACAGTGCACGCAGGGTTGTGACGTTAAGCATGTATTCTGTTACAGCTACTAATTGCCTTCGAAGAAATGTAATCAGTAACCTAATCTGAGTACCACAATATAAATGTAGTGTCACGTTTCTGTTACCTTTTGATTACCTCAATATCAAATACTAGAAAGTATATTATGTGAGCAACCAAACAATGTATACTTAGATTAAAAGAAACCAAGATGTTTGTTTAATAAATGTGTTATCTGTTAAGTGTTTTTTAAACCTTGCTGCCATTATGCATCTTCAGGCTTTAGTCTGTAGAACAACAATTAAAGTACACAACACATGACCACATTATACAGGTAAAAAGAAGCAATAATGAAATAGGAGCAATACATAATGCTCTGTTTTTGTTTGTTGAGTAGATGGCAACATTTCTACCCAGTGAAAGCATTCTTTAAACCAAAGGCCACGATGATGAACTGGCACATTTGCTATTGTTGTATGTGCTTTTTATTTTATTGTTCTTAATTTGAAAATGTATTGTTTCATTGTAATCCTGCTAGTAATCCTTTAAATATAAAAGTAATCTGATTATGTCTTTTGTTCCTATAAATGTAAGGGAATACAGGTACCTTTTTTTTAAATCCCCATTACATCGACCCATCTCATGTATTGCATTACTCCCAAAGCCTGAGTACATGCATATCCAAAAAATGAAATACAATTTGGAATACAATAAGTGTTCTCATTTGTATCTAATACAAAATTATACATTTTATTTCCATAGAATGTATCTTCAGGCTAGCATATTAGCTCAGGGGCATTTGTCTTCTACATGCGAGAGCAGCCGTGTCTAACAGGATGGAAGATGGTGTGTTATGTCTGACTTTTTTATCACTTATCATCTGTTCGTGCATGCCGACACTCTGTTCATGTGTCCTGCAGCTGAAACAGATGGAGGTGCAGCTGGAGGAGGAGTATGAAGACAAGCAGAAAGTGTTGCGTGAGAGGAGAGAGCTGGAGTCCAAACTGCTCAATGCCCAGGACCAGGTACAAGTGTGCAATTTAGTGCGCGCCACTTCTTTTCAATTGGAGAGAAGCCACTTTTCAGTCTGGATGGCTGATGTGGGTTTGTGAAGGAGGATGGGAAAATGGAGAGTGTGTAACAATACTTTTTCAAATAATGTGATTCAGGTGAGCCAGAGGGATGTTGAGACGGAGAAGAAGCTAAGGAAAGACCTGAAGAGAACCAAAGTCCTTCTGGCTGATGCACAGATTATGCTTGACCACCTGAAGAGCAACGCCCCCAGCAAGAGGGAGATTGCTCAGCTTAAAAATCAAGTATGCCCCACAATCAAACACCTTCCTGTGTATTCTGTGGAAAAAAACACATTTTGAACTGCGATAGATCCTGAGCGTTTCCAGGATAGATCCTTGATCTGTGCCCATTAATGGTTCTCCCTCCTCTCCCCTCCGGCATCTTTCCCTCCCTCCTGTTTCTCACAGCTAGAGGAGTCAGAGTTCACTTCCGCAGCAGCAGTGAAGGCTCGAAAGAGCATGGAGATCGAAATAGAGGACTTGCATATCCAAATGGAGGACGTGGTCAAAACTAAGATGTCGGTGAGTTTTGACACAAGAATATAAGACTGCAACAACGTCACTTCATATTAGCTTTGACGGTTAACATGCAATATTGTTGATGAAAAATAAAGAAGACTAATATAACATTTGAGAAATTAAAACGTATTTCAAATAGGATACTTACTATTATCAACAATGAGAACAGTCAGAAGGACTCAGAGATATTCAGATACACTGTATAGACTGAAAAGGTAAATATACCATGTTTCAATTTTGATTGACATAAACTAAAATAGTTATGATTTTCTTTGACTTAGGTATGACAAAAATGCCCTGACATGACTAAATAAAAACTGCTGGCTGCAAATGCACTCATTGTATTTCCATTATTCTCTTAGTTAGTCTACAATGCCAATCAGTTCTTCATATGTTTCTAAAACAATACATTTTTTGACAGCAGTGTGTATATTATCACACATTTATATTTCATATATTTATAGAAACAACAAAAAAACCTACCCCGATCTTTCATCTCACAATACAGACAGTACTTTTTGATAAAAAAACAAATTGTTTCTGTAAATGCCTCTATATTCATCTTTTTAAGAGCAAATAAAACCCCAAAACAGCAAACACAGTTTATTATTGATGCAGGTTTTTTGCCTTCACTCTTAGGAATACAGCGGAGTTCTAACAATGATATGTGTGCATCATCAAACCATGGTGGGGTGTTAAAATAATAATAAATGCCCTTTGGCAGCATATATCTGAATTCAACATTTTTCTCTAATGGATAAATAAGCTTTGTTGACTGTTGTTTTTTTCTCTCCATCTGCTCATTAATGGCTGTCTCCTGAGAGCGCTGCCTCGTAGACTGAGGGTGTTTGTGTCTCTGGGGACGACACGCAGAGTGCTGTGTGCCTGTGCTTTGCTTGTTAATTGCTGCATTTATGGCAAGGGAAGGTCTTGTAAAATGTCCCAGATTAGAGAATGCATATGAGGGTCTGAGTCCCCCTAAACACAGAGGAGGAACTCTAAATAGGACATCACCAGTATGCTGCACTTTCTTCAGCCCAAATAAACCAATTGATTATCTCCAATTGCTCTCATCCTCCAGCCAGAACCCCAACTCCAGATTGTGTTTCTCTGCCATCAGATGAGATTCCAGCACTAACGACCATTTATCATATTCAACAGCTCATGAATAAATCCTGTCATTCTACTGTACACAAAACAATGTGTGTGTTTCCTCCTGCTTTCGTCCTTCAGCTGGAGGAGCAGGTTAGCCGTCTGCAGAGGGAGAAGAACGACCTGCAGTCTCGTAATGAGGAGGATCAGGAAGACATGAATGAGCTGATGAAGAAACACAAAGCCGCAGTTGCCCAGGTAACCAAGCATGCCTTGGTGAGAAGTTGAAGAAGCCTATATAAGAGAAATTAAAAGTAATTACAGTTGCATGAATTTTTCGGTTATCAATGCTCACACCAAGATCAATATCCAACAAAAATAGTGAGTGGTTGATTGTAGCTAAGTACATTTACTTAAGTAATGTACTTTAAGGGAACCTATTATGCTTTTTTGGGTTTTCCCTTTCCTGTGGTGAGTTATATAGGTTTTTGTGCATGTAAATGGTCTGCAAAGGCTAAAATTCCACACTCCACCCCTGCCTGAATTGATTTTACCTCTTTGTTTACTTCCGTTACATAATGACATCACAAAAATAAAGACATTAAAGCATGTCACATGTCAGAGTAGAGTAGAGGCAGAAAATACAAATATGAACCTGGAAATTATAATTATAGGGCCCCTTTTAGTGTATTTTTTAGGTCCTTGTACTTGAGTATTTCCCTCTGAGATGTAGTGGAGTAGAAGTATAATTTTCCATTATTTTACTCTTTAAGCTTCGTTTTACATAATACATGTCATTTACATAGCGCTCTTAAAAATACTCTAAGACACTTTACAAAAGTCACACTTCACAACAATTCAATTGGTCAATAGAATTCAGTTTGGCAGAGTTTTGACGTGGGGGGTGGGATTTCCATGGGAAAAGCCAGTCTGAAGAGGTGGGTTTTGAGGGCTGGTTTGAAGGAAGATAGGGTAGTTTACTGTCATGATGCATTCATAGGATATACTCTAAGTATAAATATAAAGTACACACTACTACTACAAATCTCCTTGGTAGTACCAAAGTACCCATCCAGTTTGACAATCTTCAACATTAAAAATAACTCTATATGTATTTTTTCTTGATGAAGACAGAATAATATGTATTTATATTACTATAAGATACTTTAACAAGAGCCATTCTGCTCAATGATAGATTTGTCTCCCTTCTGATACTTTTAAGTACATTTTGGGGGCATTTTTTAATTGTTATTACATTTTACAATTTGTAGGGTGGCGTCTTTAAAATGAACACTGTTCTTTTCTGCGTGCTTAAGTAGAGGGGCTTTGAGGTTTAGAGGACATATTCCCCTCTAAACGCAGTGTGCTCTGCAATCAGGGAGAAGCAATCTGTTCTGCAGCAGATCACATGACAAATGATTTGGCACAGACATGTTCATTTGCCATTTATATTAAGGGATGTTTTTCATTTAACAGACAATTGAAGCACACATCGGCACGCCCTTCCTCTCTCACACACATGTACCCACATTTTCTGACTGTTGACTTTGTGTGTTGGTGTGTGTGTGTGTGTGTGTGTGTGTGTGTGTGTGTGTGTGTGTGTGTGTGTGTGTGTGTGTGTGTGTGTGTGTGTGTGTGTGTGTGTGTGTGTGTTGTGTGTGTGTGTGTGTGTGTGTGTGTGTGTGTGTGTGTGTGTGTGTGTGTGTGTGTGTGTGTGTGTGCTCTAGTCTGCCAGGGACTTGGGCCAGATCAGTGACCTGCAGGCCCAGCTGGAAGAAGCCACAAAGGAGAAGCAGGAGATCCAAGAAAAGGTACAAGGAAGTATTGAAAAGCACTACAGCCGCCTGGCAGGAACCCGCCTGCTGCCCTAACACTTCTCTCTGATTAGACCTCAGCTTTTCTCTGAGTTCCTCTGATTATTGTGAATGAAAAATGCCCCGTTCCTGTGGCAGCTTTCTTCTCAAAATTGCAATGCAATTTGCATTTAAATAGCAGGAATCAGCGAAGATTTGGAGTCAAGGAGAGAAATTGTTCTTTTGCATCTGAGTACTCATGTTTAAAGGTAGGGTCATGTATATAAACTCAGGAGCTTGTTGCCATGGTTTAACCAATTAGGTACACTGAAAGGGCTCATCCTGCTCCTTTCAACACATTTATTTTTCAACTCTGTGAAGCAGCTTCTGTCTCATGGATTTCTCTAACATGCAAGTGCATCATATTGTTTTGAAATATCAAAAAAAATCTGTAAATGAAAAGGTGGAATTTGGAAATATCATCGGACATAATGGCAACACTTTGTGACTGAAAATCATGAATATGCAATTTCATTCTCCAATTTTTTAAAACCTCTGACAATCTGCCCACAGTCATTTTTTAAATGTCAAACTCCTGCTCTTTGCTCTAAAGAACTAATTTCAAGCATATGGGACCAGGGTTGGGACGATTATCCTGGGCATTTGTTGTATGTCATTCACAATATTATCCCGATAATCAACACAAATAAAGTAAAAATTCTAGCTTAAAATAGAACCTTACATTTAGTTAAAGGTGGGGTCGGAAATTTTGGAGAAACCAGCTCGAGTGCGCTAGAATTTGAAAATACACAGCCGGAACAAATCTGCCACTTCCTTACAGAGCCCCTCCTCCAACACACACGAACGCGCACATGACCAATGAGATAAGTTTGTGCACAGATGGAAGGCTGACAGGCAGGTAGGCCATCCAGTTATTTTAGCCGGGCCGGCTAAAATGATTGGTCGTGCTTTTTACAGTACTACAGCTTCCACAGATGACATTTTTTTATGTATTTATTGTCAAAGCACTTAAGATATTTATTGCTATCGGGATGTTAAGAGCATTCCATGGAATATAACAAAAAGTGTATCTCGAGCCGGTTTCTCAAACTTACCTACCCCACCTTTAAGTATCATATCTTTTATTTCAGCTCTTTTTTGCACTTCCCAACCATGAGAGTGAGCTAGACAGCATTTTAAAATCACTCTTGAGTATTTTCATGACATAATATACATACATACATAATGAACATTTAAAGTGTTTTCGTTGCGATGAACAATAACATTGTTTAATGCCTTTAACATTGTCATGTTCCCCTGGGGATGACAGTATCAAGATATTCCCTTACTTTTCCTTTAACACCATCAGTTCAATATTCTTATTCCTCCAACATTTATGACCTAATAGTAAAGCTAGAACATCAGTCTAACTTGCAGCATGCTAACAAACAAGATGGATAAATAGGAAAACATTATACCAGCTAGAACGTTACAGTAGCATGTTATTCAACTGGCTTACATCTCCCTCACTAACATCTTTGAGTTTCAATTAAATAACTGTCATAAACCTGGAGCTACACCGTCCCCGTCTGAATCAGTTATTTCTGTGCTGATTGGTTTAGCTGCTGCTGTGTGTTTGTGAGATCGAAATGATTGAGGCTCGGCGTTAATGTGGATTCACGTGGTATAAAGGTTAATGCACCACATTCATGTTGGTAACGGTGCTTTTATAATAATAGTGTTTTATTTTTGATGGAACACTATTTGTGTAACCTCTAACATGTCATGTATTAATGCATGTTGATGTTCTTTGTTGATGCATTTGTCAGCTAAATAAATTGCCTTTGGGCTATTAAAGCCGAATGTACCCAGTATATGGCAAATCTAATGTTTAGTGTGGGTGTACATTACACCCACACAGGGTAGGACTTTCAAAAGGGTGTCTTCCTTTAAGTGTAGAATAAACAAATAAAACCATCTGCCTTGAACAGAATGTGTTAAAAATATAATTTCTCTAAAGGACTAAATTAAGCCTTCCTCTAAAAGCACACCCTGCTTCTATTAGATTAAACTAAACTCATGCCAAAGCACTGTTATTTGCTGAGCCCACCCATCAGAATATTTTTGGCTACACTAGAGACACGCAGCCGGCTGTAAGACATTGTTAAAGGCTGCCAGGAAAGGCAGTGATAGCCATCTAAAGCATGTGACCTTGAAGTGGTTATCTTATACCCGGTACGAGGGAAATCTAGCTTCTTTAGTAATATCAAAGGCGAGCTCCAAATCCTCCATGTCTCAGATCCAAAGTCCCCCATTAGGTTCCATGGTGCCTTTTGGGCCGCTTTTGTTGCAACGTATCTTCCTTCCTTTTATCAGTCATGAGAAAACGATTCAGATGGAACAAACGTGCTTTGCATGAAGCTGCGCTCCTCTCCCAAAGCCTGTGAAATGACTGTGACTCGCTGCTACTCAGCCTGAACCACGAGCTCTTCTGACCATTTGTGGTAGATTGGGGGCTTATCTGGAGCTCATTATTCAGGCTGGATGCGCAATATTTACATGTACCAAGATGGATTAAATGTACACAAAAAGGTTCAAAGTTAACAATAATTTGGTTTTAATGCATACAAACAACATCAACACAAAGCTGTTCGTAGTTGAGAAAAAGTGGAAAAGCAGAGGTCAGTGCTGATCCTCAGGAAGCGATTTGGTTGTTAATTATGTTTGTATATCTGTGTCCTGCTTTCAGCTTCATTCGCTGCAGAGCCAGCTAGAGTTCCAAGAACAATCTATGGTGGAGAAGTCTCTTGTGTGCCGTCAGGAGGCCAAGATCCGTGAGCTGGAGACAAAGCTGGAGTACGAGAGGACGCAGATCAAACGCTTGGAGGTCAGATAATCCTATGCATATAAAAGACTTGCTCCTTCAACGCAAATGTAGTATTTAATTATCTATTTATCAAGATGTAGAGATGATATGAAGGCCTGCATAGCTCCGTATTTTTGAGGTGCTGGTTAAGAAAAGCATCCACCTGGGATTATTATTCTTTAATAAGCCAACTATGGTTTTATTGAAATGTATAATGTGTAACATTCACGCATCAAAATGTCTTAAAACGAGTACTTAGATTATCCCAAACATTTCCATTGGTCGCCTGTAAAGATGATGTTATCCTCTTTGGGCATTCGTCGCTATTGTGGTTGTCTGACAGAAACTGTAATTTTTAATATTCACTTTTAAGATCATGGTCCTTTCTAACTATATATTTTAACCTGGATGAAGGATTTTATTCATTCGATGCATGGATTTTTTTTTATCAGAGATACAAGCTGAGCAAACAGTGGTTTGAAAACCCTATCATTATATGCACCCAGGACCGCATTTGTGAAACACTGGTTTTTTATTGTGAAACTGCCCTATTTAGTGTTTTTACCTGCTTTAAACTCCTGAATTTTGAACCCTGAAGAATACTAACAAACCGACTATGAAGAAAGCCATGGTCACTGCCAAACACTGTTGTTTGGTTTTGTTTGAAAGATCAGCGGCACAAAATAAGAAATTGTACACATAAGGGTAAATACACATCAAAAGAAAAATTGTAGGAGTTGGTGTTACTTTTGTCAGAACAAATTCACTCAATTTCACCTCCAATCCTCCCCAGAGCCTGGTGGGTCGTCTGAAGGAGAACCTCGAAAAGTTGACTGAGGAGAAAAACCAACGCACCGCAGCGGAAAACAGGGAAAAGGAACAGAATAAGCGAATGCAGAGGCAGATAAGGGACATGAAAGAAGAAATGGGAGAGCTGTCCAAGAAGGAGTCCGAGGCCAGTCGGAAGAAGCACGAACTGGTAAGTCTTTGGGTGCTGGAAGACTTGATACGATTCCCTGAGTTCACGCTAGACTAGATAACCGTGCTGTGATCTATTGAACAGGAAATGGACATCGAGAGCTTAGAGGCAGCAAATCAGAGCTTACAAGTGGACCTCAAGCTGGCCTTCAAGAGGATAGGTGACCTGCAGGCTGCCATAGAGGACGAGATGGAGAGCGATGACAATGACGACTTAGTCAACAGGTACAGCACGCTTTAACTTTGTGTAAAAGAAGATACAATTGCCTTCGCTTCAGTAGATCAATGAAGTGGGTTTGGTACATTAGGGGATACTGCCAGAGCTGAAGAACCTTACACAATGAGATTTGCTAGTTTTTCTAGTAGCCTGTCAATCACAACTTGTATCTCTTTTCCGTCTTAGTCTCCCACGTCTTCCTACATCAATTCCCGTCTTAACTCTTTAGCACTCTGTGAGAAAAACGTCCCTTTGTCTGTCTTACAAAACAAGGTTTACATTCTTCTCCCTACTTCTCATCTTTTGTCTTTGCGCCATTCTCTTCCTGTTGGTTACTCCTGCTCTCTTTGCAGAGCGGTTCAGGGTTGTACTAGCTCTGAGCCCACAAAGGTAAAACAAAGGTAAACATAGACTGCAGTAATACAAACCTCTAAAAAGGAAGATATGACAAACACCAGTTTGAGAAGGAGGTTGGGTTATTTGGTTATGTTATGTGAACGTGTTAGTGTAACATCATGTACTTGCTGTTATCTTTTCTTCTTTGTCTCACCTTCTCTTTTCCCCTGTGCTCCCTTCTTTGTTTTCAACACTCCTGGCAGTTTGCAAGACATGGTGACAAAATATCAGAAAAGAAAGAACAAAACGTGAGAAGAGAAAATGCATCCTTTGTTTGTGTCATCATGGCTGTTTGCACGTTTTCTTTTCTTCACACCCATTCCAACAAAAACAGAGAATAATGCAGTATTCCTTTTCCCTTAGTTTGTGTTATTCACAATAACAAGGCAAAACAACACCATTTAAAATAACATGGAGAGCTGCAGTGGTATACATCTGATAAAAGCTATGTTTAAAGATGGCCCCCAGGGTTGTATTTAGTCATTTTATTTTGTGCCAAGGGTCCAGAGGTATGTGAATGTTAGAAGACTCTAAATGACACCAGCCAAGCCAGTCTCACTGCTGTAGGACCCACATGAAAAACAGCAAAGTGTTACAGAGCTGTGGTAATACTGCATCATTTTCTTCATGAATATTTTGAATCACATGGCATCTGCTCTCATTATGCGCCCTCATACTGCATTTGTTTGTACCTTGATTCGAAACTGTTTTCCACTGATTTGTATCCATCTTTTTGGATCTCTTTAGGGTTTTCCAAAGCACATGCAACATGTCTACACCTTAATCAGTTTGTACGTAGTGTTGTTACAATACAGATACCATTATCAGTAATTCCTCCAAAACTATACCTCCTATTAGGTGTTGGCGAGTATGCAATTATATGCTGATATAATCGTTTAGGAATCGGTGTCTGAAAGGGAAAACATGTTTTGGAACATTGGTACTTTTACGGGAAACCACTGTGGATTATTTTCTATTTATGAGTCAATGTCAAATATGATGTTAAGGATGAAATCTCTTCACTTAAGAGGATTTGATTTCGTTCACTGATTGTCTTCGTCTTATCACCTCACTAAATTGTGGTCATGTGATCTACTTCAGTACAATTATTTTTCTTCTGATTGGTTATCAGACAATACAAATGATAGAAATATAGATGGTGTCACGCAATATAGAGTTGGGTGCACCCAAATCCAAGGAACAGGAACTTGAACAAAAAGGCCTCATCCGGACAAG
The DNA here is from genome assembly GCF_902827165.1 of Trematomus bernacchii. Classification (NCBI taxonomy): domain Eukaryota; kingdom Metazoa; phylum Chordata; class Actinopteri; order Perciformes; family Nototheniidae; genus Trematomus; species Trematomus bernacchii. The sequence continues at coordinate 3,031,209 of NW_022987513.1, forward strand.
GCAAGGCAAAACAGAACCAAACAGATCTTCACAATACAAACGTTAAATGTTTTGACTAAACAGAAGACTTTAGTACAATCTAAACCAAAGAGTGGATATAATGCAGGTGTACAGGTCAGGTGGTTGAAGGACTGATGGGTGACAAACAATAAAAACAGGCGGGAAAACGTAAAAAAAGGAAGTAAAAACAGACATGACACAGGGGGAGAATACTTTTCAAAATAGAACAGGAAACAGAAAAACCAAAAACTAGCGTCATTATAGTAATATAATTCAACATCATACAACACTACAGGCTGATAACAAGTACACATTATGCTCTTGGAAATATTTGGACATACTGTACTGATTTCATACATTTTACATTTTAAAACTGCATTGTGCCTTTAACAAAAATGTAGCATGGTGGAAGTAATGTACATGTGCTCTGGAAGACTTTAAGGTGAAATAATGTATGCAACTGAGATGTTTTCCCCAAAAGCTCAGCTGTTGATTTCAATGCATGAAAAATAATCCACATTTTCAATCTCATTTTATATTGCTGTGAAACACTTAAATATAAATACACTTGTCCACCTTGTCTTGCATGTAAAATGTGTATTCATCGATTTGTGAGTGTAAATTATATTTTTCTGACTGACTGAAACCCATTTTCTTTCAGTTTTCTATTCAATGAAAGGAATCTGTATGGCATGTTTAATCATTTAAACCTTCATCAGAGTGCAGTAAGGAAATGTAGTCTTCAGCTTGAAGCACATATGCCCGTCCATAATTTCCTCACATTAACCTCTGATTGCTTCTTCAGAGAGACGTGGCATCGCGCTCTTTATATGCATTTTGTTCATCATCAGACAACACATGTGTATGAGCGATGTGCTTTTGTTTTTGTGCAACTCGGGGAAAAGAGCAATGCTTTTCCATGTTTGCTTAATTACATTTTTCCCTCCTTCGACATCATTACATTAGCAGCATGGGTGAACAATAATAGAGGAAGTGATTTTTTTTCCTTCTAATTATGAAGTGGATATTCCAGATGATATACATTAGTATACAATAGTTTTTGTTCTCAATTCTTTAAAACCAGAGGATACTGTAGCTGGAGTATTAATATTGTAGAGGGAGGCTTCCCCATAATAGATTATATAAAAAAACAAAACAAGGGTTACATACATTTATAATGCAAGCTATGCAAATGCTTTCATCAGTGCAATTGAGTGGAAATGGTTGCGTTTTTTCACCTTAAGTGCTATGTTTGTGTGTTTTTATTAGCATAATCTAATAACATGTGCTTTTACTTTCTGAATTTATAATTAGCTCATGGTGAACCGATATCTTAAAATATGGTGTTGGTACCACACAAGTGCTAAACTGATAAAACCAAGCCATACGAGATTTGATGCTGAGTCTAAGTATTTGTGACAAAGATTTACAACCAGTGCAGGCCAATTGTCAGAAGCTATTAATGTTCACTTCTAAATTCTCGGGGCTTGTTTGTATCTACGAGCCTCAGGACTGGTTAGCTAGTAGTGTCGGGCCAAGGACAAATCGTTTGTGACACCATTTGCACAGCACTCAATTGCAAGCCACCTTTTATTTTGTGCGTGTCTGTGTGTTAGGGAGAGAGTGAAAGAGGGAGATGTTGCTGTGGGCTGGGTTCAGCTTTTTGTTGTGTGATATATCATGTTAAAAACGTCTCAGTGCCACAGAGATAACAAATGGGCAGCAAGTGTAATCAACTTTGTAGTATTAATGAACCCATTATCTGGTTTCGGTGGGCGTTTATCACTGTTGTTTAGAATGCAGAAGGGAGGGAATTTGGTGGAATATAAAGGGAAGATATAATAGCTGAACTTCAACTTACAATTTGAGCCTGCCGCCTCTTTAAGCACCTCTCAAATGAAATGAACAGGTTTGCCTGTAGAAAATAATATAATCACACCATTTAGTCTCTCTGGGATCATCATTACCTTCCCCCGCAGAAAGCCTGGCCCGTAAGGTCGAAGATGAGACAGTTAAATGTGTTAATGCTCTTAGAAATCTTGAATTACCATTCAGTCCGAGGATCAGAAGCTTATTTCTGTCTGTGCTCACCCCCTAACAATGCTCACATCACCACCACCTCTTTAGTGTTAAAAAAGAGGTATCCGAAAACACTTTTTAAGAGAGCAGAGAGGACACTTTGTTTTCTGAGGAAACATGTGTGACACAAAGCTTGGTGACAAAAGGAAATGGTGTGCTGTTCACGGGGAGGCCTGCAGAGAGGGATATGTGGACAAATGATGGAACTCAGCAGTCTGGCTGTCATATCACACCTCCCTGCATATTGTTTGCTCCTGCTTATAAGCATTTTTCAAACATTTTTTATTCAACATGTTCATTCACATTCAACATGTTCCAAGACTCAGATAGAGAAGCTTGTCCGAAAATGACCATCTGGAATTGAACATTGCAGCTCCTCCACAACCCTGTCATTGCCCCTATTTGTTCCTGATGCAGTGTGTTATAATATACATTACAGTACATACAAACTTATATAATGTAAAGTGTAATTTGGTTACACTTTCTATGAAGCTCATCTTAATTTCATTAACTTATAATAACACATAATGCGTTACAATCCACTTATAGTTTTGTAAGGTGTTAGCACTCAAAAATAATCATAACTCTTCATATAACCCATCATAAAGGATTCTTTTATATTGCCTTCAATTATCATAATACTTCATAAAAGGTAGTCTCTGAGTTTGCAAGTCAATGTCTACAATGCATGCTGAAGATACTTATAATTAGTTGTATGATTTTACTAAATAAATATTCAGATCTGTTTTGAACATTTGATTCTAATTGATCCATTATGGTATTCTTCAGTCTGATATATCTTCATAGCAGACTGCTGCTATAAATAACATACCGTTCCTATGTTCGAAGTTTGAGCTTCTGAGCTAGCTAAGAGCTGCCAGCTTCAGTGTAAAATATCATTCGAAAACAAATATTTTGCGTGAAAGTTTTTATATATAAAGTAAGTAGCTGTGAAATAAGCAGGATATTGTACAGCGAGTCGGTCATAATTGCAATCGTTATTGCAAAATACTACAAAGTAAAGTCCTTCTGATGTATGCATATTTGTGTAATTTTACGACTGTCTCTGTGATTGTTACAATTACAGTTACATTTTTACACAGTGTGTCCTTTAACAATCGGAGGTCTATTTCATGTAATTCATCTCCCAAATACATTTCGACCATGTTGGCAGTTTTGACTTAGACGTTGTGCCACTCTACACGTTGTCACATTAACCTTATCAAACAATGGGATGCATAATTCACTGTGGATTTGCAATGAATGAGGATTGACCTTATCCAGGTGGGATCTACCAAGCTTTTTCATGGGGATCCACAGGTCCCTGTATATTGATTGTTATGTCAGGCGTCGGGGCCACGGCGCTGTCTCGCAGCTCCTCTCCAATAACAATCACTAGGAGCAGGTGACATGCCACACAGATGCTAGCAGCCCAGAACCAGCCAAACAAGTTCATTATTTCTCGATCAGCTTCATCTACAGTCTGCCTCGATCACTCATCCCACCCACGTCTGCTGAACATTCTGTCAACAAATCATCTTCATTACGTTAATATTGTGTCACACTATCATGCTTAACCAAATAATGCTTACCTGTCTGGATTGCCTTGCATCATACTGCCCTCTTAAACTGACAAATTACTAACAAAAAGCTTGTGATCTTTGTAAAAACTGATAATTATTTTTGCCTGTGTAATTTGTGTGATGGTACACTGCATAGAATATTCACATATCGAGTCATTCAGTCTAATTTATTTTTCTGCCTAAATGGATTCCGAACCATTGCATTAGGCACATTTATTTTAATAGTATCAGTTGTGGGTATTTAGGAAAATTACTGATTTGTATAAAGGGGAATTACCTTACTTGCTTTATGCACTTGAAAATGTAACATGGCTTGTTAAGGTGAATATATTTGCTCTGTCGTGTTGGAGCTAAATTCTTGTATCGTTGCAGTGGGGATGAAACAGAAACTGACTCCGAGGTGGAGGACCGTGTGGATGGAGTTAAGACTTGGCTCTCGAAGAACAAAGGCTCCACCAAGACACTGTCAGAAGAGGGAAGTCTAAAGAGTACCAGGTTAGTGCCCACATCCTTTTGCATCATGACAGATAACCCATGTATATCCCGGTGATAAAAGAGCCCACATTCGCAGCCTTAAAAAGGCCCAGGATTACCCAGGGCATTTTGCAACAGAACGACGAGTATCTCATGTGATTAGGTGTCATCTCTCTCTTACAGTATAGTAATCTGTCTAATGACAGGAGGCGGAACAGGGAAGCGGCTGCTGTCAAATGTATTGAAGTGGCCCGTGGCCAGTTGGCACGGCTGCTTAATGACGCTCTGCCACAGTTAGATAGATCTCCTCGCCGGTTGATTGCCTTCTTTCTACAGTGTATGTTGTACATAACAGCAATAGACTCAGGACAGGTCCCAAGGACAAAATGAAAATGACAAATCTAATATTCTGTCAAGGTAGCAAAAGTCTCAGTTGCCACATAAAGCATGATGCATATGGAAGATCAAAACAATTTAGAATGTGTCCTTTAAGTATGCCAAATCTGGCCATTTGCACAAAACACCTTACGTTTTCTCTTTCTACTCTTTCTACTTAACTTAGGGACATCTTAAGGGTGTTGTACATGAACCCTAATAAGGTTTCATGAGTGAAGGAATACCATTAAGGAATTACCATTTCAATTTTTCTGTTTCCATGGAGACAGTTTGCTTGCACTTGAGATTGTTATACCTGTTATTTTCTTACAAAGATGAGAAAAAGAAAAAAAAGATTGTTCAGAGGAAGGAATTATTATATACCTAGAGAAGTGCAATAAAGAAGGCACATAGTATGGAGCTATATCAGGGTCATAAGTTTTGATCATTAAAAAAAAATACAATTTATTTGAAAGTTCAAGTTTGTATCCTTCAGGTTGAATATTATTTTGATTCAGTTCAGCAATTTTTTTCGAATAAAATATTTATTTTCATATTTCACTTTTATACATATTTTGATATTTGAATCCTTATTTTTTTCAGTTGCAGATTTTACGTTTTCAGATTCAAAACCATTATATTTTCAGTTTCAAATCTGAATCGAAGCATCAGACTAAAAAAGCTTTTGAAAATAACCGAATATTTCGATTAAGGTCAAAATATAATATTTGTAAATCTGACTCTGAAAGAGTCAAAAAAGATTGAAAGCGGAAAAAAAAATCTGAAAGTGAAAAAAGATCTGAAGGCGAAAAAAAATTGAAACCTGAAAAAACAAGATTTGAAACTGAAAAAAATATTGTTTTGAATCTGAAAACGTAAAATCTGCAACTAAAAAAAATAAGGATTCAAATGTCATAATATGTATAAAAGATGAAATATGAAAATAAATATTTTATTCCAAAAAATTGCTGAACTGAATCAAAATAATATTCAAGCTGAACAATTATTCCAAATACTTATTTTGAATACATCATTGTATTTTTCAAAGTTCAGGATAAAACTTGAACTTTCAAATACATTTTTTTTGAATGATCAAAATGACCCTGATATAGCTCCATAACATAGGCCCTACTTAAAAGTTAATGCATAAATAATAGCAATGATGAAATTGCAATGAAAAATGTATTCAAGAAGTGCAAAAGAAATTCTACAACTTACAACAGTCTGTTCTGTTGTAAGTTGTTCTGGCCAAAAAAGAGATGACTTATTACAGGAAGGAATCCAACCAAACTGACAAGAATGACTTGGATGTTTAACGTACAGGTTACTTACAGCTTACTTGAAGTAACAGTGAAAGAAATGTCTGAATGGAAGGTTATTAAGTTTAAAATCAATTGGTCCTCGTGAAGTATATCATCAGGTTCTGTTTTTCTTGGAATGCCTTACATTTCTTAATTTATGGCCATACACTCTGCCAATTTGAGTTTAAGTTTGTGTCCTTACTTTGGCTGCTAATATTATTTGTGCAACACTTTAAACTATATTACCTTGAGGGGATTAATGAACTATAAGACTGAGATAGGGAGGTTACCTTCAATCATTGAGTGAACATTTCAAGGAAACCTTAAAATGACTCAAGGTCTTCCATGCAACTGGCCACTGATTTGTTTTCTTCTGTTGGGTTTCTTGCTGTCAATGTTATGACACAACCTTCCAGATATGCAGCAAATGCAGATACCAAGGAGATGAAAGAAGGTAAGGAAAAGACGATTGACGGAAATAAAGACGCAAAAGAGGTAGAGCCGAACAGATCAGTGTCTGTCATGAGTTCCTTGAGCTACAGGAAGCGTTCCAACCTGAAAGACTCCATAGGGGGTACAGGCGATGAAAGCTTCTTGTTCAGCACTCTCAAAGAACAGCCTGACGCACCAGACCAGGCCTCCATTCGCAAAGCCAAGGGGAAGTCTGGAGTGCCCCAGGAGGATTGGAAGAAGAGCCAGGCCAAGGAAGACTTTGACGACAAAAGCTCCGTCATCTCCATGGCTTATTCTGAAGCGACCAGCCGAGCCAGGAAGGGTCTGGAGTCACGTTGGGCCTCCCGCAGTAGCCCGGAATTTGATAAGGAATCCATAGTGTCCTCTGTGGCTCCCAGCAAGATGTCCACCAGGAGGGGCATTGTAGACATGGATGATGACAACAAGTCAACTATCAGCAGCGTGAGCCGATCCAGCCCTAGGGGGTTACATCGCAGCAGCTCTTGGAAGGACGATAGACGCAGTAGCTCACGCCTGTCCGTTGCCCGCAGCTGTGGTCTCAGCGAATTTGGCTTGCATACAGCGCACAGTGACGACGACGATGATGATGGCCGTAGTGTTGCTTATACTGAAGGAGGAACATCATCCTTCAGTCCCCGCTCCCTCAGTCGCAGTATTTCTAACCCTGGCCAATCACGTTCCTCAGACGCAAATCTTCCAGATTCATCTGAAATAAAGTCTGTCACCCACCGAAACTACTTGGACCCTGACTTGGAAGCTGCAATCAATGAGGTGCTGAGCTTCAAACCCATTAAGTTCAAGCGCAGCAAGCTTGAGGAGTCGAGCGAGGAGGAAGAAGACGAGAACAAGGGGCCGGCAGGCGAGGAAGGTAGGAAGAAGGGAGAAGACGAGGGGCGAAGCTCCAGCCTGCTTCGCTCAGCGTCGGGCTCCGCTCTGGACTACAGCAATCGGTCATCCAGCACCATGAGCGCCAGCAGCTCCCGCAGTCGGAAAGATAAAAAAAGCAAAGTCTCTCTGTCCGACGACTCTTCCTCTTCCTCCTCTGATGATCGCCACAGCAAAAAGAGCTCGAAGGGGAAGAAGGGCAAGAAGTCCAAGAAGAAATCTAAGAAGAAGCAAAGCGAATCGGAGGATTCCTCTTCCTCCTCAAAGACATCCGAGTCCTCTTCCTCCGACTCCACCGTCTCCTATCGCAGCTCAAGCAGTGTTAAAAGGGCCCCGAAACAACCATCTGACGATGATGAGCAAGAGCCTGCAGGCCGTGGGACATCCAGCAAGAAGGAAACCAAGAAAAAGCAGAAGAAGATGGATAACTTGATGATGAAGTACCGCTACAAGCCTGACAGTGACTGATACCAACACCAAAAGGTGATGCACGGTGTGACAATAACCCCTGGAGCCTAGCGTTCCTGAAAAAGATCTTTCGCAGAATAAACTAACTGGGTTTGCCGTGTGAAAATGTTTTGTATGTAATACTCTGATACACTAATGCTGACTACTAAATGAGCCTTGGCTGCGTCTTTCAAAAGTCACATGGCCAATTAGTGCATGCCACTGATTTTTGTTGTGCTTATGCTCCTGCCAACATCCATTCACATCTAAACAAATAGCCAATTGACTGCAGTATACTGTAGTTACCCCTTTAGTTTGCACCACTGCAAACTCCAGTCACTTCTGTTTTATTATCTCTGTCAGGGAGGTTATGTTTTTAGCTTGGTTTGTTTGTTAGTCTGTCAGCTTGATTATTCAAACACTACAAGCCCAATTAAATGAATCTTGGTGAAAGGGTGTAGAATGGACAAAAGAAGAACCCATTACATGTTTGAGCATTTTTGAATCACAGCGCGGATACATGCAGTGTCTGGATAATCAAAGAAATGAGCTCCCAACTGGGAAAATGTATATGAACTTAGGCCCCAGCTCCATGGGAACGCATACGGCAAAACGCATCGGAGTAACGCAAACGCAACCGCAAAAGACCTTCCGCCCACACGCAATATACACCGGATTGTGTCAAGCTCCACGAGACAGCTCCGTTTACATCCAACCGCTGGAAAAGCTGCAGTACATATGCCGAGCCTGTACGTGGCGCTGTAACTTCCTCCACAAAAGCAGCAACTTCCTCCACAAAAGCAGCGAAGAAGAATGGTTGTCATGGCTGCACTTCTGTTTATTCTCCGCGGTGGGGGCCGAGGGATCCGGGCAGAGTTTTTCGCCGGTCAACGTGTGTTAAAGTTTAAATCTTCCGGACAAAATTATAAAAGTGCCGGTCAAAGGTCTTCATTGTTATTTATTGAGCTTTAAAACAAATGAATAACGACGATATAATGATATATGATAATAAAATACACGGAGCCTATCTCTTTTTCCTCTCTTCTGACAGCGTCAGTGTCTGTCTCATGCAGCAGCTGATCCAGTAATGATGACTCGACAGTAAAAATAAACATATTTATAACTAGTTTAGGTAGTTTGAGAGGTAATTAAAATAGCTATTGTTGTTGTTAACGAAACACATCAGCAATGATGCGGGGTACGCGGAGAGGTGGGAAGAGGTGGGGAGAGGTGGGGAGAGGCGGGGAGAGGCGGGGCTATGAAACGGATGACCGTATAGGCGACCCCACGGCCCCGTTGGACCCCCCAGAGCGCTCCGTTGCCAGATCTATCCACTTTTGGACCCGTTGTCGTTTGCGGGGTCTGTTTCTACGTTTCCGTTACGGCGTCGTCGAGCTTAAAGGGCTATACGCATGAGAAATATGCGGATTCAACCCGTTTTCATCCCCGTGGAGCCTAGGCCTTACACTGAATCTGGAACATTTCAGAATTCGCAATTACATGTTGTTTTAGTGCTCTAAGCAATAAAATACAACACATCTTTTCTTTGCAGCGTACATTTGACGCGAGGTGTCTTGCCCATCGTCACTGCAATGCATGACTTTTCTCTTTGTTGCCTCAACACTTATTTATGCTTAAGAAGCGGTGCAGTGAAATACGTTTCATCGGCCGTACTAGTGTTGTTACTTTGCTCTCTCCTCTTTGCAAAGATGGATTGCCGTGTTTTCCCTGACGTTGTGTTAAAAGCAAATAGGATTGAGAGAGAGTTGTTTTGCTGCGTCTTTAAGCACAAACAGATGTTGGCAATTAGAAAAAAACGAAATGGTACCAATCTTTGCTTTAACATTGAGTTTAAAGAGTTGTGACATGACTGCTGATATGGCTTGATGTGAATACTTTGCATCGTAATTAAGACGCTAAGTTTAGCTCCAAGCTTCAAAAGCCTGTCTGCTGTGAACGTAATTCACTGACACTTGCAAAATGCATGACAGGAGGCTTGATTTGTTTAAAATGGTCCTTGAACTTGTTTGCCTCTTAAGTGAAACACTGGCTCTCTAGCGCTTTAATCACTGCAGGGTGAATAAAGACAGTTTGAGTGGACTGAAGATGATACAGGCGATAACAATTGATTCATTATCAAGTAAATGCACGGCTAACATTAAAACCGCATCAATATGGTCAGTTCATCCAAATTACTTATGCTTGAACATCCACAAACAATATAGAATTCAATTGAGCACATAGAACAAGTACATACAAAACAGTAACACTTGAATATTAGAGGGGCCCTCTTATTCTTTTTCGGGTTTCCCTTTTTCTGTAAATGGTCTGTAAGGCTAAATTCCCAAAGTTCCTTCCAGAGGTAATTTCTCTCCCACACACTCCCCCACTGCCTGAAACACCTCGTTGGACTCCATGCATGTAAACTAAGCACAACATACAAATATGTATCTGCTATAAAGAAACAGTATGGATTGAAACATCCTTCCTTTTACGCTTGAAAACAAAGTGTATACACTGTATACAGGTATGTAGGAAGAGCCATCATGATACAACCATGATTATCTATTAATTATTTTACAGAAAATGTTTTGATCTCATATCCTTGATTCAGACCTTTTGGGTTTTAGGATCTGGGGAATGAAAATATTATAACTTACTCTTAGAGGCTGCTTAAATAACCTCATGCTCTCTGATATCTAACATGCTCAATGCCAATGTATCTCAGAGAGGCCACAGGTTGAAATGAAATGCACTGCAAACCGGGTATCGCTGACCCTGTCTCAGACCCAGCCCCTGTGCCTCCTGACTGGCAAATATGTGGCCCTAGTTTCAAGGCAACATCAGGTCATTCCCAAATACTGATTAAAACATCTCCTATAAACAAAGTGTCACTTTCATTGTACAAAAACAGACCTGTTAGTAAATCCATTGCCTTTGTTCTAATGTCTGACTATGGGTTACGTCATGCTTATCTTAAGAAAGTCCACTTCTTTGCCCGAACTTAAGCCTTTTTCCGAATATCCAATACTTCAAGCTACATACTGCAGGTGTTTTTCAATAGTAGAAAGGTATTACCGGTTGCTCTTTGTGGGTGTCATAGTGCTGAGAAGGACATGTTGTTATTTTCCTCTGTGAGTAAATGGCAGGGGTCATGGCATTGTGGATAAATGCAATCTCCAATGTTGGTATTCAAGTAATACATTGAATGCTTGTCATACCGTGTGTTGTCATGACAACATAATCTAAGGATGTAAAGCCCTGGTTCCAAATGACCTTTAATGAGTACGCAACGTTGCACACAGACTCCAGGATTAATCTCAGTTGTTGAGTTTATTGATGCTGAAGCAGCAGAAGAGCTTTCATTTAGCTGCTGCTTTCATTTCAATCATAACTGTATTTTATAACTGTTCTATTTTAGTTTGTTTTAATTTGAATTATTTTGATTTGGGGGGGGGTGTGTTTAGGATTGTAGCCTTTGCAGACAAAAACCTATATTACACACTACAGGAAAGGGAAAACCCCAAAGTGCATAATAGGGCCCCTTTAATGTTTTTTGTAAAGCACTTTGAATTCCCTTGTGTTGAAATGTCCCATATAAATAAACTTGCCTTGATTCCTGACATTTCCCATTTTAACTGCACATACTTATTACCCATTATGTCAAATATGCATGCTTTCTGTGTTGTTTTTGTGAAGACATTTCTTGTGATGATTTATGTGTGTTAATCCGAATAATAGTGTCTCATCTAGGACTTTGGACCACAATTATATCAGATGCGTTTTTCCGATATATAAAAAAACTTGCAAGAATGTGCACGCCTCAGGGGGTGTGTTGTTTACCGCCTGGGGGGAGAGTTTAATCCTGTGTTTCTGTGTGTGTTGACCCCTATAGTCCTCCTGTGTGCCGCAGACACCTGAGCCTCGGCAGATCTGATCAAGAGGGTGAGGCGGACAGCAAGCAGTCGCTGAGGCAGAGCGACGGCGGAGGCACATTGGCAGAGAGCACATCGTAACCCAGACTCAGGTCACCTCGTGACATCAGACGCAGGAGGGATTATTTCCCCCCAATTTATTCACCACTTCTCAGCCAGAAAGAGAGGCTTCCAGAGGCATGGACAGATAAGAGGCGTCCATGTTTAATATGTGCTTTCTCTGTTTTATTTTAACACAACATATTAAAGAAGTTAAGGAAGATGGTATCACATGATGCTGCTTGATTTATAATAGCTGCTTTTCAGGCAAATTTGAGCACTCCTCTGACTCTCCACATCGCCCCGCCAAGAGGATTTAGATAAGCTGCATTTCTCCAAGAAGCTCTGACCGGCTATTAAGACGAAGTTCTTATCTCTTCCCTGTTAATGTGGACTAGCGCGTTGGGAGGTATTAACCCATTTTCATTCATTATCTCGCTGTAAGTTAACATGTGGCTCTTGTTCCAAGTTCAGATATGCATCATTTAAACAAAGTGATGCTAGGTCATGATTACTGACATGAACGTGGAAAACACATTTGTATTTGAACTAAGCTGTTAGATATGATATATATGTTTGAAATGCTGAGTTGAGGCATGGATTTAAAGAAAAGTGATCTAAAAATCATTTTATAGCGATATATACATTACTATATGAGGAATTGAAGCCTTTATGTGAATGTAATATTCAAGTGTATTAAGATATTTTGTATTTCCTTAGGATAAGGATATATCCCTGGTTTACTCTTATCTTCTCGTGGAGTTCAATCTCTAATACTTTTGTCGACTTGTGTATTATTATAGGATTAAAGGGAATATGTTTGTTTGCTATTACAAAGTAGCTTTCTGTAGAGCATTTTTTAAAGATGCATAAACACTGGATTTCCGCTTTATATCATCATTTTAATTAAATCTTGTTTTAATGTTGAATCCCGCAGAATAATATACCAGTATAAAGTCCATATCAATGTTTTTATTGCATATTTATGTTCGCAGGCTGTCTAGAATCAAGGGATCTTTTGGCCATATTAATTTATTAAACCGTAAAATAATGACATCCTATTCAGCACAATAGAGTCCTCCAAATTGAAGGTGCCAAAGACTGTGTTCATTAAACCGGTGATATTCTGTAAGAAAAAAATTGGGATTGATCCATGACTACCAATGAGCACATTGAGCAGCAGTCGTATGATGATATTGTGATATTCCCAGGCTGTGTTCCGGGAGGGCTTACATGTCAAACTATAAAATAATTATGCCAAGAAGCCCCTTCAATTAAAGCCAGTCTGCTTTAAGAACACCCTTATATGTTTCTGATTGTAACTCATGAAACTCGCTGGTTATTTCTATATTTGGCCTTACAGGATTTTAATGATATCCGCAGATAATTTTGTTTAAATTACGTGTAGGTGGATATGAATAAAACAGCATGTACAGTATTATGTGCATGTGGACTGTCTGCTCGAGTGCAAAGAAAATGTTCAAGTGTCTGGCTTGATATTTGCATATCTTCTCAGAAAAAGGCTAATCTGCATTTCACGTCTTATTTTTTCCCTTTTTTCACCCATGAATATTAATGTTCAGGAACTTTGATGTCAGTGGTTCAGAATAGACTTGTTAAATGATTTTTATTTTTAAGTTTTATTGCCTCTCGGTTGGAGTTTTTGGCATTAGACATAATGTTTCAAAAGTTTGTAAATTATATCTCTTGAAAAGGCTTGTCTGATTTCATTATTGAATAGATCATTTGTGGAATGAGTGCTTTTTGGAGATTTTTCCATAAATAAATTCAGCTGTTTGTTTACAGAATCAATGTTGGCTTGCTATAATTGCATAGAGGTATAATTTGGATGCAATTTTTGTTTCAAATGCAGCACAGCCAGAAAACAGTTGGAGAAAAGGAGGTTAGAACAAGCCATTGATGTGTTTGATTAATTTGAGCTCATCCACCTCAGAGTAACTTCTCATCATACCCATCCACTTCTCCCAGGAGACTATAGAGTCAACAAACAATTCATTGAAATGATTAATTCTGAGCTGTTGTAGAATAATTGCTTGCACTACCTTGCAACATGGGTTGTCAAAAAATGAGCACAGCTACACAGTTCAAAACTGAGCTTGAGGCGAATTCAGGAAGATCAAAAAAACCAGGAGCAATCGCATCCTTCCTCCCCACAACAATCTGTATTCTACATAGCTGGAGTTTACCTAGCCTCAAATAATTGATGGTTTTAGATTACCACCTTGGTTGACTTTCACACTCGGTGTGTTTTGCTTCAAAGGATCCCTTATTTATCCAACCAATCTGTAATCCTCAGTCCTATACACAACACGACCTGTGCTGGCGCCTCACTCAGTGCCTGGGAGCTTCGCTGTAATTTCCCCTCACTTGTGTGCAGCCTCTGGGTGGCTGCATGTTTCTGCTTAAAGGCTTTCCATTGAGTGACAGATTAAATTCTGCCCCCGATTTTTACTTATTTTGGCTCTAACACTGTTTCACAAGCCACTGGAGCAGGAAGTCATTAGCTCGACAAAGCCAAGCAAGTCTGTGTTTACCGTGCCACCCCCCCTGTTATTTAGACGCTTTGGCCGCAGACGTTTGCTGCACTGGAGGTCTAATGCTGCGCCGACATGGACATGCCGGCCCTATGCAGTCAAATGGATCACCAGTGTGTATTATTTAGGGGAAACTATAAGCAGAAATAATGTTTAATATTTAACTATCATTTTATTTGTGTTTTACATTAAAATCAATTTAATTTAGCTGGTTTTTATCCAAAGTGACATACAGAACAGCGAGAAACCTGCAGGTAGGCTAAATTAGCTTCAAATAATCTAATCCATTGTACTGTAAGTGCCGGTGCATTAATTTCAAATGAGCTAAATCTTATAAGTACAACAACATTCTATTATATAGTTGAAACAGGTGGGCTTTCAGTCTGCGAGGGAAGGTGTGTGGTCTTTCAGGGGTGGATAATCACCTGGAACAATTGCACTATCACCAGCTGCTGACTGAGTTGTGTTGCTCTTAAATAGTGTAGCTGTAAAGATGGTGTCTGAGAGAGTCAAAGGTCCTGAAAGATACCAAGATGTTAGCACAGTTCTGCAAAATTGAGACGAAAAGTATTCAGTTGGCTGCAAATTGCAATCGCAGCTTTCGATGACGCCAAGTCATACAAACAGTTTCTTTAAAGAGCACACATCATGGTCATTTTCAGGTTCATGCTTTGATTTTGGGCTGCTACTAGATCATGCTTACAGGCTTTAATGTTAAAAAAGCACATTATTTTTCTTACACTGTCAATCTGAATATACTTGTATTCATCCTACTTTTTTTAGATACTGTATGGCTGAAATGCTTATTTTTAGCACCTGTCTCTTTAAGCCACGCCCCTAAAAAAGTGTAGTCTGCTGATTGGTCAGTGTTTCCTGTTTTCTGTTACACAATAGAGTGCCACAGTGACGCGTCCTAAAACCCGGAAGTAAGCTGCGCATGGGTTCCTTCGACAAAAAAACAATGCAATTTCTCCATAGGATTTTGGAAAATAGCTCGAAATAAGGTCTGTGGTTGAGACACATTTAAGAGACGGATCACGTTTTGTTCAGTCGGATAATCTCCACATGTCTACCCTACTTTTATAATTTTCGAATCATAAAACTAATCGATAGATTTATGATTAGAAAATTATGAATCCTTTTTGTCGAAGGAACCCATGCGCAGCTTACTTCCGGGTTTTAGGACGCATCACTGTGGCACTCTATTCACAGTGTCAATATAGTAAGGGACTCACTGTGTAATTTCTCCACGGATTAAGCGTTTTGAAAGTTTGACCAGTTTTTATGCAGCACTTAGACCTGCTTTATAATCAAAAAAGACTTAACCTTAACATTACTCTACAGTTTGCTTATCGAGTGGAACACCTAGGTATGATATTTCCTCCTATCTTTCACATCTAATCTTAAATGTGTCTGGAATTGTGTACTTTTCCTGATATAGTCATGGAAACTACTTGTCTCCTCCAACAAGATTATTCTGCCAGTACGGACAAAGATGCACCTTTTAAAATGACAGAGCAGATGGAGAGCAGCCAAACTGAGTCAGAACTGACTCCTAAATCAAAATGTGTTCAAAATGTTTTCCCGCTGATCTATTCCCCAAGCATCTCCATATCTTGACCTTGGTTGGAGGCCACACTGGCAGGCTGTAAAAAGTATGTGTGGGGGTTGTGGTTATCAAGCATCGTCTTCTGCTATTAGCGCTGCCAGAATCCTGCTGGATGGATGCCTGCTGTCAATAAAGGCGTGATTGGAGGCCCCGGGACCCCGCCTGCAGGGACCAGGTGAGGAGGCGGCGTTCATTTGCAATTCTAAGAAGTAGAAACGCTGCAGTGCGCTGCCGGGGAGCCTTTCTTTGTTTGCACATATCATTTCCACTCTAATGAACACGGCATGGTAGTTGGCCATTGTAACGAGGCTCAAAAGGCAGGCTCAAACATTGTTTACATTTTGCATAGGTCTTTCCCGAGCCCGGGGAAACAACAAAAGCATATTTTTCTCTTCATGTATATAGTGAATCAGCTTTAGCACATGCAGCAAAGGGGGCATCTTTGATTTATTCTGTTTCATGCCACTCTTCATACCTAAATGCAGTTTGAACCTTAAACAATTCTCTGTAATACTTGGAGTGGAAAAAGGAAATGTTGAAATGCCTATCACCAATTTCAGTGTAGGATTTGTCTCTGTATCTCCTCCTCGGTGTGCAGGTGGCCGACGCCTCCTGCTGCGCTCAGAGCTGTTCAGTGCTCAGTGTCCCTGCCAAAGGGGAGTTGTGCCTGTCGCTGGTATGTGTGCCTGTGTGTGTGTGTGTGTGTGTGTGTGTGTGTGTGTGTGTGTGTGTGTGTGTGTGTGTGTGTGTGTGTGTGTGTGTGTGTGTGTGTGTGTGTGTGTGTGTGTGTGTGTGCGTCTGAGGGGCAAGTGAAGACTTACTCTACAGTGGTCCTCTACATCTGAGGGATTTGAAAGGGGCGTAAATGGTCCTTCCTCCAGGCCTCTCTCAGTGGGAAAGTGTCTGAAAGATCATTTACCTGCTTCACAAATGCCTCCAAGCACTTGCCCCCTCACTGCGATTTGATTTCGGATTTCGGGTGTCTTTCAGAATGCTTTTAAGATGTAGACACAAGATGCAGAGTAACACTTTTTATGAGCTCCTATCTTCCCTGACCTATCTATTTAAATAATTTCCCAGTTTGGGATCAATAAAGCACCTATCTATCCATCTATCTTATTTTCATGTTCTTTCTCTCCATCTTTGCTATCTTGCTACTGTCGAGGTGAATTGGTTCAATGCAATAGAGTCTGATTATAGCACTGGAAAAAGAAACCACAAATACTATATAACATATTATTGAGCTTTCTATAATACTTAATACTAAGTCATGTATTATTGAAAGAATAAGGTATTTTCTAATAATGCATGATCCTGTTACCCTCCTGAGGTATAGGCAAATATGATACATTAAATGCTGGTTTAAGACACATTAACTGGTCTTTTTTTGCTTAAAGTATAGTGGAAACATTTATATATATATATTAAAGCCATTATAACATATAACAGTGCGCTAAAAATGGGCGTCATAGTGTAAAGTGTTACCAAAAAAAGAAAAACTAGACCTCTAGACCCTAAAGAAATAACCTTTTTCGATTTAAACTTTTTTTCACTGCATAAAAAGGTCTAATATACAATGTAAGCACTTGCATACACTCAAATTTGTGATTGTTAGTGATTGCTTCACTGAGATTTGCAGCTTTAAACCAAATCACTCTCAGATGTGGATTTACACCTACCCACCTGTTTGAATTTCATAATCCTCCTACTGTTTCCCCTAACTCTCTTTCAGCTTCTGAGTGATGGAGAGCGGTGCTGAGAGAGAGAGTGATTCACATTCATGTCCCTGAAAACTAAAATGCTTCATTTTATCCAGCCCAAATGGCCCCATGTCAAAGCGTTTTTTGTCAAAGCAGTTTTATTGCAACATTAATTTGCATCTCTTGGATCTCTCTTCTCATCTACATTGCGAAATTGCAACTTTATTGTCCATATCAATTTGCAGCCAAACAGATTGACAGGGGGGGGGGGGGGGGGGGGGGGGGCGGGGGTGTCGGCAGAGCCTCGTGTGGGAGGAGGCTGCTGAAGCTGCACTGAACAATGGAGTGATAGATTGCTAAATAGCCCTTTAGTCCTCTGGAAGAAAAGGTAGTCAATGGAAATTATTATGCCAGGAAACAAATTCCTATTGCAGCAGATGTTTTGAATGAGTTGCTAAATGATTGTACTGTTCCATATTTTCTATGAAGCTGCATTCATGTCTATTTCGAATGATCCTTGAATCTCCAGATCCCACTTCTAACCAGGAGGTCATGTTGCTTTTCTGATCCGCTGCCAAGTTGTCCAGTTCCACTTCCTGGACATCACATTCTACCCAGGAGCTTGTCCACATCCCAGAGATATACGTGAAGAGGTTGTTAGTAATTATTTCGGCAATTTCAAAGCACTGCAAGATTTTTCAATCCATCCTTTACGAAAGCTTAGGCCTTTAATCCTGAAGAAAATGAACAAGTTTTAAATAAGTGCAGAAACATACAGTCTGGTGACTCTAGCAGTCGACACTTAATAAATTCTTCTTCTTCGCCGTCACTGCACGAGTCATTGCGCTTGGAGATAAAATGTTCTCCACTTGGTGCCAGCGCTTGACAGCTTGCTGGTCTTTGCCACCAAACTCACAAGCTATAACTGGATAGATAGCAGGAATTAACTACGCATCTAATTGCAGACTTTACAAGCATAACTCACTGAGCAGATGGAAGTCATTGGTGTGTTAGAGTCACTTAATTTAAACCTCAGGATATTGCGCAGTGGAAGCTAAGTCCAGAGGAACATATTCCTCTCCAAAGGGGGATTTATTTGAACTAACAAAAAAGCCTAGTGGACATTTGTGTCATCAAGTCTTGGCATGTGCAGAGTGATAATGGCACAGTTTACTGGAATACAACATTGCAGATGGCTCTTATAGACCGTATGCATATCAGTGTCCTGCATGATTGAAATTTGACATATTAAACTCCCTTTGGTGGTTAAAATGTTTGGATTCTGGAGAAAATCTCTCACATCCTGCACAGCAAAATGTGTCAGATCATTTTAAATCCATTGCATAGTGACTTCACCAGATATTCAAATAAAGGTGATGATATCAAAGTCGTGATTCATACTGATGAATATTAACAGAAAGGAAATGAATCCCCGGAGGAGATAAAAAAAACGTTTTTATTTTTTGTTCTCAAAACTAACCCCTAAATCTCAGGATGTATTTTCAAAGGTTTATATTTTGATTTCTGCAGTGATTGGATGAAAGATCTCAGCCCTGATTCTGATACATTTCATTTTCCGTTTCTACTTAACCCCACTGAAATCGGGGAAAAGCAATTTGAACCACAACCAATCGGAAGACCATAAAATGTTATTCAGTGGGGGGGAACCAATCAGCAGCATCCAGCAGTGAGGTATTGAATAGGGGGATAATCAGGCGCTGAATAGAATTTTGGAAATGCATAATGTGGTAAAGTAGTGTGCCGAACATATCCAGAGATTGACAGTTGGACACTGAGTTCTTCATAACAGGAAGCTAATGTCTGTCCTTCCATTGCCCCCTCCTCCCCCCTTTTTGGCGTGCTCCATGTCGCTGCCCATGTGGGACTGAGTCTGAGTGACAGGCCACTGACATTTACAATCCCTCGGCCTCAAAGTGTGGGCATGCAGGGCCTGTATCAGAATACCCTGGCACTGAGTCGTCATTAGCGAATTATGGACATACATTATTATATTATTACTGCTTCTTCATTATTATCTGTTGATAGTGTGTGCACTCTATTTAGCCTGGTGTCCCATCTGCTAGCAGTAGAGCAGAATGTTCCTCCATCTAGCTGAAGGTCATCGTTCCTGTCACATATGTGAAGTTATTTTGAGTGTTGGACCCTGCAAGCAAACCTTAAAGGGACAGGTCACATAAAAAAAATGCATATTTTTCCTCTTACATGTAGTAAGTCAAAACCTGTACATCAAAAATGACGCTTAAATCAGAACCTTTTTCTTTACTTTATATTTTTTATTTCATTTTAAATGACAGCATTAGTATAAAAGGTCATTTATTATGCAAAATGCACTTTTTGATGTCTTCTATACATAAATATGTGTCCCCGGTGTGTGATGAGACTGTGTCAGAAAATACAACCCTCTCTCTTTTCCTCCTTACCCACATCTCAAAAAAGGGGGGTACAACGGAGCTGATCCAAATTTGCTGAGGTCTTGACGTGATTAATAAAATGTGGGCAGGCTTTACATTGACCTTCTGGCAACGTCCCGCCCACGGCCCAACCTATCGTCCCCCACAGTCGGCTAGCTGAATCCCCTCCTGCAGCTGTGTGTCTGTGTATTCAGCAGCATGTCTACGGGAGGGACTTAGAGTAAAGTTGTTATATAATACATATAATGACACTGTTCTAGCGGTAAACACTGCCTAAAGAACATGTCAAGCTATGTGCTGTATCAGAAACAATGCGCAACGTGTTTTGGAAGTAATGTGGTCTGTGTTTACATTAGCAAGCATCGCTAACACTCAGAGCTAACGCTGTACTGGAGAGAATATGTGTAAAGAAGCCGGATATAAAAGGTACTGTCCTTGTGGTAAACCTGCGAGAGAGAAAGTGTTTGAGCTCCATACTGTTTCAGAAATAATGCTTGATGTTGTTTGGAACATAAAATGGCGTTTAATCACGGCAGCTTTTAGCTGAGTTTCTGACGGTAGACAGCCTTCTCTTCACAGAGCTCAGTGCTTGCATGCAGACGCTCCAAAGGGGCGTGGCCAGCAGCAGCTCCAAAGGGGCGTGGCCAGCAGCAGCTCCAAAGGGGCGTGACCAGCACCGGTTCATTTCCATTTGAAGTTATGGACCCAGAATCAGCACTTTAGTAACAGGGCTGAAATAGAGGGGTATGCGGCATGCTACAATGGGTGATCTGTTTGGTATTTTGAGCAAAACACTTCATAGACATGTTTTGTATAGATATGGCCCTATAACATTTGGTTCAAATATATTATAATATGGTGCCTTTAATGCTTGAATTAAATAAAAATAAAAACACAATATATTTAAAAAGTACACATTTTACATTGTTTTTTAATCAATATTTATTTGAAAAAGAAATAAAAGAGAAACATATAAATAAAATAAGTCTCCTTTAAAATTATTTAAAAAATATACACAGTAGAAAGGAAAATTATGATCTTCTCAAGAACGCTGCTCAAGCTACGTACAGTACTCTATGTGTTTGGAGCCTTGCCATGCCAGTAGCACAATTAATCTACAACGCCTGCCCACCTGCAGCACACCTCATACAGTACAAGGGCACATGCACTTATTGCACTCCTTCCTACTGAGCTAAATATACACAGACATATCATTTAGAGCGGTTGTCTCTGGCTGTCTGCTGTTTTTCAGGCCTAACAATACAGAATTAGAATGGGGGGGAAGCTTTTACCTGTACAGAAGATGATGAAACTGCCCACAACAAGTTCTGTGGCTTATCTGAGAAACCCTTATAACGACAACGGGAAAGAGACATTGCTGTTGACTAAAAAAGTAATAATGTTTTGTCGCATTGACTCGGCAGACATCTCTATGGTGAATCTTTTCAACACTCATGCCTCAAAAGCCGAGAGGAAAAAAATATATTTCATAATTTGGGGATGTACTGTCCCTTTAAATCAAGACACTGTTCTAAAGAAACAGTGTAAATACGAAATCCACGTCATTGTAGTTATTCATAGAAAATCCGTCCATTGTAAACGGAAACACATAATGTGCGTGTCTTCCCTCTGTGTGTAATACACAGCCCTACCTGCTGTCTGAAGTGCTTCTGTGACAAAACACCTTCCTGACGTCCTGTAATGTTGCCAGGAGACTTTATGTCCAGGCAAATGGAAGACTAATAGGCACTAAATTATTCAGTGTCAGTACTTAAGGTGATGCTGTTAAGAAAGGTTATATCAGCATGAAAGGACTTTTTTTGCCTGAGACCTTTGCCAGCGTAAAACAGGGCTGCATCACGGGAAGTACAGATGGATAAACATAGATGGCAAAACATAATCTACAACGCCTGTCCACCCGCAGCACACTTAGTACAAGGGCACATGCATTTATTTCACACCTTACTACTGAGCCAAATATACACAGACATTTAATTTAGAGCAGTTGTCTCTAGCTGTCTGCCGTTTTTCATGGCCAAACATCACAGAATAGGAATGAGAGGTAAGCTTTTACCATGCGTATGGAAGAAAAAAGGCTGATTTCCAAACAACTTGTGTCACGTGACTCTATTATCTCCAGCGTCAGACACAAATAATTGCAAACCTTTTATTGATGTCTGCGGCAGGTGCGATGCTTTAGTCTGCTAGTCTTAGACTTGAATGAAGCACACTTTCTACGATTTCTATAACTAAAAGGAAATGTCTTGTAACATTTTCCAAGAAAATAACAGATGCATACATGTTGAGAAATACAACTGAAGGGCTTCTTTGATTTTCAGTCTGTAAGTGCACTTATAAATACGTTTGGAAAGGTGTTTCTGTTTCTATATGGTAGCCCTGCATCACTAAAACATAATCATATTTTCATGCATTTCAAATTTCCACAGCTTCCTTTATTTACACAGAAGTTATATGACACAAAAATACATTCATACATAATCTCTCTTTAGGTAATCTAAAATGCATAAATTAGACCTTATATAAAAACATAGGATATTTTGGAAGGGGCAAAGGGCATTGAGGGACAGGGTCTCCATTGAATTCTTTCCCAAGAATTTTTTTTTGCTTCTGAAATATTTTGAGAACGCTTACAAAAGTTAAAAATATATATATATATATCGAAATATGTAAATATGTAAATATGTTTTAGAATTTTGTATTGTGATGCTGCAGAGAAGATCCTGTGTTCCACGTTTCTAATTTATATGGACTTACTTACTATAGAAGTAACACAAATAAGCCGGGGGAAGAACGAGAGAAAAGGGAATTGTTTAAAGAATATTGTTTGTTGCCTCTAAATACACAGGCTCAGCAGCCAATTCAAGAATAAACTAAAGACAACTTTCAAAAGAGAAAAAGGGGCACCGGTAATCAATATATGAAGTTATACTGTAATGTGGCACATCCCAGCCCTTTCAAACATCTAACAAAGACACATACCAGCACAAAAAGAGAACGGCTCAAATGTTCCAAGCCTTTTATCCAGGCTCTGATGAGGGATTAGGAACACCTGAGAGAGGCAGCACCTGAAGGGAAACAATCAGTAAAGGGGAGGGAGGAACACACACTTAAACACACACACTAAGGCGCATGCCATGTCATTTATCATCAATACCATTTCAAATAATTAAGAGAATATGGTGACCATATCCTTTCTGGACAACATTTGTAGCAGGACGGGGGGAAATAAAAACCAAACTAAAGAAATATTCCTTCCCTGATTAAAGGGGAGTGGCTAACCAAGCCACACCTGAGAGCTGGAGGAAAGTCATCAAGACATAAGGCCCAATTCCAAACCGCGCATTTGTGTTTAAAAATGTAACGTTTATACACTGTTTGGTTTTTGTCCCTGTAAATATACAACACGTTATAATACAATGCACACATTTACCGTTTTTTCTTGACTAAACACGGATATATGATCCTAAGTTAAAAAAATACGAGGGTAACCATATAGTTGTTATCTTGTTGTGCAGTTTATCAGTAAATGTTTGCACACAACTGTTTTTAAAAAGCATGTCTTTAGCAGGTAATGCAGCAG
This sequence comes from Trematomus bernacchii, assembly GCF_902827165.1. NCBI lineage: Eukaryota > Metazoa > Chordata > Actinopteri > Perciformes > Nototheniidae > Trematomus > Trematomus bernacchii. The sequence continues at coordinate 3,054,698 of NW_022987513.1, forward strand.
GTGAATTCAGGTGCGATGCAGACTCACTGTTGGAGGGCTTCATGACACACTCCCCCTCAACACTCGTTGGTTTGGAACAGCACTTAATGTGGCGGACCCTCCACCAGAACCTGAAAACGGAGGAGTAGTGTGTAGGGGGCGGTTTGGAATTGGGCCTTAATCACACCTGTGTGCTATGAAGGAGGAAGGATATCTCACTCAACTGCAGCCAGAGAACAGGAATGGAAGTCTGATCCAGCTACTGAACCCAGTTGGGACTTTTTCTGAACAACCAGGCCGTCTTTTGACGATCACTGAACCCAGGAGCTGGTGGGGTAAACCAATTCACCCTCAACACGGCAACCTGCATTCTCTGTAAGTTTTTATCTGCCTCCTTGCACAATTCATATCCCCCCCTCAAAAACTACACTCAAACCTGCCCCACAGACTACACTCTGAACTGGTCGGACTGAACTCCACATTCATACACCCCCATATCCAACTGAACTGCACTCATTGGACAGTTTCAGAGTGTAAAAGGACACTACAAACTTCTCACACCCTCACACACTCATTCATAGTCACTCCTGATGGTTTGGATTCCTGTGATTCAAGTAATTTATTGATGTTTTGTTATTTATATTGACATATTTGGTTCTGCATCTTTTGGGGATTTTTTTAAAGATAAATATATAAAATATTCTTCTGTCTGGCGCCCGAATGTAATTTTATACTTAAGGGATAAAACCTACGCTACACATTAACCCTGTATTTGGAAGGTGATAGGTGCTTATTTCATTTCCTGCTATGGGTCCAAATAGATATATATATTTTATTTAATTTAGATGGAGTTTCCTTCATTTCCAATAATAGTTACAAAAGGTCAACTTTAAATTTAAAATCTGCAAATGCCAGCTAACTTATACAACTTATAATGTGTCCAATGATGTTGGCCTACTTAGTCTATATTTATCCTTAATTGTGTGCTGAGAGAGCTGGATATCACATTGTGTTTGAGGTTGTTCATAATGGCCTCTTATAGAAGAAGACACATTTTAGGCAAATTAGATTTGACGAATGACATTATGCCGGGGACAATTTTTTGACATTGTTTGGCATCTATTGGATTTACAGGAAATCTGCACCCTTGTTTTACAACACAAGACAATAAAATGGCTGCTGTTAAACATGCGCAAGCATAACATATTCACAGTGTCTGGTTTTGGCCAAATCCCTAATGTGCTGGAAGGAGAAAGACTGACAATATGACATGCAACAAAATATAAGCTACAAATCAGTACTAAAGTAGCAACTGAACAATGATTTAATTATGTTTAAAATACACTAGCAGAGTTTACTTTAGCTTAAACCTTTCCAGGAACCTCTAAAAGCTCCACACATGGATTATGGACCCAATATTCCGAAATACCCCAGTTACTGTAGAACAATACACCTCAGTAACCAATGCCAGATCCTTCCCAAATGCACCTTAAACAGATGATTTGCTATGCTGGCCATCTGCACCAATGGCTTATTGCTGCAGACTCTATTTAGAAATGGATTTCTCTCACCTAAAATAACAACACCTTTATATCTGCTAGTAAGCATTAAGTTACTTTTTTGTGAGTGTAAGTTCAATGACAAAATGGGAACCAAAATCAAGTTTACCTCCTGACACTTGCGACCTGTGTACATAGTGTCCAGCTTGAGAGAGGTATAGAGTGGCTCTGTCACCAACTTGTCCCTTTAGGGCCGGTGGCTGCGGCAAATCTGAAAGTGGCTGCCTCAAATCGAGCGGCCCGGGTGACGGATTGCCTCGGGCATGATGTATGGCTGCTGCTTTATTCCCAAAGGCCCACATGGGTTGTGTTTTGTCAAGTGACCTCCGCTTCCTGTGCATCCCATGGAGCCCCCGCAGCCCCGATCTGCTGTCAGGGTGTAAATATGATCTATGGTGGTACGTGGTGACACTGAGTGATGGGCCTCATTGTTTGTGGGACAGAAATCAGATTATCCTTTGTTCCAGCAGCCTTTGCACGTAGGTACACCCCTCGGTAGAGTTGGGATTTACTCTGTTTATATTTGTTTAGTAACAAAGAAGTCAGTGTTTTCATCTGTAGATAAATCCTATATTATCCTTGTTTGCATTATGTAAACATAGAATTTCAGAACACTTGGAAAACTATATTTGTTCTCAATGTAAGTAATCAACTGGGGAAGTTTCATGGTGATAACCATGAAACCACGTATATGGTATATTTCTGCAGCTCTAAAACATCCACAGTTTTTATGGAGAACGGGGAAAAAAAGAATCCCTGTCTTCGAGGAATCTGCGTCCATTCAAATACTTTACCCTCTCCAACTTAAGCATGTTGCAAACATTTTACAATACATATCTTTAAAGGCTGTTTTGTCAAACCCAATTATTTCAGTTTCATCCCTAACTGTATTCTGAAGCTTTGTAAAGAGGGGTGTATGGCTATCAACAGTATTTTCTGATTCCTTTAGTAATGCAAAGAAATATGCCAAATTCCCTTTGTAAAAATGTTTGACCCTTACAGCATATGTCAACAAAATACAACTAACATTTTAAAGCTGGCCTCATAATAAAATGAATTCTAAATGTCACTTATCAACTGTGGGATTTTCATGTTGATATGTCTTAGTTTATGCTATGATTTTCTCTATCATCTCTCTTTTCAATTTTATATTGATACATTTTCAAGATCCATGTCTTACATTCAGCTTGCAAGTATAAAAGTGTTTTATACTAATGCTGGTAATCAAAGTAAGTGAAGAATAGCATGGAACTGTCAAATAGAATGCAATGTGTTAGTTTGTGATGCACTGTCCATTGTTGTGCACAATGGGTGTTCCACAGGGATCAGTTTTAGGTCCCCTATTATTTATCACATTTCTGAATGCAAATGTATGCAGCTGACTTTGTAGTCTACACATTATGCGAAACAGCACATTAAGCATCGGTGCTGAAAGGGATCATGCACTGATTCGATTAATCATATGAGTCTGAATGTTAACAAAACAAAAGGTTTGTTTTTGTTTTCTAAATCCATGGTATTATTGAACAGTATTTGTCAGGGTTTTAGGAGAATATATTTTCTCTGCACTCTGAGTAATACGAATGTTCATGTCTGTGTGAAAACAGATGGAGACATTTGCTTTGACCTTTTATTGTGTCCAGACCTCTAATCAGCAAGCCTGAGTTATACTGGACTCAAATGTGCATTTCCTCACTACACCATCAAGTCATTTCTTACGTTGCAATGCGCTGCAGTGCCCACCACACCACTGAATAATGGGTCACTGAACTTCCATAACAGAGAGAAGTGCCAGGCGCTGACACAATACATTTTCTTCTCTGGTAAATACACACACTGAGAAATTAGATTTGGCAGGTCATTCAACTCTCCCCCCTAGGGATCTGCAACTTTGCGACTGCAATGTTTTATTTTTTTTATGATTTTCCAGCTCAAAATAAACAGTTCACCTCAAATGCTCCAAGCGTTTTTTGTTTTCAAATTTGACCATTTCCTTCAACCTTTCTAGATCTTATAAGGCAGTGACAAAAACTGTGAAAATAAACATCTCACCAACTTATCAAAAAGCTTGTACGGGTGCAATTGCAATTTTATCTTTGACTTTTGATCTTTTGACCCTTTTGAAACTCTACTCTTTCACTCCGAGTAAACAGAGATGAATGAAATAGCTCGCCAAAAGCAAAAGAAAAATTCCTGAAAGACAGATTTGGAATCATAATGATAATTTCATCTGAATTGTATAACAACAAAACCACAGCGCACAAATGAAAAAACCCACAATAGAAGATTTTAAAGCTGAAGTTTTCTTCCTCTGATTTAATGATGGAGAAGTTGCTTCTTCTTTTGCTCCCCTGCTCCAGTGCATTTCAGTGGCATTAGCCTCACCTCTTACTTTGCCCAGAGCTGTTGGCACGGCTGGAGGATAAAGTCCTGCTCACAGATCATCCAGGGTATTTGTGTATGTCCACTGCATCTCCCTTGGCAACAGTGAAGGAAAGGACCCAGTTTGTCAACACTTGCTGCTCTGAATGCTGAGGTGGTGCTCACGGAATAAAACCAACGATGACATAGAGGAAGACATTATCCCTTTGTAAAAATCTAAAGATGTTACTGTTGGTCTATTCACCATTAACCAATACTCTGAATCATTACTGCTAGTGTGAGCCTCAGACTACTGTTGTCAAGACAAAGCTCAATAGGAAGCTTTGCTATCTGACATTTGCTGTTTCCACAATTCCACCTCCATGGTTTCTTTATGCTGTGTAGCAGCCGGCATCAACGCTGCTGACATGACAGCGGCAACTGTGTTGTCTGCCTGATTAAATATGTTTTCTTTTTCATTCTATTATTACTGTAAATAATGGATTAAATCCCTTTATTATAGGATGACTTATTCCTATTTCTAGTTGACGTAAGTTTCATGCAAGGTTTGACATTTTCATTTCCTTTAGGGCAACTAAAGCCTCAGAGACAAACAAATCACTGAACCTAAAAATGTAAGCATGCATATAAACATTGACATCATTACTTACAGGTTCGTAGTTGCCACGATTCCTGGCAGCGACAGACATGCTGGAATTGTCTTGTGTATCTGTGAGTGTCATCCTTACAATATGTGTTCCCCATGTGGTTCAAATACAGGAGGGGTCCGAGCAATTACAGGGAGTAAGAAGTGGGTGACGCCACCAGCCTAATTTGGCTGGTGTGATCTACAGACTGTATATAAGAAGTGAACGTAGTCAATGTGACATCACACAGTCACTTTTGGAATACTGTTTTGGAGCCTCTAGTTTAGCATGTTGGCCGCCACCATCTTGTTTTCTGGCCATTGCCATCTTTTCGGCTCCTTCCCTGATGACTGGAAAGGAGCCATTTGTGAAATGCTCTATCAAAATCATTCACATCGACCCAGTATCGCTGTTGGGAAGAGGAGATTTGTAGCTTGCCAATGATATCCTTAATGTTTTTCTTCAGGAAAGTAAGTCACATAAAAGAAATGACTGTTATCAAGGGTTAGAAAAAGGCATTTAAAGTTTGTAGACAATTTTTGAACCAACGACATATAAAGAGGGGGCTCAAGGCTTAATATAATGGGGGAATAGAACCTGTTGCCCCACCTTAGGACCAGCTATGATTCCGAAATCATTGTTGGCCTATAAAAAACCTTCTTAGCAGGCTGTTTGTCTCATAATGTTCAGTAGTCAGCAGTTCAGTGTTCATCAAGATCAATCTATCGCAATGATTTGGCTCAATCATTTTAAGCTAGTAGCATCAGAAAGAAGATTCTATTTTTTTTACTCAGATATGGGTTGGGTGGTTAGGATGAGGGTTAGGACCCTGCTGTGTTACTATCAGCCAGTCATTAATTATTTCAAGGAGGAAGGAAGGAGAAGAACGGAAGGGGGAGCGGCACCAACCAGAGTGATAGTCTTTACAAGCTTCAAGTATGTGTTTGTTGTCTGAATATGGCAGTTTAAGATTTGTTTAAAATCAACCAAAACCCCAAAATGACTAAAACACAGAATCTTCCGTAGCGACATCCGACTGATTTCAATAGAGCAGGTCACATTTGGTCTGTAATCCCTGGAAAAAGTGCAGACATTCATTGTTCCCAGAGGATACATCCTATAGGTTTTTTTGTAACCTAGGTGAACCCTGACTTCTTTATCCAGCAGGTTGGCATTTTTTTATGTTATTGAAACATTTCAACAACTACAATATCTGGATATTCCCATGACTCTTTGCACAGACGTTCAAGGTGCCAAGAGGATAAACTCCCCATTGAACTTGATCCCCTGATATTTTTCTGTATGCAACCAGGAGGTCACCATTTTCACTTATCCTGTGAAATATTTCAACATCTGTTTGATATTCTGCATCAGAATGGTTTGGACATTATGATGCATCTTCAAAACTTGACCCTGAAAGTACTGTCCACCAACAGTTAAACAAAATGAATATTTGCTATCAGTGGGGATTCTGTCTGTCTTCACTTCCCAGTGTTCAAAGGTCTCCATTTATACAAATAAATTGACTGAGAGACGACCTCCTACTTCTTATCTGGGTGTAATAAAAGAAGGCAGATGTAAATGAGGGAAACTAGTTGGTAATCTTTCTGTTTTAACTCTGCCAAGTGAAAACCTAAGTCCAAGTTCAGTGTCAGTGTCATCCACATCTTAATAAAAAGAAGTTTAGAATGGAGAGAGTTTTTTCTAGTTTTCTAAATAGTGACTTTGCTCCGGGGCCTCTTTTTGCTCATTTAATCTTTCCAAAGATCAAATATAGACCTTCAAATAAATAAATGGCATTATCTAAGTCAAATTAGAATAACATGATATTCTATCAAACTTTTTTTGGATGAGACATTATTGTTTTGAATGTAAAAACTGTGCGGCTTCAAGCTAAACTGGCATAGGATGTTAGCTTTGTTGATAGGAGAAAAGGGAATGAAAGGACGGACACACACACACACACACACACACACACACACACACACACACACACACACACACACACACACACACACACACACACACAACACAAACACAAAGCCAGTGTGATTTGTGTTTAAAGTGGAAGGCATCATGCTGCTCCACCAAAATTACATTCTGGCAGGTGTAAAACTGTGCTCTGCGAGAGCACTCCACACTGGTTGATTGTACACCTGCTTGGCTATTTTACAGGTGCTATTCATGCTAGCAGGCAGCTTCCTCTGAGGATCTCTCCCCAGTCTCAAACCACGAGTTCCGCGTCTGCCAGCATTATTTACTCACTGAATAAACCGGGGAATTGTATTCCCACCAAAAAGGTGAGCTTCATTAACCTTTCTCCCACTTCTGTTGCACTGGCAGGAACCTCACTATCATGTTGCTCCTCCTGAAATGCAGTGAATAATTAAACTGGCTGGGTATAATATTGAGTTTTGACTTTCCAGGGCCATAAATATTTCTGTAACATCTTCTAGTACACAAATAGCTGTAGCAGTATCGGTTTGGAATGATCTGCCGATTTAACATCTGCACTCGTATTGCTTCTCGTCCGAGTGAGACACAGCTGACTGCATAAATGCACCACATGATGAAATGTGGACTGACTGAGCACAGTCTACTTTAATCCCAAAACAAATAACATCCAAAGCCATCAAACAGCAAATAATCCGACTCTGCTCCAATAGAGGGTCATGGTTCTACAAATCAGGCTGTAAAGTGTGAATTATTTAAAGTTGTGTTTTTAATTATCATAAACACATATTTACTATGTTTGATACACATTTAGATACACATTCATTTTTTTTTCCAAAATGTTTTTACCCCACATGTTTAGCATTCTTTATCAGCACTTACCAAGCTATTTATATGATATACAGTATGATAATACCCGCTGCTGCAGATACGTCCCCTCCTAACCCAGAAAGCGACGCAGCTTCTGGTCCAGGCTCTCGTCATCTCACGCCTAGACTACTGCAACTCCCTCCTGGCTGGTCTACCTGCATGTGCCATCCGACCTCTGCAGCTCATCCAGAATGCAGCGGCTCGTCTGGTCTTCAAGCTTCCAAAATGTTCCCACACCACGCCGCTCCTCCGCTCACTTCACTGGCTTCCAGTAACTGCTAGAATCCACTTCAAGACACTGGTACTAGCGTACCATGCTGCGAATGGATCTGGCCCTTCCTACATCCAGGACATGGTTAAACTGTACACCCCAGCACGTGCACTCTGCTCTGCATCAGCCAAACGGCTCGCTGCACCAGCACTGCGAGGGGGACCCAAGTTCCCATCAGCAAAAACACGTCGGTTTGATATCCTGGCTCCAAAATGGTGGAATGAGCTCCCCATTGACATCAGGACAGCAGAAAGCTTACACATCTTCCGGCGCAGACTGAAAACTCATCTCTTTCGACTCCACTTCGAGCGATAGAATTTCTAACAAAGCACTTATATACTAACAAAGGACTGGCTTATCTAAAGCTAGTTGAGTAGCACTTGAAATGTTTTGGCTCTATGAAACCTGATGTACTTATATGATTCTGTTTTCTTCTAGTTTGTATCTTCTTGGTCGAATGCACTTATTGTAAGTCGCTTTGGATAAAAGCATCAGCTAAATGAAATGTAATGTAATAATAAACATTATTATTTTTACACTTTAACAATGTGTAAAGCTGCCTGAAATACAACATACATGCTTAATAAATGTACTAATCTTTAGTCATAATCACTCAAAAACATTATGACAGATCATTATGAGTGCTAAAAAATATTTTGTTGACTATTTATACAAGGAAAAATATAAAAAAATATAGGCTATATTTAAAAATGTTTACCAAAATGTTTTGGTACTGATATGATTGAGATACTTTTAACTGATTTTCTCAGATTGTCTCATAATAATATATAATATAATATATTGGGAGGGATGAAACCCCTCTGTAATGGTCACACATGTAGAGCACACAGAGTGAAATGTGTTATCTGCTTTTAACCCATCCTAGTACCAGGAGTCTAGTACTAGGAGCAATGGGCAGCTATTGCACAGCGCCCGGGGAGCAATGGGAGTGAGGGGGGAAGGGGGGTGTCCGGTGCCTTGCTCAAGGGCACCACGGCAGGGCAGGAGGTGAACTGGGACCTCTCCAAGTAGCAGTCCACACTTCATTTTTAGGTCTGGTCGGGGACTTGAACCGGTGACCCTACTGCTCACAGTCCAATCCCCTACTGACTGAGCCATTTCCGGACATAATTTATAATATATATATAATATATATAATATATATATAATATATATAATATATATAATAATATAATATAATATAATAATATAATATAATATAATAATATAATATAATATAATATAATATAATAATATAATATAATATATATAATAATATAATATATATATATATATATATATATATAATAATATAATATAATATATATACAGTATATAATCATATTTACCTATTTAAAGGTAAATATATACATTGTCCACACCAACTACATACAATCAATATAACAATAAAATCCCTGTATACACTCATCACAATGGAAGGTGATAGGTGACAGGTAACGGTGACACATGCAAATGCAGTGCATTTATAGCAGGCTGAATGTCCTCCTTTAGTGATCATATCTGTGGCTGCAGGAAAACTCGTCTTAATTACCGCATGTTCAAGTCACACCGTTTATTTTTGGATCTGTTCAAATGGATATCTGCTGAATATTAATGGTGCTCTCTGGGTTGCGCACAGGTTAATGCACGTCCTTCATGATGAATAACCAAGGGATGATGTATAATGCATAAGACTGGCTGTTCTCTGCTTTGTCCACGTTGCAAGGTGTTGGAAGTCCCCATCAGGAGGAATTGTTTATGCATTTTTTATCCTAGAATGCTGGAAACCACCAACACATGATCAACCGATCATATGGATAACAATTATTGGGAAAGAATCATTCCTATACATACGTGTTCAAATAAGTTAGTAGTCTCCTTGCAGCGTTCATTTTCTTATCTACAACACATGTTACTCTATAATTGGCATTGATAGCTTACAGTTTATTTTCAGGCCTTTTAAATATTTACACATGCGATGACACCACACCCAAGCTGTGGCTTCATGGTCTATTTGCGATACAGACAATATTGTAAAGAGCACCATATTGTTGAAAAATATATCCAAATTTGAAGTACAGTGAACTGTATTTTATATTGCCATGTACTGTAATGTGTTATTGTGAATCACTATTATACAAAGTACAGTCATGTCATTTTTTACAGTGATTTGGAAAGCATGAATCACACACTTTATAGTTGTTTAGCCTCTTTTAGTGGATTTGTGTCTCTTTGAAGTCATTTTGTGACTCTTTGTGTTCATATTTGTGTCTCATTCTAATTATTATATTCTTTTGTTATCATTGTTCGCTCCTTTTATTGTAGTTGTTTTCTGTGGGTCTCTGTTTTGCTTTGTTGGTCTCTTTGGAGTCTTATTGTGTTTCTTTATAGTCTTTACAAGTGACTTTGTGGTCATTTTGTGTCCCTTCCTGGTTCACAAGTGTCTCTTTGAGTGTCATTTTGTGGGTAAGGGCAAAGGAGGCACGTGAAACCTTGTGCCTTTGGGCCTGTGCCCAGTAGACCAATAATCCTGTATTTTGAAAAAGTTTTAAAGGTTCAGCTAATTGTGAAGCTATCTGTTTAACTGCTCTATATTCATATAATGTATGCCAATTAGATAGTAATATGCATGAGAAATAAAAAAAGAAAAGCAGCCGCTGATCAATTTGACCTGGACAGAAATGTAACTTTGAGGTTACTGCATGTTGAATAATTCATCATTATCATGTTTTCATTTTAATTATATATTTCTTTGTTTCATGCTTTAAATTAAAGCTAAATAACTTATTCTAAGGTTATACTCATGACACCGACTTCAGATAAGAAAACCTTGGCCAGAATTGAATGCTTTCCATAAGCTCCATCCACATCTGTATGCTGTTTGGTATTTACGCTGTGGGCATTTGATATGAGGCCTACACATACAGTATACAATAATACTCCCACTATCCTAGACACATTCAAAGTACATTTCTCAGCTGTTTTCAGGGTACTCAGAACAAGCATATGCCTCCTCACCATAGCTCCCTACGACAGTCTCATCACTGTTTTGCAGAAGGGATGGTGGCCTGAGAGGAGCTGCTGAAATAATGGAGGGAGTATATGAGAATGGCCAGAGGCTCTGAGTTGTTAGCTGGCTGAGTAAAGCTGCTTTGCTGTACTAGTTTGCAGACCCCTTGGGCACTCTGTCCATGTAAACAGAATATTTATTTAATCGTCTTCTTGGCATGTGGGACTGTACCAACGCAAGTAAAATGCTGCACATGGATTTATTCTACTCCTCGGATAACGTGTAAACCTCTCCTTGCTTATTGATTCGCTGATGATCGATTCCAGGGAGCATGTCAGTGGAAGATGCTGTTGTTAGTTTGTTGATGAAAACATTTTGCTATTCTCGTATTCAGCGTGAATGAGCAATTTGAAAGGTGTTTTTTGTGAATGCTGCTGGAAAAAACGCTTTGTTTGTGTGTGTGCGCTTAGTACTATCTGGGGATGGCACATGTCCTGCCCCATGTTGTGAGTGCTCCCTCTGAGCTGTAATAACACACCTCACTGCCGCCTGAAATATTCATGGCCAGGTAAGCCCATCACTCTGAGTCAGTCACATGGATTCCTTATTATCACCCCCCCCCCCCCCCCCCCCCCCCCCCCCCCCCCCCCCCCCCCACCTTCTCCTCTAACCCCCCAGGTCACTTTATTCCCCCTCATCCCGCTCACCTCTCAGCTTCTGTCTGCACCATGCACAGCCACCCGGTGTTGAGCATCAGACTCAAAATGCCACTCTTTCACCCTTCAATGATTTCTTTGCGTTGGTTTTCATAAAGCAGGATTCAGAACACATGTTTCTGTCAGCATTTTTATTTCTCTTCACAGTTTTAACCTTAAGTGGAAACCTGTCGGAATCTCATTGTATTTGATGCATCTTTAATGCAGCACACTTTCAGTCTCTCAAAAACTCACATTTGATTGATTTGGATTATTATTGTGTTATACATAAATGATATAGCCGCCCCTAACATATGTTGGCCGATGGCCAACAACATTTCCATTAAGAGTAATGCACTGCAGCTTCAGAAACCATGCACATATACAAACACACATGTGACAAAACACATGCAAACGTCTTCAACAAATTGACAACACATGCCCAGCATTTAGAAAACATTCAGCAACCTAACAAAAATACATTTACCAAAAAACACTGTAAAAGGCTCAAAACACACTTTACCACCGTACCAAAAGACTCACCACACAACATTATTTTAGAGATAAATCTGAGAGCAACAGACATTTCAATAACACTACTTTCTGTATCCAAGCTTTACAAACAAAAGAAGCCAATTCATAAGAAAGAAAATGACATAAACATTAAATTATGCAGTGCATCAAAAACATTTCTGTACTTTAAACAGACTTTTCATTTAATGTAGAAATTCTTAACTCCTCATAATAAAGTAAAAATGTATTCCCTCTGAACCTCTCCTCATTCGCATACCTAACACAACATTGTTGTTTTTAAATCTGTCATCTTCACTGGCCATATTAAATCATGGAAATGAAAGGTTTGCATCCAGGACTCTCTACTGTTGGATTGCCATATTAGCACTTTTTCCACACAATATATGTTTGTCTGCAGTACCCACGCATTGTATAGACTTATATATAATACATTAAAAAAAACAATAATTACATATTGTCATTGACATTGTTAGTGGCAGAGTTCGCTGTTCGCGCACAGGATTTAAAAGTCCTTAGCACGCATACCTATTTTGTTAAGTTGCATGGTAAACAGATAAACAAGTTCCTCTTATACAGTGTTTCTGTAGTTGTTAATAAGGAACATATTCAGCAGCCTCAGGCTAGTGTGCACTTATTATAGATATATGCTGACCAACCATTTCTTTTGTACTAGCAAATATGTTTATGTGCATACACATGTGTGGGAATTTCATTATTCCGAGGTTGCCACATGACTACGTTTCTGTGATTTGTTTGTTAGGCTGATGGTGGAATAGTGTTGCGAAGAGCTTTGTAGAGATGTAATCAATAACAGCCTTAGCAGCAACATATAACATGACAAAGCAATTGACAAAGAATAAGAAATAATCCAGCAAGCATAACCCACGCTGCACTAAAACAGTATAGTTGGATACATTATTGCTCTTTACTTAAAGGCATACATACTGTTGCTACAAATTATTTTCTTGTATTCCTTGTTTGAGAGCAGGTTACATCAAATCTTCATAAATTATTCATGATAAATCTTGCTAAAGTCCACTAAGGTCAGGTCTACATAAGCTTCTGGCCTTCCAGCAGAAGTGAGGCTAAGCCGGAGCAGAGCAGGTGTTCGTTTTTGGCCAAACTGCACTGATCATCCCTCCACAGCTGAGGCCATTCAGAGAGGGCAAAGTCAACCTTCAGGGGTCACGACCTCAGCAGGCACCATCAGCTGCAGTAGATACAGGCACACAACTCACACTAGAGGAGCAGCGTTTTTTTCCTCTGAAAGCGTTATATTTTTAGAGGAAGATTTATAGAACCATGCTGTCTTTTAGCGACACTGAGATTCATTAATAATCCCATCTGGGAGTTTCATATACAAAGCATGTTTTTTTTACTGCATTTCTGGAGGGACTGATTATGAAGGTTTGCTCAAGGGCACACAAAATAGAGAACAGAAGTCCCTCTATGAAAAGAAAAATGTAACAGTGAGGAAATATATCATTGTTGATCCGGTTTGTATTGTGCCTTGAATTATAAATATATGATGTTTGATAGTTTAGCTTCAATTCTTTAGTGATGTGTGTACAAGGCAAAGAAGGGACCACAACCAGTAGTGAACAACATTAAGAAATGTTAAGAACGTCAGCCCAAATTATAAGTGCAATAACCAAATCAAAAAATAACCTGCATGCCTGTCCCAACATAAATAAAATTAAAATAATAATAATATATACATATATGGAAAATAAAATATGAAATATAAAATGTATATTAAAAAGGAAAAAACGAAGCAAATCTGATCATCAAGACACACATTGAGGGTGTATTTCCTTATGTCTTACTGGTAGTGCAGCACATTGTTGCACACGTTGTAAATAAGACATGTAAAGTTGTGGCGGAGTGGGAGATTCCCAGGATAAAAATATCTTTCTCTGGAGCAAAAGGAAAGGGATCATATTGGACATAGCAGCGCTACAGGGGATCGGGACTCCAGACTCACTGGACATTGCTAGCGCATGGCAGTGATGAACGCACATTTGTTATAAGATAAGTCTCAAAAGGTCATAAAACTGTTTAAGTGTGGGACTATGAAAACATAAAAGAAAGTCGCATAAGCAACGTGAATTTTGGTTTCCCGCTGAAGGTAACGTGCTTGGAACAAAGCTAAGCTAACTAGCTAGCTAGTCGATGTTCAAAGATGCAATGGCTTTATTGTCTTATGTACGGTAGCTACAGTGTAGAACTAAAGTGTTATTGACGGCACAGTTGAAACAGGATTAAAAAATGATTTATCGCTCGTTGTTAATTACCTTACATAAGGAAACAACATCGAAAGAGTGGTTTCACACTTAGACCAATGTGCCTCCTAGGAAAACAGACACTAATCATTCACAAAGTGTCATAAATCTAGCAAGGAGCAACATTTGTGCAAGAGATACATCAAATCAAATGTGACATTTTCATCCTTGTGTGTTGCATAAGACATCTACATTCAGGTGTTGACATGTGACACAAAAAGGCTCAATACAGAGTATCTGGATATTGCATCATGCCAAACTTTGTTGCATTACTTTTCTTATCTCAGGTTTTAATCTGGTTGCTGCAATTGTAAGAAAGGCTTTATTTTATGAATGTCTACTCAGTGGTGTTGTGAATGTTACTGTCATGAGGAAAGGAAGGAGCCCAATGGAAGCCAACCCGAAGCCACAACCACAAATAAAAGCAGTCCAGTTGACTGCTCCAAAGAGCCTAACATAAGGAGACCATTAAGAATCCAAGTCCCCACGCAGTGGAAGAACATTAAAGGAAATAGTGAAGCATAAAGAAAATAAATGCAGCCGGCAATGGCAGGTTCACAACCCGACCATGCAGAATGAGATATGTTCTACTGAGGTGTCACAAAGGCTACTTATCAGAGAGTTCATATTGTGAAGTTTACAGTGTCAACAGTGATAAAACATGAAAAATATACTGGTGTAAAAAAAGCTGAAAATATAAAGAAAACACTGTCACCAACCTTGAGACATAGCTGTGGAGCTCTTGAGAGGTTTTGTACTCACATGCAGCAGTACTGACAAAGGTGAGAGTTAAGCATCTACAGAGAGATACGATCTGGAATACTGAACAACCTTATGAGAAACAAGGCTATGACAGAGCAGGACTGGGGAGCAGAGAGTGTGTGGATAAAGGAGGGGGGGGGGGTGATGTGGAAAAATAGGAAATACTGAATATACAGTTCCAATCATAGGTTTATGGTTATTTATATTTAATATTTGGCATTTATGGGGGAATTTAATATCATTCCTTATTTCAAAGGCGCTCACGTATTTATGGGACTAATCCAGATGTATGGAAGTCAAAGTATGAAATGTGACAACGCTACAGAAATAAAACCCTTTTTGAGGGCTAAAATTAGAAGACTTGCTCAATATAGTTGTCATACAAAAGAATGCAGTGGATTCCCTCCAAATGTTTCTTAGTTCACCTGAATATTAGATGCATTGTTTTCTCAAATAAGGATCCCAGAACCTTCAGGGGTCATTTGGAGTACTGCCGGAGGTTTGTGTGATTATTTTAAACTGTTAATAAAAAAAATACCAGCTATTCAGAGTCCTAGAAATATGATACCATAATAATTTCAATACAAAAATAATTGTACATTTTGTATTTAATATTCAATGCAATAGTTCAATGCTATAAATTGCAACAATAGCGTTCAATTCATGCATTCAGAAGTTCAAGCGTTCAGACTCAAATAAACTAAAAGGATTAGTTGTGTATACGTAGCTGCTATAGAGCGGTGCAGTAATGTGTCCTGAACCCCATACATATAAGCATTTGCTTAAAACATGTCATCCCTGCACCACTCTATACAGGTCATAACACAACAAAAGATGTGTAACGATAGTCAGTGGGCACAAACATTTTTCAAAGGGTTTTAAAAGATTTGAGAAACAGTCCATTGATGACAGCTGCAAGATGTTTTAACATCTGCAGTCATGCTTTAAAGACAAATAATTGTGCCCATTTTCAGGTTCATATTTAGTGTCTCTCCTGTGACATGTCTCCATGCTTTAATGTTCAAAAATCTCTTTATTTTTCTCATACTGCCTGTGCTGCACCACCTCTTTTCACCCTCTGTCTGAAACCAGAGCCCAGTCTGCTCTGATTGGTTAGCTGGCCGGCTCTGTTGGGATTGATCAACCGCTTAGAGATGTCCCGCCTCTAAGGCTATAACATCCAAAGTGTTGGAGCACTGGCCAATAAAAGCACTTGTGTTACGTAGTGATGTCACTATGTCCTGAAGGTAAACAAAGGAGTCCAATGGAGGTGTTTCAGGCAGGGGGGGGATTGTGTGGGAGAGAAACTTTATTGTCTTATGTACGGTAGCTACAGTGTAGATATGGCAATGAAAAACGTAAGTGTTATTGGCGGCACAGTTGAAACAGGATTAAAAAATGATTTATCGCTCGTTGTTAATTACCTTACATAAGGAAACAACATTGAAAGAGTGGTTTCACACTTAGACCAATGTGCCTCCTAGGAAAACAGACACTAATCATTCACAAAGTGTCATAAATCTAGCAAGGAGACACAAACCTCTGAGGAAATCAACAACACAGAACTTAAAATAAACCAATCACTGCAAAGGTCATGGCTGGTGTCAAAATGGTGGGCTAATTGACTGTTTTTCATTAATGAGACAGTGTTTTATTCAGGAGGAAAACAGAAAATCACAATCATTATTTCCTGTCTTTTAGGGTGAAGAGCAAGCAACATTTGTGCAAGACATACATCAAATCAAATGTGACATTTTCATCCTTGTGTGTTGCATAAGACATCTACATTCAGGTGTTGACATGTGACACAAAAAGGCTCAATACAGAGTATCTGGATATTGCATCATGCCAAACTTTGTTGCATTACTTTTCTTATCTCAGGTTTTAATCTGGTTGCTGCAATTGTAAGAAAGGCTTTATTTGATGAATGTTTACTCAGTGGTGTTGTGAATGTTACTGTCATGAGGAAAGGAAGGAGCCCAATGGAAGCCAACCCGGTGGTACTTTATGTTTGGAAAAAGCAGAGAAGAAAGAAGCCACAACCACAACAATGTCCATCCTCCCTCTGGATGGACATTTGGGATTTTAGCCTTTGCAGACCATTTACATGCACACAAAAACGATATAACACACTACGGGAAAGGGAAAACCCCCAAAAGCATAATAGGCCCATAATTAAAAAGAAACCTGAATGATGTTTGATACACAGCCGTCACTCACACTGCAAAACATTTTCAAATGGTTTGTTGACCTAGCAGCTCGAGGAGAGGATGGAAAATGTAACAGAATGACCATCTGTCCTCCTCCTTGACATTTGGTTTTTCAGAAACACTTCAAAGAGGTCCTCTATTATGTCGGTGCAGCCATCATCCCCCCCCCCCCCCCCCCCCTTCAGCAGTGTGCCCTCCTCTGCTTCTACAGCAAGACATGCAGAGGACTCCTGAAACTCCTCGCACTCCCCTTTCACAGCACTTACTGCAGATGGCTGTTATTATAGCATTCAGGATTGTTCTTCTGGGGTCCGTATGTGTTCGTTCTTGGTAGAAATGCCTTTGTTTACTTGATTACAATTTAAAATAGAAACTGGGGCTGCAACCTAAGAATATCTTTATTTTTCCTTACTTTGCTGATTATTTTTACCCGATTAATTGATTAATCATTTAGTCTAAATGTCAGAAAATAATGAAAAAAGGTTTCCCAATATCTAAAATGACGCCTTTAAATGTATTGTTTGTCGTCCAAAACATTCAGGTTAATATGAGATAAAAAAAGAAAATAAATACTATCATTTTAGAGGTTGAAAAACATTTTATGAATGCATTCTTTTTCTAAACAATTAATTGATTATCAAAATAATTTATGATAAATTGTTGCAGCTCAAATTGAAAAAGAACATCAATATTAATTTGGCACAAGAAGGGATTTCTTGCATACTTGTCATAAGTAATATGACAAGAGCGAGAGGCAACACATGTCAGTGTATAGTACAACAATGTTGATTAACTAAATATATACTATTATTTCCTCTTCGCATTGATAAGGTGAAGTCAAACTGTCAGTTAAATGTGCGTGTGTGTGTATGTTGGTGTGTGTGTGTGTGTTAGAGAAAGGCAGAGCTAGAAGCACATTTTAGCCTAAGGAACAAAAATTGCCTTTTGAGCCTTTCCATTAAAAGACTCTGTGAACAATGTACTTCTCTGTTCTAATTGAACATGTGTTTTCATAGAAAAAAGACGTCTGAAAGTAATTTAATGGTGACTAGAAAAGAATAGAAGAAAGGAAAAAAGAAACCATCAAAAAGCATTGTCAAAGTGTCCCACTGCCTCCCATTAGAGCAATCGCTAATAGGTTTTGAAGAGAATAACATAACTTCCCCGTGAGAGCTGAGCCAAGCTTTCCCAAGGCTGACAGCACCTTTATGGCTGAGAGTGGAACACAGCCATTGAATTGAGCAGAGATTGAGCCTTTCAATTCCAGTGACTTTACAGGCCTGCGTGGTATAACAGCAGATATGGAGGAAGTACTCAGACTTTGTACTTGAGTAAAAGTAAGAAGAGTGTAGAAATACTCAGTCACAACAAAAAAAATCCTGTAATCCAAATGTTACTCAAGTAAATGTAGAAAAAGTATTGGCATCAAAATATACTAAGAGCACCAAAAGTAAAAGTACTCGTTATGTAGATCCATTTCAGAATAATATATATGATATGTTTTATAATGATTGATCATGAAAGTGTTCTCAAAGCTGGTAAAGGTGCAGCTAGTTTGAATGACTTTGTATACTGCAGGGTAGCTTGTGAATTTACTCCAGGTGGAACTAAAGTCTGATTTAACACTTGATTATATTTCACATCATTAAACAAAATATGTAAAGTAACTAAAGGTATTATATAAATGTAGTGGAGTAAAAGCACACAATTTACATCTGAATTGTAGTGGAGTAGAAGTACAAAGTACCATTGAGACACTCACTTAAAGTACTTCAAAATTGTACTTAAGTACAGTACTTTATAAATCTACTTAGTAACTTTCCACCACTGTTTAATAGGATGTCTCTGAGCTGCAGCTCAGAGAACGTCAGTGTGCTGTGTGACGAAGAGAAAGTGTGTGTGTAGGCGTGGGAGGGGGGCAGATCTGTTGTCTTGTGCAGTCACCCGCCTTCATCCGCACTTAACATCTCATTAGGGGCTCGTGTGACATAAGGCAACAACCTGTGACCAACTAGGCAGGGTATACGGCGGGAGGGGGGGGGGGGGGGGGGGGGGGGGGGGGGGGGGGGGAGGGGGGAGACAGCGCGTGGAGGAGGATCTGTTTGTGTGACTTGTTGTCACTTGTCAGGTACCGCGGCCACTAGCCTTGAGATACTTGGCTGTTGTCTGAGAGTGCTTTATCATCTTGATAAATGCAGCCTTGGAGCAGTGCACTATCAGCATGCTCAGGGGCATGAGACACACTCTGACTAATGAAAAGAGAAGGTCAAGGAGAGGGAGGGGTGCACACAGAGCGGAAGAGGAGGAATCGTAAACAGAGATGTGGAACGTCGCGGCACACACTGCATGAAAGGAAAGTGTGAGAAAATGCTAATTTGTGTGTGTTCCTGTCATGACATCTTGTATGGTGGCAGTGTGTGTTGCTGTGTAAAAAGATGCTTGGTAGTATACAAACCCTTCTCCAAGAGCACTCTATTACACTCACGGACAGAAAACTCCATCTTATCCTACGCCTCTGCAAAGGCACCCTGGGTAAAACAGAGTTTCTCACTGCAGCAATAATTGCATCCTCTTAAAACATTCATGGCGCCTTATTGGGGCCACTATAGTTTTAATTACATTTGACAAGAGGGGTTACGTTCATTTCCCTGTACCTGTTCTACAGCAGACTTCTTTCTTGAATGTTATTACAGCAGGTGTCTAGAATTTCGAGAGCAGTGTTAATTTCGCAGTCATCAAAGCGACAGCGCTGAGTTTAGGGAATCCTTTTCCGGGCTCATTACCATAGTCTGCTGAATGTATTGGCAGGGCCCCGCATGACTGGGCAGACGCCGCCGTCGGATAGAAGAAGAAGCGATGATCAGGGGGTTAGCAGCTGCTGCTCAGTCTAAGGGGGTCCCATCTACTTTATTCCCACTGTTGGGACTGAGCATTACAACCAACCAGAAGTGCTCAGTTTGTCACAGAGGGAAGACATTGGGCGGCAACGAGTAATGTTTTCCTGTCTCGTGCACACAGCAGTTACAAATCCGCCAAGCAGTTGGAGAAATTCCTAATTGTAGGCCGAAGGTCAGGTGGTGCTTGTAATCCCCCCCCTCCCTTTTTCTTTTTCTCCTGCAGGAAATGGACGTGAACAGAGAGCTTTGAAAATTGTCTACTGCGCTGAAGGCTGCCTCAGAGGGAGCTCTATTCCAATACATGATAATGAGGAGTGTGCAATTAACTGGGCTCCACCAGGAGGAAGTGCACAACAAAGGGATGGGGGGGGGGGGGGGGGGGGGGGGTTGGGGGAGACAGTACGATGCAACAAACTGCACGGATCTATTTATGCCACACAGGCATGGGCAAGTTTAGAAACAAATATTTATAGGGAAATTGGGTCATTGTTCCAGGACATTGAGTCGATAGCACGCACAAGAATAAACAATACATTACAGGAAACACAAATGCAATATATCTGTAGCTCTGCACAGTGGCTGTTAGACACACAACTGGAAACATGACATTTCATGACATCTGCTGCTGATATTCTCCTCTTATAGATTTTTGCCAATTGAGGAGCATTTCAAGTGTTGCAGACTAAGTCAAAGTGTCAGGAAGCAAACAGGAGTACATACATTACATGTCACTTGTATAAACTGGTCACAGAATTAAGCGAACAATTGTATTGTTTTACTCGTGTGTGTGTGCTGGCATTTGGAAAAGGAATTATTGGCTGTTTGTGTTCTGAAATCTTTATATTTTAAAGAACACATTTCATTTATGAATAACTATTCATTGATTGTCTTAATTATGACGTCCATGTCTGTAATGCATTATAAACATTTTTATAATCCATTAAAGGGGAACCAAAACATCTTCTTTGGCTTCTGAGCATAAGTAATTTGGTTACTGGCCTCATCGGGCAATATCGTGACTTTGCCGATGTTGCCTATTAAATATGTAAAAGGCGTGAAGAAAAGTGTTTTAACCTTGAAATGTCAGTTCCAGTAGAGGTGAGAAGCGTAAGAGTGAACAGAATCAGCCAACATTGTTATGGTGTGTTGTGTTAGCCTGCCTTTCAAGTTTTACAGATTGGGAAAAAAGAGTGTCAGATTACAGATAACACTTGTGAAAAACGAAATGAGGCAATTGATAACATTATATACACAATATGCATATTTCTTTCAGCTTGTTCTTATCTATTCCATGGGCAATACAGTTTGGCACCACTCTGTGAAAAAAGCCTTGTGCTTATGGTTAAATGAAAATAACTAGATAAGAGACATTGACACAACTTCAAAACATTTGTTAAAATCATATCAACACTTGATATAAAAACTTGATATAAAAACACTTAAAACTATCAAAAATACATTATGGTCCTATGTGTATATGAAAATATATTAAAAAAAACGATTATTTTACTTTTGAGATTAATTTCTTCATTATGTCTTTGAATGGTGTTTGTTGTGTTGCAGCAGTCACAAAGAAACTCAATTGAGGAGGAAATCAATAGAGATATTTCTCGACAGTGTTGACAGACAAAATGAACAATAACTCTTGCTGTTCTGTTTTTCTATGATCATACTTTTCTGAATGACGACTGTAGTTCAATCATCAGGACTGCTGGTTGCACTTTAGTGAAACATCATTCTTAAAAAAGAAGAAATACACAAAAACTTTAGGAGGGAAAAGTCAGCCAAGGACAAGGCACAGAAAGAAGAAGTTTTGCTGTTGAAAACGGGGGAGCACCTGCTGCCTTTCCCCCCAGTTCAGACAGAGTTAGCTGTTTCTTGAAAACGAATTGTTGCTAGGCAACAACCAAATGAGTGCTAATGCTAGTTCATGGTTTGTCACAGTTATTACTAAAGTTTAAAGTAATGAAAAGAATTTCCAAAAATCTCCAATTTCTGTTCAGATCATGCTCGCTACAGTATTGTTGGTCAAATCATACAGATACAGTATCCCGCCTCTCAAATCATCTTATTGAGCAATGGAAGAAAATTGGTCATGAAGTCGGGTATTTTTTCACTCTGAGCTGATTTATTTCATGCAACTGCAGAAACCCAGACACATTGGGAGGGAACAAAAGCTGATATTCCCCCAAAGGAAGTAGGCAAACAGCCTCCCCTTCATTACAAACAATAACATAAAGCAACCCAAGGGTACTAAAAACATGCTCTGTCTGACACTTTCTGTCTGATGGAATCCGAAAGCTGCAGCATCAGGCAAGAACATGAGCTATTTTACTGATTCATGTTTTTGTTATTGTCCCCAACATACTCTTGTATCATCCCTAGTTTCAAACCCTAAATATCTAACATCTCCTCCCCTGTAGCAGCTGCAGCCTGATCGACATGGCCTAACGCAAGACAAATAGCAGTAAATAACAGTGAACAGATTTTGGGCTACTACTCTAATTGCGATTGTTTGCTGAAAGGGGTCACAGTTCCGCACTGTGAATGTGAGTCCTGTGACTGTGATAGTGTTGCCGTCACTGAGTGTAATGTGTGCTGTAATTTGTAGGTTGTAATGCTACGTGGGCAGAGACTCATTGATAGCATTTGGCACACAATCCTTGCTTTGATGAAGCACTTAGCCAAGCCAGTCAATCTGAATATCACAGACAGCTCTGAGTCAGTGGGAGTGTGTTTGTTAGCCGAACAGGCCGCGGAATAATCAGTCAGTCCTTAGCCATCTAATGAACAGTCATCGTAAGATGTTTTTTTTTACATAATCCTGCCATCTCAGATGACTTTAATGCGTGTAAAGGCTTGCAGTCGATGTGTGCCTCATTACCTTTGTACATTGGTCATTTCATTAACTGCTCTGCCCCCTTCCCATTAGCAGAATGAGAGCTCTGCTGAAACCATCTGGCTGCCAGCTAGACCTCAGGGCTGCTTTATAGCTCCGCCGAGCTTCACTAAAGGGAAAGTTACACTATTAGAGCCCTTTTCTGAGTCAGACCAGAAGGGAGAGATGCACAGAGTGTCCCACGCTTGGGGATGTAGGAGGGGAACAAAGAGATACATTTAGAAGGAAAGGGGAGATGTTGGTGCAGTGATAGAGGCGGACAAAGTGAGACAAAGTCAAATAGAACCCGGAAGAAAAGTCAACATGAAAGATAAAAAAGCAGAAGTGTTAAGGAGAGTGGGAAAGGACTCCTTGTGCAACAACGACAACAATGAATGAAATATCAAAGAAGCAGTTGAGTCTTAAGTGCCAGAGGTGTGACAGAGAGGTGGGAGGGTTCATCCTTCCTGACAATAACACATCACACTTATGGCTTACAGTGCGATGATGCATGTGCAGACCTCAGAGAACAGGTGTACATACAATCACCTTTTATTTTTAGCCCGAGTGGTCTTGTTTTGAAATAGCATCTGCTTACACACACTGTTTTAGTGTCGACTGACTGTGGGTCTCTTATAGCGCTTTTATTCCCCGCACCCAGCCCGCATCTCTATTCTCGCCTTCTAATTGCTTTTATTTTGATTCTGTTTTGCTCTTTCCTCGCACAACAGCCTGCCTGTGAATGCACGTCAACCTGATGTTTCTTCTTTTGTGCGGGTGACACAAAACCATCCTGAAAAATCACATGTTTTGTTGCTTGTTACTTCCTGTGAACCATTTCTGAAACTCACCCATTAGTGTTCCTGCGTCACTTACAGTATGTAGAAGTGTACAGAATGTACAGTAGCAATTATTTTACTGGCTGTATTGAACATGTTTTCATATAACAGGCTAATTTGACCTAGATAACTAAATATGACGTAATGATATGCATGGTAGATCCTATCTATAAATACTTTGGGCAGAGCATATTTCAACATACTTATCATACCATTTAATAATAAGAATTGCTTTTGACATATTAAGACTGAATACTGCTTTATATATGTATACATATTGGAGACATTTTATTTCATGTTGGGTCAGGAATATAGTGATCCTTTCACTTTATCCATTAAGTACACTTTTCCCCCCTACATTTGGACTTTATTGTCAATATTTTGACTTTATTCTAATTTTGTTTTTAACTCTATTGTCAATATGTATTCAAAATTCCTACAGTGGCCGACACGGAAAAAAGGCAAACACACAAGATCATGGTTCGTAACAACTATTTTGCTGTCTAAGAGAATTTATAATGACTTACCTTAGTCTGATTAACGAGAAGAACAATGATGTAATACTGTATTGATCTTTCACTTGCTCGGACTCTAAAGGGAGGTCAAAGGTCATCCACTCAGCATGCAGCTGGGATGAGTCAGGTGTCTTCCTCATGCTTCAGTTCAGTGGCTCTCTGCCAACACATGATACTAACTAGGTCTTTTCTCTTGGATTTCTTTCATTATATGTTATGTCCTTGTCACAGCTTTAGCTCTGGCTGCTACAGAGACCAAATACTGTATTTTCTCGATATTCTTTACCCGCAGAATCCAATTTAGGCTGCCCACTTTATTCATTAAAGTACCATTCTCCTGCAAGCTCTGGGCAGACACATCACTGGCAAATAGATACAGCCCTGAGACATAAACTGAACCCAGGAAAGGGTAAAAAAAGAAAGTGACCCAAGAGACTCAGAGCGTGGCATGATTATTTCCAGCACCTGAGGACCGTCTCATCTCAGGGTTCGTCATGCACAGCAGGGTCTGAGCCTAACTGGGAATGGGTCCAACAGCTACAAAAATTCTACTCAGCTGCTGTCCTGTACGGTGGCCCTGAAGTTCAAGTCAAAACAGCATTTCAGGAAACGCCACAGCATTTCACAAAACGCTACAGCATTTCACAAAACACTACAGCATTTCAGGAAACGCCACAGCATTTCACAAAACACTTCAGCATTTCAACTTATACGGAAAGGGTATTCCTTTAGAGAACACTTCTTGTTTGTGATTGGACAGAGCCAGCCAGAGAAGCACTGCTGTGATTGGTTGTTTTTGCTGCCTGTCAAGAAATGACGCTTCGTGATTGGTCAGCACCCGACAGCGCAACATGTCCCGAAACATCAGCTGTTAGCTGTTAGCACACAGAGCTCACAGCTCCTCATATCTGTTCAGAAACTGGACAAAAGTTAAACATGAACAAACCACAGACTGTCTGTGTCATGGCGAATACAGTCGCTGCTTTATTTCTGTCTGTATGACGCTGTTGTGAGTTTGGACGGAGCACCTACAGGTTAGTTTAGCCTGATCGATCAGATCTCCATTCAGAAAACACGCATTTTAAAAGGTTTTTTGCCTGCCGTCTTGTCTGCACACTTGTCAAAGCATTAATTAATGGTTTTTACTAACCGGTATCAGTATGTAGTTACTTCGGCATCATTTTGAAACGTGTATTACAATTAAATCACGGTAAAATATGTTCATTTTGTTGTAGTTGGTATCTACCAAAGTATTTGCATGGATATAAGCCCCGCCCCCTCTCCAGCGCGTCTTGTTTGAATGACAGGAGTAAACACAGCTGACAGCCGCGGTGAAAACTGAAACAATCACGAAGCGTCATTTCTTGACTGGCAGCAAAAACAACCAATCACAGCAGTGCTTCTCTGGCTGGCTCTGTCCAATCACAAACAAGAAGTGTTCTCCCTAAAGGAATACCCTTTCCGTATAAGTTGAAATGCTGTGGTGGTTTCTGAAATGCTGTTGTGTTTTCTAAAATGCTGTAGTGTTTTCTGAAATGCTGTAGTGTTTTCTGAAATGCTGTAGTGTTTTCTGAAATGCTGTAGCGTTTTCTAAAATGCTGTGGTGT
The DNA here is from genome assembly GCF_902827165.1 of Trematomus bernacchii. Lineage (NCBI taxonomy): Eukaryota > Metazoa > Chordata > Actinopteri > Perciformes > Nototheniidae > Trematomus > Trematomus bernacchii. The sequence continues at coordinate 3,080,567 of NW_022987513.1, forward strand.
TTCCTGAAATGCTGTTTTGACTTGCACTTCAGGGCCACCGTAGTCCTGACTCATGAGGGCTAAACACATCAGAATGGTGAATGCTAAATGTATAAGAAATGAAAAGCAATGCAAGTTAATGAGGGAGGAGGTAGAGGACATTTTAACTGTGTTTATACAATTTTTTCAAACAGAATCTTCAATTAAAGTCTTATTTCTTTTAAGGATTTTAAATAATTATTCTCGAACACTGAGTGTGCCATCTTCATGTGTTCAACCAGAATTATTTTACAATAAACTATATCAAAAAGTAGTTATAACGATAAGTTAAAGACAACTATGCTATACAATGATCAAATCTAAATAAAATAGAATAAGCTTATGCATATAGAACACAAGAAGGTAAAGTAAAATATGCAATACAATATATAATGATAAATAACAGATAACACAATAATATAAAAAAAAACTGAATAATACATTTGATTACAAAAATAAATATTATTCAAAAATATTATGAAAGAAGAATTGCACAGTTAAAGAGGGTTTTCTGTGGAAGTCTATTGAGGTTCTTGGGGAGGAGTTAAGAGTCAGTTGTTGTGACAACTATGTTGATGGAAAAATTGAATACATATGCTTGGTATAAAAATATTAAATGTGTTAAAAATATTTAAAAGATGACTGTTTTTAGAAAACAACCCAAACAATGTGGAGGGAATCAAAGGTAATCCACAGAGCTCAGGATTAGGACTGGAGGCTGTTCCCTGAGCGGACGCTAGGAGCTGTCCGCGGTGCTGAAGCCTCTCCTCTCCATGTGCCTGCTCACACTCTCTGGAATCCGCTCACTGAGCGTCCAAATTAAAAAGGACCTCCGCATTTCACTTGATTATTCTCCGCTGTCTCCACTCCGGTTAGTGTAGAAGAAGTGCAACCCGCGCGGCTCTCTTTGTGTTTGGCGCATTTCTCGCTTGTTTTTTTTTAGAGCCCTGGAAGTATTCTTTCCCAACACAAGGACGTGTTCTGTAGCGAAGAGAAAGAGCGACCCCGACTTTAGTAGACATGTGCGCGAGACAAGGCTGTCAATTGAAGACCCTCTTCTGGGTTTTGGTTCTCGCTTCTGCTGCCGTGGTGAAAATACATGGACAAGGTAAGAACTTGTGTGTAGCCGTACTTTGTGGGGATTGTTCCTCCTGTCAAACTATACGAGGCGAAGCTGAGTGCACGGCAACGGTACCGGGTTCACTTCGCTATGTCAGATCTACAAGTGTGCATGGTACAGCACAGAATGAACTACTTGATCTTCGAGCTAAAATCGTAATCAAGCTAACAAAAATACTAGCAACATTGCTGGGTAAAAAGTTGCAGATACTCCCATTAATTATCTGCCCACATTCCAAACTGCTACTTTTTAATTCTAAGCGGCAATCCTCCAATCAGTCATGGCTATTTTACAATTTCCATTGGAGTTTTGCAGTCTTGTTGTTGATACATGAGCTTCAAGTTTTCAGAATTGTTTGCCTGATTACCTCTTTGTGTGTGTATACAATAGATACAATATACCATTTCTTAAACCCTGGAATATTGCCACAGACACAAGTTGGATATACTATAAATATTTAATCATTTTATTGTGTTACTGATCCTTCAATTATGTAAACATGTTGGATCCTTTGGTAATGTTTGGGTCAAATTGTCCCGGGGCATTATTGGTGTTTCAATAGTAGTACAGAAATAAAATGTATATGCTCAAATCCCTAACATTAATCATCTTTATCTTAATTCCGAACATAATACAACATATTTAAATAATGTTCTGCTACATCACATTAAACAGACTGCCACTTTCACTACAACATATCTTAAATATGTATTTAAAAGACCTTCAAGTAGCTTTAATATGAGTTGGTTACATAAGGGTTTACTGTCAATCACCACTAACACAACCCCTTGGAGATTGCTTTAACTGCACACAAACTTGGATCCAGATATAGCATTACATTAAATAGCCAAAATAAAACTTTATGAGACAAATGAAACACTCTGAACCTATATGACACACCAACGCTGGAGTAAGCAGTCAGGAAGACTTGTCTTGTTTTGGGCACGGAGGTCTGTGTGACAGCCGGTGCTCAGTAATAAGACTCTAATCCTCAGGAATTGCTGAAGATTATTGACCAAGCTGTTTGACACAGTTGAGTGGTTGTGGGAAGCGGGCTACGGATTCATGCTCAGCAGCCTTGTCCTAATTATTCCTCTATTGTGCACCCGCTTCTCTTCATCATTCGAACTATGCATTGTGTTGGTCAACCTGTGTTTCCGCTTGTCTGCACAGTTTTACTATAACCCCCCCTCCCTTTCAGTGAGGATCTATATATTGCTTTGTAAGGCAGTTGGACATAGACTGCCTCTAAACATGCAGATACATTCTGTGCAGTGTGCAGAAAGGAAATATAACGGATGAAAACTATTGAAATAAAGATACACAATATGGATTTAATACAGCTGATAAATACCTGCTTCTCATGGAAGATAACATAACAGTATATTTTACATTTCTGTTATATTAAAAGAACCTGTCGTTTTTGCTTACTGGATGGGAGGAAAGGTTAAGGTCTAGTAAGTAAAGATGGATGATTTCAATTATTCCATAACGCTGAACTTGACATCACTTTTGTTAACATAACAAAGCTCTGTCTCTTCCAATGTTCATACATTTTTCATCAAAAACACTTCACCATACTTTGGCTTTCATAGAGCATTTTGCTTTATTATTTTAATGAAATGCTTTAAAACTATCTGTCAAAACAGACATCTCTAGTTCAATGTATGACATACTGTCATTATAAATGCTTTTATAGAACCGAAAGCCTATTAACACAAAGATATGAAAAGGGTCAGGAGGACAGCGTTGGTACTTAAAGTGTATGTCTGTGGGGTAGGTTCTTATATTCTCTACCTCTCATAGAATTAAAAGCCAATCAGAAGTTTTGCATTATAATTTGAAATACATAAAATGCAGTCAATTCAGACATGTCAGTATATTAGACATAGGCCATATAATTAGACATATTATGACCTCCTCAATATTTATTTAGTATAAACAAAGGTTTTAAGTGTTTTGACATTAGCTAATAACTAAATATTTTCTTTTTGGGATTATTGTATATTTCTGCATGTTCCTTGTATAATAACACTTTATTAACATTTAAAAAATAGGAATTATATACATTTTCAAATACCACCCATTATCTCAATATTATGCGATGTGCAGCCAGTGTAGCGTCTAAAGACTGAAATAATATTGATCTGCACTTTATTATCTGATCAGTATTACATTTTGAACAAGTAGTAAGAATAATAATTTATATTATCTGAAGCTTTTTCTATGAAGGACAGGGAATACACTTAACATCGTCAGTTAGTCCATGCATCACGTATTATTTGCAAACAGATACTATTTTTATTAAATAAAGTCAACTGAATTATTTCCTACATTGTCTTTTGATAAAACCTTTCATTCAAAGCTAGATATTTACTGTTAAGATTAACACATTTATAGAAGGACAAGTGCATACTAAAAGATGCAATGATTGTGAGAATGCATTCAAATAGCTTGGGCAGTTGTTTCAGTCATCGCATCTCAGTCAGTCCAAAACCAATTCTGGACCAGTGCCTGAAATAATCTTTTACACTGTCAACAAAACATCTGCTGATGCATATCTAGTGGACTGAAGTCGGTGCATCCCTTATAATATAGATTCTCAACTTATCAAGAGCAAATTGCAAATCCAGTTATTTGTCTTAGAGCCCCCCCCGAAGACGTTATATATTGCTAAACTGTTTGATTAAGTGCTCTAAGTGAACACAGACTGTGCAGCAGAGCTTATATGGTGTGTTCATTTTTGAGTGTTTTCAGAGTCACAATTGCACACATCCCAAGAACACACCTGCACCTCTCAAAACCCCAGGGAGAAGAAAAAAGCACAGCGCACTATTTTTAGAGCAAAAACACAATTTAACTGCTTTCATTAGTGAATTCTGTGCCGTTGCTTGGCCAGCAAATGTTCCCGTCTTAGCAAATTCTCCAAGGCTGGCCATTTCAATTTTTGATTCTCGTGGTTTTGATGTTTTGCCATTGTCAGAAGTTTTCATTCTGTTGACTAGACACGCACAGAAACCCTTTGGGGTTTTCTTTAGAGGAGGTCTTAATCCCTCATTTGTGGCACAGCCTGTTGTTGTGGACTCACTTCCCAGTCTGTTACCGAGCAGGGAATACAAACACCCATCCGTTTCATTGTCATGAGCACAGGAACTAGGGACATTTTGCAAAACTCTTGGAACTGTGATATTATTTTTCCATCTGTAGTCTGCAAAATAAAAGTCATTTCTAAAGACAGTGCCATTTTCAGTAAAAAATCAGCATCATATTTGTTGTTAGGGTCATTGAAATAACACAAGTCATATTTTTCAGATTCTATCCAAGGTGCATTGCTTCTTATACTCTGTATTTGCACGTCCAGTACATCAATGCATGTACTTTAATTTCTATTCTTTTGATTATATATAGTATGTGAAATGTACCTTTAATGAACTATTCAGGCATTGTTATGGTATTTTAAAAACAATATCCTGTGCAGTATCTTCACTGTATATCATGTAAACATCCAGACCGAAAACGTGACATGTGTTAATTGGCTTATTGTTGTATTTTAAGTACGTATAGGCGATATCATTGGTTACTAACTTTTCATTCCTTGTCAATGTCAGGAAAATATGCAAAACAAATAGTTTAAATACTTTTTACAGATCTTTATTAGCAAAGCCTGCCTGATTTCACAATCAGCTATTTCTTTCATATGATGAGCATCAAAGAGACAGCAAAACATTCAAATGACAAGAGCGTGCAAGAAGTAATTACCCCCTGATTAGAAAATGGAATCACAGGACTGTATCATAAAGTTCATGATGGATGATGTTGCTTTTCAAATCAATTGGTCAAGCCCTCTATGCCTTTAATTTGTTTTCCCATTAATGAGAAGGAGAATAATTATAATTCTGATCTTAACCTCTCAGTTATCCGTGTGCACCTTTAAAGAGGCCCTATCATGCTGATTTTCAGGTTTAGATTTGTATTCTGAGCTTCTACTGTGACATGCAGGGCCGGCTCTAGACAATTTGCAGCCCTAGGCGAGATTTTAGCTGGCGCCCCCAGTCAGAGAATCGTACAGTAGAAAAGATAAAGATCAATAGAGTATCCAAGGAATACACAATAAAGTAAAATGCTTCAATCTGGTGCACTTTGAGCAGAATTACTAGAGACCTGATCTAGGGGGTATAACTCTAAAACACCCATATGAAAAAGATCGGTTTACATTTTAATAATCAAATAAGTATACGAACATAACCAATAACCCATAGCCAATAACAAATAAATGTAACGTATTTTATTTTTGTTGTTCATTTATATCTTATTTTACCTAGTTAACATTTATTTATTTATGCATATTTTTTAATATCTCCAGTTTTAAAACGATATTTTTGGTTTACTGTCCTATAGTATACATTGGAATGATTTCAAACCTGTTTATCCCAATAATTATAAAGGAGTGCCTTTTTTTTGAAAATAAAGTATCTTACAAATACTTTACCTCTGTCTCCTGGGTCGTGCAATTGGGTCCTATACCTTGAGTTTCTGAGTTCGTAACATTACCTCACTGAGCTGTAGTTATCAGCCTCTCAGTCTGACTGGAGAGGACTCTCCCTCCACATTATTGTAGAAACATCTTCTTCTTATATCCGCAGCTAGCACCAGATTATAATAACAACAGTGCCGGTACCGGTGCGCCCTTCTCTCTCTCCCTCGCTCGCTCCCACGCTCACTCGCACTTTGGCTGTCCATCGTACAGGGCAAATGAAAAGTGTAACCGGGGTGAAAAGGGTGTTACATTTACTTAATTATGAATATTGTTACATCAAGGCCAAAAATTAGGATGAGCACCAACGGTCAAAAAAATGTGTTTCCCTCCCAGAGCTACCAGCGCAGCGCCTCCCCAGATCTGGCGCCCTAGGCGAACATCTATAACGCCAGTGCTACGGGCTGGCCCTGGTGACATGTCTCCATGCTTTAATGTTCAGAAAGCTCTTTATTTTTCTCATCCTGCCTGTGTTGCAGTACCTTTTTTCACCCTCCATCTGAAACCAGAGCCCAGTCTGCTCTGATTGGTTAGCTGGCCAGCTCTGTTGTGATTAGTCAACCGCTTAGAGATGTCCCACTCCTTAGCCTATCACGTCCAATGTGTTGGAGTGTTAGCCAATTAAAGGATGTGTTATATGAGTGTTACATAGTGATGTCACTATGTCGTGGAAGTAAACATACGACTTCAAAAGAGGCATTTCAGGCGGGGGGATTTTAGCCTTTGCAGACCATTGGCATCCACACAAAACTCAACCCACTCCAGCTCCTAAACCTGTGCCTTGTTTTTAACGAGGCATCTTTTCTTTGCCTATGTGCTCCAGCCTTTACGCATGTTATGTCAAAATGGAAAAGTGACTCAGTAGCTGTGCAGAGTTTGAATGATTTCCTAACATTTAAAAAAAAATGTTTTGGCATTCCAATTACATCAATATGTAAAAAGTCAAACAAATACATGCATTCTTTAATAGTAAATCTAATTAAATTAAAAAGAGCGCTCTCTCCATGAGAATTGAAATGAAGTCATCCTGATTTGTTTGGTGTGAATTGTTATGAACGGAGTTGCCAATGCACAGCAACCAGCAAGTGTTTAAGGTATATGATTACCAAATTGCAACAAGTCACACTTAGCGCGATAATGCTACAGGCCTTTAATTAACTCAATGTGATTCTCTGAGCGACATAGTGACAGAACTCGTTAGGAACATTTACTTGGACAGACAACCTGAAGGCAACAGCTTGAACTTGTCAGAAAATGTATCAATCAAATGTACACTCAAATAATGTTATCATACTGTAACTGCTTTTACTTTAGAGCACTGGGTCAAATGAAACTGGTAAAGCAACATACATCTTTCCAGTTCCTACACAAAAGCATTGTCTTAAGATAATGTGTTGTTGCGCTTGTTTCCAATTCATTCTCGAAGTAACTCAATAATAATTGAATTTTGCATTCAAATGAATACGTATGATAAAATCCTGACAGATAATTAAAAGCTAATCACGCATCCGTTCAGTGTGGAGAGTTTTTGTTGGCCTCGGTGCGGCTCTGGGAAGTTTTGCACAATTGAATGACATTCAGCGGAGCTTATTATCTTTACGCTAACACATTATCTCCGCCTGTTAGCAATGATCTGCAGTGATAGGGGAGCAGGAGAAAGGAATGCTTTATGTATCCTAAAGCTCATTAAAAAGAGTTGTGATCTCCTCGTGGTGACAGGGCGCTCCTTGACACGCCACTGTTGGCTTCGGGAAGTTGTATTGTGAATCCTGTAACACTTAGATTTACAACATCTGACAAATGTTTTTCATTATTATGACATATTGCCAGTTGGATTGTTAAAAAACAACTATTTTACAATTCTTTTCTGAAACTCTATGATGCTGCTGTGGTATTGATATGAGGTTATTATTAGAAGAGGTGCATATTCAATCTAATAGTAAAGCTGTGTGTTATTTCACCTGCTGCCACAGTGATAATGTTCATGTTTTCGAAAAAGCATTTTGTGTGTGCTCATTTAACTAAATAGTACTTACTCTTAACACTTTCTTTTGGTGACTATAATGCAGTCTAATAATACTTGAGTGTGTATAGTGAGTTATCATCATATGTATCACATTTCTTCATTATTTCTGGTCACATGCTGACATTAATAATTTAATTTGCATGATCATAAGGCATAAACTGCTTATATTTGACTGAAAGCAAACCATTTATAATGACTTATAACCAGTTTGTAATGTATTACATATGCTTATACAACATACATTTCAGGTTGTTCTTAAAAACACCTAATGACCAATGCATTAAAACAGTGATTATAATGCATTATAAATAGATTATAATATGTTACAACTTTGGGAATTATAACATACAATGATCCTTGCTAAAAAAAAAGCGAGTTATATAATACTTGGCCTTATAAGTCATTATAAAATGCTTTATAATGTGTTATAAGTGTTGTTGTGAAGCATTATGGCCATACGAGCGCTAAGCAACACATATGTATGTTTATAATGAATTATAGACAGAAGTGTCATATAAAAAAGAGTTACCAATCTTCCTGTTTGTCTTGCTTAAAACACTAGTACGCTTTCTGTTTCCCAGCATTGGAAATATTGCACATGGAATTGTGCCAGGACCATGGAACCAAGACATCATAATCTGGGCTAGATTGTTGCGTTGTGTGAAGCGCTAGACACATCTGAACATCCTATAGTTCCAGGGGTGGTTACAGAAATCATTCAACACCTGTTTGTTGGATTGCCAGTGATTAACTTCATCAAGGGCTATTGAGCATCTGTGTGCTGTCATAATTAGTTTAACTTTCCCAAGGCCTGTCAATGGTAAATGAGAGTCATTATGCCAAAATGCCCCTCTTCAAGGCTTGGCGCCTGCCTGCCTCAGCCCTCTCTGTGCCTGCCTCGCTCTCTTTCACTGCCTCCTAGGTGGAGCTCACAGCTTGGCTGAATGCAACTCATTTTCAACTCTTCATGTGCAAATGCCTCTCTCGTTCTGTGGGGAAATGTTCTATGCATCCTAATTTGAGTCATGCCTCATATATTTTCTTTTTTCAACAGTGCAGAGCTTTATTTGTCAAAGGAAAATGAGTTATTTTTGCAAGGATCTTTTTGGATTTTGTCGCTGTTTTTCTTGGAGCGGTTCTCCATCAGCTGGTTTTACCCTATACACATAGAGCCTGGTGTTCTTACTATTCAGGCTGTGCTTCAGCTTGATCTACAGCTCAGTATTCAAATTCAAATGTGCAGAACATAAAGTGGACACATGGTTTAATTTTCTCCTCACTGTGGTAAAAATGCAGCATCAGCTTTAACAATTAGGGCAACCAGCTACGTGGTATGAATAAAGAAATATATATATTTTTTTACCAGCTTCTTCCTCCTCGCTGTTTAATGAAACATTTTGCATTTCATCATAGGGAAGAATCAGACATGAGTCAGGTTGGCATTCATTTGCCCTCAAAGTAGTTGAATATATTACTGCCCTTGTTCTGGTGTAACTAACTAATTAGTGAAACTTATTTTTTCCTCCAGCATAGAGAAAATGTAAATAGGCTTTTTCATTTTTCACCTCCACAAAGCCCTTTTTAGCATTATGTATATTTATGCATATATGCATAAATATACATAATGCTAAAAAGGGCATTATTGATTTGCAAAAGCAGCAGGATTTAGAAGAAAAAAATCTTCATATTCAGAAATCTTCATATTCAGAGTTCAAAGACTCAATAACCAGTGGCGTTTTTATATGTACAAAAGTGGTGGGGCACAAAAAACGTAGATGTCTATATATAAGCTTCTGCAGTGACGTGCAGTGAGGTTCATGGCTGGTGAGGCACTGGCACTGACTCTTCAGGTTTACAAATATTATATTTTGACCTAAACCAAAATATAATATTATTTTCAAAAGCTTTATTTGTCTGATGCTTCGATTAATTTTAAACAGACACTTCAACAAAAGGATACCCAAAAAATGTAATTTTATCATTTAAATATTGAATTGTTCTCTCTTAGTAAGATCCCATTTTCAATCAAATTGCGGTCTTACCTTGACTTGAAGATGAAGTCCATTTGCCTATCCTTCTGGACAAAAATGTCTATAACTTTTTTGTAAAAGTCCTCCTTATGTTCTTGTAGTTTCAAAAGTCTATCATAAATCTAATCCATAGATTTATGATAAAAAAATTATAAAAGTAGGGTAGACATGTGGATGTTATCCGGCTGATCAAAACGTGCATTTATCTAACAGGTACGTTTCCCACAGATCTTATTTCCAGCTATTTTCTAAAATCCTCTGGAGAAATCTCATTGCTTTTTTGTCGAGGGAAGCCATGCGCAGCTTACTTCCTGGTTTTAGGACGCGTCACTGCAGCTCTCTCGTCTCCTCTTCACACACCACACTTTTCGCGGCACACGTACTTACAGCCAATCAGCTCTGAATGATTTGAGATGACGTATGGTGGGGATGGCAGCTCAGTGCCCCTATGGTCATTATTTTTTTGCCACACACATTTCATTACAAAATACTCTGAGCATGCGCAGTGTAGTTTTTACAGTCACCGTTGACTTCACAGCGAGAGGGAGGGGCATAATCAGGTTTTGTCCCACATGGCTCTAAACAGCTCAATAGGCACACACTGTGACTGTAGACACACTAATTAGAAGAACACAGACTAAAACAGCAATGTACAGACGAATCAGATGATTAAACATGATCTTAAAATATAATTTATATATTTTTTTATTTTTTTTTTTGCATTTTTGTAATCATTATTTGTAATACTTTCTGCTGACACTAGGTGGGGCTGTGCCCCACCTGCCCCTAATGACCAGTCGCCACTGTCAATAACAGAGTTTTGTACCATATCGTAGGGCTGCACAATGAATCAATTAACGATTTCGATGAAGATTTTTGGCGTTCCACAAATAAACGAGCATGATGGCTTTGATTATAATGTTTAAAATGCAGGTTGCACTCACAGAAGAAGGAAGTCCTGAAGGATTTGGTCCCAGTCTAGAGTAGAACAGTAATACACAAGAGAGAGCAAAACAAAAATTGAATTTAGTTTATTCACTTTGACAGTTTTGGATGGACATGAAATCGGTTATTGTGTTTGGATAATTATGTGAGTGCTGTTCTCCAACAGCCTGTGATTTTTCACACAATCATCTCTTTTGAGATTTAAAGAAATACGTTTAATATAAAATGTCAACATGTAGAGAAAATGGGGGTGGGGGGCAGGTTTTGACCTTTTAATGTATTCCAAGCACCCCTCTAGCAAAATCCTCACTGAAGCCAGGGCCGGTCTTTGGCATAGGCGACATAGGCGGTCGCCTAGGGTGCCAGATCTGGGGGTTGGGGGGCGCTGCGCTGGTAGTTCTGGGAGGGAAAAAAACATTGTTGACTGTTTGGCTCATCCTAATTTTCAGCCTTGATGTAACAACATTCATAATTAAGTAAATGTAACACCCTTTTCACCCCGGTTACACTTTGCATTTGCCCTGTACGATGGGCGCAGTAAGTGATGAAAGTGGGGGATGTTGACTTATCAGGCCCGCAGCTCACAGCCAAAGTGCGAGCGAGCCTCCGAGCGAGCAAGAGAGAGAGAGAGAGAGGGCGCGCATCGGTACCGCGGATTGTTGTTGGATTGAGGCTGATAACTACAGCTCAGTGAGGTAAAGGACTCTGAGTGTTTAGATAGTTCACTTTAGTCTAAGTTATCTCAGTGGGTCTCAAACGGTTTGGTCACAATTGATGTAAACACATATTTCCAAGGCACTCCTTTATAATTAAATAAAAATAAAAACAGGTTTGAAATCATTCCAATGTATACTATAGGACAGTAAACCAAAAATATCGTTTAAAACTGGAGATATAAAAAATGCATAAATAAATAAATGTTAACAAGGTAAAATAAGATATAAATGAACAACAAAAATAAAATACATTACATTTATTTGTTATTGGCTATGGGTTATTGGTTATGTTCACATACTTATTTGGTTATTAAAATGTAAACCGATCTTTTTCATATGGGTGTTTTAGAGTTGTACCCCCTAGATCTAGTCTCTAGTAATTCTGTGCACCAGATTGAAGCATTTGGGGGCACCAAAATCATAATCTCGCCTAGGGCACCAAAATGTCTAGGACCGGCCCTGACTGAAGCGACGTCTCCCACTTTGTCAAGGCGGTGCGTTGCTGCCTTTCTTCTACCTGCTTTGCCTTTGGCCTGGCGCCTTATCGATCCCACAGTCTTCTTCTGGAAAAAGAGTCGGCACGGTTTCCCTCCCCCTAGGCCGAGTCTCCTTTCGGCACCTTTCACGCTCCGCCTGGCCGTGTACACACCTCTCTAATCAGGACTGGCGTGTTTTGCGGCTGCAGAGGGGATGGCTCTCTGGAACGATTAGGCCTAGGGACAGCTCCTGCTCTCTTCCCCTCTTCTCCACGCCACATCCCATCTAGAAAGCATTTCATCTGTGGCCGTGGGAAGGCTTATGTAGGGTCTGAGAGTGCCGGGTGAAAAGCAGCAGGTAATAGGCTGTGTAATGTGTTTGGGGGAGTAGTTTTAGTATTCACAGTTAGTGCTGACCTCTGGCAGGCTGAGCCACCCCCGCAGTAATTTCCTCTGAAAAGATGTAATTGAATTCATCAGGATGAGTAAACATATTATAAGTAGTGGGGAAAGATAACACTGTTGTGGATGGATGGAGGGAGGGGATAGTAGCTCCATGAGTAATTGGAAATAGTCAAAGACAAACATAAGCGAACAAAGTTTAAAGCACGCTAGGGAAAACACGTTGCTTTTATAGCTGCTGCTTCTCCGTTTTTCACTCAACATATGTTCTGGTTTTAAGCACAAATGGTTTCTATGGCAAGCTGATCACCAAATACTTTGAATTCTTGCAGTGGAGGTATCATCTCAAATCAAAGTTTCGCATCCATTTCCCATCACTTCTTACAGCTGAGGACTTCAGTCCAGACAGTAGAGACGCGATGTAACCCTGAGCCTCGTGCTCTGTAGAGAGATGTATTGAAAGGATGTCCCAGAGGACCTTGTGTATCATTTAGAGGTTCCAACATCGACCGCCATCTTCAAAATATCGAACATTGTCAGTCCAGGCGCCTGCCGGGTGGCCGGGCAATTGTCTGTCAGTTATGAGGCAGTCCCCTGCTTGGGCTGCTCTCCGGGTGATGGAGAGCCAGCTCATTGTGGCCCGTTCTCATCTGTCAAAGCCGTGAGCAGCCTTTAAAAAGAATATTCGCCCTTAAGAATGGATTACTTAGCAGGGAACAGCTGGAGCTCTGCTAGACCACGTCATTGATTGCTGGACTAAAGCTTTTAGTGTAAAGAGCTGGTCTATGAAATTCTGACATTTCTTCATAGTGGGTAAAAAAGATGGGGATGGGATGTTTAGTAGTTTCCTGAAAAGATTGTACCTTTGACAGGGACATAATGTAAGTCTTTTTTTCATTCCACCGCTCTTTAGGTTCCACTTTAGGAAATAAAAACAGCCATACATCTGAAATATTTCAACAGGTATCAGATAGGTCACACCCTCGGGAAAGAAAGTGAAGCCAATGTGGATCCGCCTTTTAACATTCTCTCCAAAGAATGGACAGTGACTCCAATGGTTTGACTGGTTTCAAAAAGAAGACCTGTTAGACATTGCATGTGTGTAGCCCTCCTGTCCACTAGGGGCACTGAGCAGAGAAGCATGGGGAAGTTCCACACAGGTTATAGAGGCCTGGATGAGAAAAGTACAAGGGTTGAGAAGTAGTTATTTAATAGAGAGGCGAAGTCCCGCCCATCTACTTCCGACCCATGGGACCTTATTTCGGAAAGAATATGTATTGAAGTCAATGGGGAGAGAAAGATTATCTTTCGATCCCGTTTGAATTGTGCCACGAATTACACATATGATGTTTGTCAATCTTAAAAAATAATTTCCATGTCAAAAAAGTCAGTTTGTCGTAAAACTGTTGAAATATAAGACTATGAAAAATACGCAACTAGAAAGATTACAAATTCCAGAGTTGCGTAAGTGATGTCATTAACGTTACACATTACACTCGTGTTACTCACCGAAACCTTGTAAAGCCGGTCCCGCATGCTGGCTCTTACGAACCGACTAACTCCCCTTGTGTGTATGTACAGCTCTCAACATGCCCAGACTTGGAGTGATTTTCACCTCTTTTAATATTTTTCGCCTTATTCTGAAAGAAAGAGGTGAAATGTGCCAACGTGACGGCCGTCTTGGTGTGTGGTGACATGTGCGAGACCAGAGATGTAGTTCATTGAGCGTTTCACACAAAACAAAGTGTTACTTCACAGTTTTACGACACATTTTTATTTTTTTGACTTGCAAAATTTATCTTTTAAATTGACAAACATCATATGTGTAATTCGTGGCACAATTCAAACGGGATCGAAAGATAATCTTTCTCTCTCCATTGACTTCAATACATACTTTTTCCGAAATAAGGTCCCATGGAGGTCCACCGGAAAGGGAGGGACTTCGCCTCTCTATTTAATCTGGCTTCGTATGATTAAAAGCAACACGATCATCGACCCGATGCTGTTGGGGAGAAAATCAGCTACGTAAACGGTGACGTCATAACTCAGCCGCGGGAGCACCAGTCGGGCTCTGGGCGGTGTGAACAAAACGGGGGCTGAAAAGAAAAACCGGTTCCGAACCAGAAAAGCTCTAGCACGGAGCTAGAACGGGAACCGCGTTGGTGTGAAAGGGGCAAGTGTGCCTGTGTGCTCAAAAGGGGGCGGGGTCAGTAGAGAATCAGCCATTCTCTAACAGAGCTGAAATAGAGGGATATGAGGGATGTCAAAAATGCATGATCTGTTTGGTATTTTGAGCAAAACACATCATACAGTAGATATATGTTTTTTATATATCTGATACCCATAATATATGCCGAAAAATAGCATGATAGGAGATCTTTAAATCAGGAAAAGGGAAATGACTACAAGTATCAAACAATGAAGGCCTGCCACTTGTTTAACAGCTAGCCTGGAGTTAATTAAATACAACAAAAATTATGTATTTTACCTGTGTTAATGGTTCCCATAAACAACATGCAGTTCAATAGTTGTGTGTCAGAAGTCAGACAACTGTTTCTGCATGGGCCTCAAGTTTACAAGTAACCCTAACCCCGACTGAGTGGCGTTCCATTCTCGTTTTTCCAATAGGAGGTCGTACATTTCAACCACCAAGTAGATTAAATGCTATAGAGATGCTCCGATCGGCCGCCGATCGATATCGGCCGATACTCACTCTCTACCGATCGATCGGTGCTCTCTAAAAATGCAGATCGCATGACGTAAAAGGATGTCGTAAAATACATGACACTTTTCTCTGTGTGCGGCAAAACAAGCTCGCCAAAATGGCTTCACCAGCCTGGCAGTATTTTAAGGTGTCCGAAAATGACAATAAAATAGCGGTATGCAACGTGTGTGAAGCAGAAATCCTGCAGCTCTACCCGCTGTGACGGACCGGTGAGCGGAGCAAAACACACACTACGAGTTAGACCTAACACACTTGGCTATTTTATCTACCTCTGGAACAAGCTAAACTAGTTATAAATATATTTATTCTCCACTGTCGGGTCACTCATTACTGGATCAGTGAGCTGCATGAGACGATACTGAAAGGCTGTCAGGAGAGAGAGAGAGGAGGAGAGAGGACAAGAGAGCGCTTCCGCTCATTTCTCCCGTGTTATTATCCAAAGTTAATGTAAACTTGAATAATGTACTTCATTTGAATGTAATAATTATGTTGGTTGTTGTTTGTGGAAGCACCAGTGAATGAGCCCCATTAACTGAGCCCCATTAACTGAGTTTTAAACATTACTTTAAATGGAAGATCCCCATAGGCCCCGCCCACTCGATCGGATCGGCGATCGGTATCGGCCAATACTGATTCCGGCGATCGGCCCCAAAATTGGCGATCGGAGCATCCCTAAACTGCTACATAGATTTTAAATGTCCACCAAAATGGTAAATGAATCCCTGAATTGTAACCGTGAACTGACTTTTTTATTCCTAATATAAGTACACATAAAGAGATATAATCAGAAGAAGAGGAAAATGAATACAAGCACAGATGTCCCCACGCTATCTGTTTAACCTTTGATGGAAATGTGTGCCACTAAACCATCAATTATTCTGTTCGCTGATAATAAATCTTGACATGCATCAATGTACTAAAGGTGATGGAGATCTAACGGGTGGATACATCACTGATTCACATATACGTGAGGTAAACTGATGATGATAAACACTTCATCTGAAACCATCATTTCCTATTATGACAACAATCAACTAACCTATGGATCAGCTGGAGTGGACAGGCCATCATTTTTGGGTCCAACACAGGTCAGTCTTTTTACTGCAGCAGGGCAAGAACATCATGGGCTGTAACAGGCTAATTCTACAACAATAAGATCATAATCTCCTTCTATCCCAGCATGCTCTAGGGCAGAATCTACAAAGGGGAACTCAGATCCAAGTCGCTGTGAGGCACTGCGCCATGCCATGCTGCCTTGAAATCCGCCTGTTTCAAAGAACTGATGATTCTCTCTCTGGCCTTATATTTAGAACAAGAGATTCCATGTGTCTGCCCTTAATAGAGTGTATATTTGTTTCATTACTGGTTTCAAGAGGAGGCCTGAATAGAACCAGAGAAAACGCTCAATACTTATCCTTTATAGGAGATGAGCTCTAAGCTGGCCTCCAGTGTTCTCTTCTTTCCCTTACAACACGTCTCCGGTTGCTTTTAGAGGAACGTGTACGGCACAAACGAAAAACCCAGATGTTTATCAGGAAGCAGCTTTTGGAAAAGCAGAGAATGTTTTGCTTGCAACATCACCTAAGGTCAATTTTCTTTACGCAAGTGGCCGTTCTGCTATAAACCACTCTCCCACTTATTCAGTTCTTCTCCATTTCTCTTAGTGCGCTGTGAATGAAATGTTCTGCTACATCCTGTTTTTTTTCACGAGGACACAATGAATGAATTTGCAGCGCGTGAGGACAGCTGTTGAAACAATGACTCGGTTAGAATCCTCAGAACACCCTGACTGTCTCTCATTATCTCAGCACGCCGTGTGATGCAGATTTTCTTGGCGTCAGGTGGTTTTTCAAAATGCGTTTCAGATTTCTTCCTCACTGAATTCATAGCACAACTGCGGGAGCTTGAATAGCATTAAAGTTGCAGATTTCACATCGAGGGGAGTTGAACATCTCCAATATGATCACAGCTGTGAGGGTATATCCTGTGTTTTCACGGCAAGGATTGTGCCTCGGCTCGACAAAGGGAGCAGGTTATAAACAATTTGACATGGCGGGTGCGAAAGTGAGAGCAGAGTTACAGAGATAGGGGGAGAAAATGAAAGCAAAGTAGCGGGGAATCTTCTCCCTTTCTATTTGTATTAGGGAAAACATTAGATACACCACTTGGTCGATGCTTTTATCTAGAGTGCCTTCACAAAACCACAAGAGCAAACGGGATCCAGCAGGGCTCAAAAGCCTGCCTCGGAGAATATTAATATTCATCAGTGTTCTTTTGGAGCATCTTAAAAGATCCTGAGCGGACAAATGTCATGTCA
This sequence comes from Trematomus bernacchii, assembly GCF_902827165.1. Taxonomy (NCBI): domain Eukaryota; kingdom Metazoa; phylum Chordata; class Actinopteri; order Perciformes; family Nototheniidae; genus Trematomus; species Trematomus bernacchii. Next base: position 3,097,876 of record NW_022987513.1, read on the forward strand.
TTTCATGGATAGGTTAAACAATAAGGATGTCTATGTCGGTGACCTTTTCCTGGTTGAAGGTGACTGACTTGTGTTTACTTATCATACGTCCTTTTCCAAGTAGTCTCATCTGGCGAGTAAACAAATTCTTCTAGCAAGGCTGTGGAAAAAAAATCTCATCACAGTAGTGCACCACTTGGCTCCAGTGCAATTACCTTCTGTAAATGAAGCTCAGTCTGTCCTGTGAGTCGCTCACACTGTGCAGGCGCTTTGCACATACACTGTGTCAACAAAGCAGCACGGGCCTCTGTTTGGAAGGCGAGAGGCTGTTTACCTTTGTTGCTGTGTGGATTGATGAGGTGGCGCAGGCACAGGCAGGGGCATGATATGAATAGTTGGAGTATTACTGTGAAAAGAGGTGTTTCCTCCTCGGAGGTGGCTAACTGAGTTTGACAAAGCTGTTTCTGCTGAGAGGCTGTAGGGACCCTCCCTGGCCCCGCTCCAGGAGCCCGGCTCTGCATGTGGATGCACAATTTGAGGTAGTGATGAAAGGTATAATGCCGAGACAGGAGGGAGGAGGCAGTAACATAGTTTAAGTAGTGAGAGTCAGCCTATGGTGTGTTTAATGTTTCAGCAACGTGGAGAAAATACAAAAAACCAGATGAAGCATGGTTTGACTGCCACGGAGCGTTATCGGATTTGAAGGTCTGTGTCTGAGATATTTTATTATAACAGAGATATCTGTTCTGTCTCAGATAGGATAATAGTTTTAGACAAGATATTGGGATTGGTTTGATTCTAAAATACTTTGCAAACCAAAATGGTGGGATTCAAAACTGCAAGAGATTACTTTACTATTGCTAAGGTATGTTTTTGAAGATCATAAATTCTAAAAACATAGTGAAATATTGCAAATAAGTTTTTCCAGTACAGTGGAAACAGATAAAGCAAACAATGATGATATATCAAATTACTTCAATGTCCAAAGAGGCAGATATAATTGTAACATCATTACTTAACTTTCCTCACAACAATACAGAAAAAAACAACAACAATGTTGTATTACAACATACATAATATGTTGTCATATTGCAAAAATGCGGTTAACATTTGAGCTTGGCCTTCATTTAGATTGTAATCTGGCTAAAGTCAACCGTCTTTTTTAACTCTGGCAAGTTGATTTCTTCTTCTTTCCTCTGGCTGCAATATATTTTCTGTGAATCTGTTTTTCTCTTGTTAGATTCTTGCTCAATTCTGCCTTTGGTGTTTTGGGATAGCCCATTTAGATGGCATATAGCCATTCCTATGGCTTTTATAGGGGACACACCACTATGGGATTTCTGCACAGCTCCAAGCAAATTGGATTAAATGTCTGCTGTGGTTTCAGAGTCACTTTATTCTGCAGCCTTCCCTTTCATTGTCTGTATGTACACTCTCTTTCTCTCCATCCCTTCGCCATTAACAAGCATGCTCTGTCCTTCATTTTCAACTCTGGACAAACTTAACTACAGACTCTTCATATTTACTGCACTTAACTGTAAATGAAAGTAGAGATAAGGATTTGCCCTTTAATCCAATGGGATTTGCAAACTCACATATCATTTCACAGCACAATCCAGCCTGTCCAAACTGATTATGAAAATAAATAAGAGGAGGTATTCGAAGATCAAACTGATTCCTGCGTCGCTCGAGTGGCAGCCTTGTTACAGCAGCTCCACTCACCGCTGAGTAGTTTCCTCTATATTTCATTATTATGTGCATGCCCTTTCTAATAATGTTTTCTTTGTTTTCCTCTATCTTCCCTTTTGCTGTAACAATGTAAATGTCCCCTCTGTGAGACAAATAAAGGTATTCTGATTCTGAAGGCTTTTAGTCCCAGTAATTTGCCCCTAGGGGCTACCTGTATCTACAGAGATAAAATGGCCACAAGTCAAAATTATTAGAATATAAAAACTCTAACACTTACCATAGCAAATATTAAAATGATAAATACTTTATTATCTGCATCATAAGTCGAGTATTATTGTTGCATTTTTATTTGAAACTGAAGTATCATGACCTTATTACAGGAATAGATTTTGTTCTCATTGACTTCAACTCAATGAAACCCTTCCATAAAGAGATGCGTGCTGCAGTTAAACAACATTTGCAAATGAAACAAGAAAATGTGAAAGTAGTTGGTTATAATCCCCTGATGTCAACAAGCACTCCAGTCCCAGCGCATCACTTTATATTTGCAGCATTTCGTTTAAGCAGCGTTTTAAGTTAACGCTTCACATGTTTCTTTAAGTTGGTGAATGTTTTCTTAAAGGTCCCATGTCATGGCCATTTCTACTGATCATAATTCCATTGTTGAGGTCTACTAGAATAGATTTATATTGTGCAATTTTCCAAAATCACATTGGTTTCTCATACAGCATCTCTGTAAACTACGTGTATTCACTCTCTGTCCTACACGGCTTGTTGGAGCTCCTGCCACCCCTCCCTGTGAGCCCAGTGTGCTCTGATTGGTCGGGACGTTGCGAGGCTCATTGCTGCTGCGAGGAGCGGACAGGTTTCCGGGTCGGCGATACAGCGAGAACAAGCGAAACTCATCCTGAGCACACACAAACACTCACAGCCGAAGTAAAAACAATAAGTGTGGCTTGATATTGAGTAAGAAAAAGGTTTATAACGCTGTGAGAATGGCTCTACGGAGAGCATTTCTCAGCGATCCCAACTCGTCTATTACCAGCGTTCAGGGAGCTCTATGCAAGTCAATGGGGACTCCCTGTTAGTTAGCCAAGGGATCCTGGTGTGTGAGGTGCTCCGCGGATTGGGTCATTTGGGTATGGTTACGTCACCATACCCAGGAAGCAAACAATGGAAATTGAGAAATGTCCAACGAGGCGTTCTGGGGCAGCATACAGTAGACAGGTCTTTTCTGTGTTAGAGTTGTACTCGCTACAGGGTGTACTTTGAGGGTTTTTGACTCTGCAGACCGTTTACATGCAGAAAAACCTTCATAACACACAAGGGGATGGGTAATAACCAGAAAAGCATGACATGGGCCCTTTAATGCTGCACATGTGTTGTCAAGTTGGTGAAGATGTTTCTTAATTTGCATGTGTTTAGTCACATTTGTGTTTTTATATTTGCATCATTATTGAAAGTGCAGCGCGTTTCTCCTCATGTAAGAGTTTTGGGCTGATGGTCGTCCACTGTAATAAACAGCCTATTTCATTCTATTTTATGGCGAAGTACGTATATCAACAGACGACTTGTGTTTTTCTCTGTCTTATTCAAACACAATATGTAAGTGAGCTGTAAATCCTATATTGATTAACTTTCTCTAGAAGCTAAACATGCATGCAGTCGTCTAGCCTGTTATTGATAAAGGACCTTAGTATTTGATTAACATTTTCAGCTGTTAATTAAAACTAAAACTAAAGCAGACATGGAAGATTGACGATAACAGCTATCAAAAGACTTCTTTCTTTAAAAAGTGTTTTAGACCAAAAACAGTCCGAGACAATTATTGATCAAGACACACACTTACAGAAGAATCTCAGAGGTGTCATATTCACCCTTTTCATTGACTCGTGAATGGATCCTCAGAATAGAAGTGTTTAATAGATCTTCTGGGAACAAAATCTGGTTGTTTCTATGGTGATACGGTGAGGATTGTTCGCACGTAAGTAATCCCACAAATACATGTTACTTGAAATACAGCGAAAGCAGAGAATTAAAAAATGGGAACCTCAGTCCTTAAATTGAGACGGTTCATCAAGGCTGAAAAACAAAGTGGAATAATAATAATAATAACACAAATAATAATACACCTCAAAAAGAAAATGTTAATGATTGTTGGGAATGGAGTGGCACAACGGGGTACAGCAGAAAAGGGTCAATGCAGGAACACGACAGCTCTGCCATTACGCAAATGGATCTTGAAAGGCACTTCAGTGTGTTTGCTCTTTGTCTCGGGCCTTCTGAGGATTTTGTGAGCTCGAAGACAAACCCCCCCTTGATCTGAAAGCCCGGAATCACGTAGAAGATAGATCAAAGCCTGTGCCTTCTCCTCGAGATGCTTCCGTTAGTGTCGGGGGGAGATTGAGCGAAAGGAGGGAAGATAAAGGAGGGCAAAGTTTGTGCGTGTGTGCCTGTGTACTCAGTGTGTGTAATTAGGGTTGCTTTTTGGTAAATGTGTAGGAGGGGAGATGGATTGGCTGAGAAGAGACGCAGAAAAAAAATCTTTCTGCCTGGGCTTCGGACACAAAAGCACCACGGTCCAATGTTCGTGAGACAAAATAGGGCCAGCCAAATGATGTGTGGATTGGAAGCAAGGACTAGGAAAACATAGTGTTATCAAAAGTGTGTCTAGCAGGGGGGTTTGTTTTTAGCTAATGTTATTGTGGATTAAAACACAGACAGTTTAAGAGGTTGAACTTGAATGTATTTAGCTGTATCAGCGGAAGCACAAACACATTGCAGTGCATTTTTGTACAACATTTCCGCGATGACAAAAAACCCAGTTGGCACAGGTTGAGACTATATATTCCATAAAGCTTTCAGACCCTTGCAGGTTATTGGCTGTGTTCTGTGTTCAGTTAATGATTAAGCAGAAAAAGCTGTCCTTCTGGCCTTTATTTGAAACACTTCCTGTGAGAGAAGCTTCTTAAATTAATTATGTTTGCCTAATGAATAATTAAGTCAGGGGAAAGATAATTTGGTGTTACGCGGCGAGCAAGACCATTGTGCATGCAGAGGAACCGGTGCTCTGTGTGCCTGGATGATTTCACATTGGGAGTGTGAAATGAGAATTAGCGAACAATTTGCCTGTTACATTCTTCACCATGACTAAAACATCACTGCTCATTATGTCTTGACAAGTGTCAATACTGCACGCCTGTTTGTTAACCGTACCAGAGACCGGTCGCTTATGAGGTTCCATTGTTATGTTTTTTTTAAATGATGCAGTGTTATTGATTCGCGGTTTGAATGGAAGAAGATAACCAAAGCTATTGTGTTCGGGTGTATTTTCTCAGAAGTTCAAAAGAAATTGAAGTACGGCTTTAATGACAGGAGACAAAAACAGATGTTAATAACTTGTTTTCTTTTACGCTGTGAGGATAGAGAATGAGCCATAGGAGAAGACATTTCATTTTCTAAGTCACGCTAGTAGTTTTCTCTCAAAATTGAAGGCATTTAACAATCCATTCTATTTTTATTGTATAATTATATAAAACCATTTATGTAGAAAATTACATTTTGTTCCTCTCCTTAATCCACCTAAGCATACTCTCCACCTTTCACAGACTTTTTTTTCATTGGTGATATGTAACCCCAATTGTCATTATGTATAAATAATACATAATGTATTATTTATTAAAGGTAATTAATTCTTTATTTATGTAATTGATACCTCAGTAAAGTTAGTCTTTCTCCCATTTATATAATGCATTTTCAACAGACTTCCAATACGTTAAAATCTGCTTATTACACTGTATTTCTTCATAATTAATGGTCATTTATTTCTCTGAGGATCATTGTGTATCCTAATTCGTAATACATTCCTGAGGTATAAACAGATCAAATACAGTGCAAAGCTGGTTATAAGTCACTTTAAGTGGTAAGATATATATATAAGTTAATTTAAAATGTCAGTGAGTTAATGTACATTAAGAAGATTTAAGATATTTTAACTTATTAATTATAAAAATATATCCGATGTGTTATAGCTACTGTTTTAAGCATAACGAAAGCTGCGTGTGCTCGTAACCCCAGCACTAGATGAACATTATAACGCATTTTAAGTATGTATATAATGCGATGTATGCATTGTATATCGTTGTTACATTGCCTTATGGATCCAACTGTGTTTGTGTGTCTTCTCACAAATAAACACACCTAGCTTAAATACATTGAAACAGAACAAACACTACAGACAGTTTGAGTTTAGATGCCCCTAGTGATTTATAGGCTCTATGAGTCACACACACACACACACACACACACACACACACACACACACAGACACAGACACAGACACACACACACACACACACACACACACACACACACACACACACACACAAACAACCCCCCTTTCCATCTCCTTGTCTCTTCCTCTCCCCCTCTTTGTCCCTCCCTGGTTACAAACACTTGCCAGGAAATCATTGGCTCAACAGGGAAAGGGCAAATCCTCTTCAGCCAATTTAAATTCTCCTGAGCACATGGTGCCGACTATTCCAAACTAATTAATAGACATGTCATGAATAAAAAACACTTTGATTATGAAAAGAGGTTGCCCTCTGCCTCCTTGTAGGCTTGTCATTAGTATGAGGACACATGTGGAGAATAGCTGGAGTGCAGGTACCGGCAGCCCGAGACAGCCGCAGATGCCCCTTCTTGATTACATTTATTTTGCTGCATGTTTTATTCAGGCCTGGCTGCATAGACCCAATGCCACCGTCTCTGATTAGCTATACCTGTGTACTGACAGGAGGGCCAGGGCCAGTGGGAGCAGGAGGCCAAGGCCTATATTCAAAGGGCAGGACACAAAGACATGTGACCCTTGAGCCCTCACTCACACTCCTAGTGCACTCCATCATGCAGCACCCTGCTGCTCTCTTCATCAAAGTGACATACAGGACAGATATTCCTACAGCACTTGCTCAGTTGTATTTATGTAGCTGACCTGCACTGTGAGCATGCGGCACATTCAGTAGTTCTCCTGAAGTCGGACATACATTCATTCTAAGGAAGCAGTGCAAGATTGTTAGCCTATCATGACCAAATAATGTATGGTTTTGATTATTCTATGACATACAATATGAAAACGTATTATCAACAATAAGTTGTTTTACAATTATTGTTATTCCCAGTGTTACTTATATGCTTTGTTGGATACACTTATGACACCCATATAATGCATTGTGAATATACTATAATTTGTAGCACTGTTTAAATATATTAAAAAAGCACATATATATATATATATATATATATATATATATATATATAAACCTTTAAAACAATAATCAAAACACAATATAAAGCATTTCAAAGTTTTCACTGACTGACATTTTATAATTAATTATATATTAAATACTGCTTTATTTCACTTCACTTAAAGCAAACATTGACCACCGATAGAGACTTACATTATTACCTGCTTGTAATGTTTTATATCTGCCTGTGCCTTAATGGATAATGTATTACTTAACACATATATAATGTATTACCACTTTGGGAGTTATTGTTATATCACAACACACACATTATGGTATATACAGTGCTATAGGTACTGTATTATCAGTAGGATAATGCATTATGGACCTGGACGTCACAGAAAGTGACTGATTTCCATTTGAGTTAAAATGCTAACATGTCAAATAATAGATTATCTTTCATTTTATTTCATATTGCTGACATGCTTTATAATACTTTTACTTAAACCCACTTTATAGTTATGTATCAGTATGGCACAGTGGAGAAAGTTTGGTTGGGATGATAGTTTTCACAGGGGATCTCACATCACATGACTATGCTTAGTTGGGATTGGCTGACACATGTGTTGAGCTGTTAGTGTTACACTCCACTGCTTTATTGATTTTGTGGTACTACAGCAGCGTGTTAGAGATGTACATGGTCTCCAGGAAGTTATAGATGGCTCTGTGGTGCCTTATGTTACACTGCAAAGAGGTTCTGGCTGTCAACATGTGGTCCTATCAGCCCAGCTGATTTGTCCCAAAGGGGAGTCGGACCTCCTGCAGGAACCATCTGTATCCCCGACAAGGCTATCCATCATCCTCACTGCAGCGCTCAATTTAGGGTTCTTGCGCAGACAGCTTCAGGCAGCAGTGAACAGCTTTACATGTACGCGTCGGTAATGAGAGCCCTAGAAACCTGGCTAGTGGCTCTCAAAGCCAGCCTAAGGGCTGTAGAGAATCAATGAGTCAATCCCTGAGGCTAAACCCACACCCATCTTCCACGGTTGTTCCAAATGTTGGTTTCTCGACTGTATGTCTCATTGTGGAGGCTGCAACACTTAATTAAGTGAAGAAAAAGTGATTGGTGTGTCTGGTAACATACAGCTACATGTACCACTTCTAGGTCAGTGATTCTCAAACAGGGAGTGCTATAGGGTCTCTTAAAGGGATATATTCCACTGTTCCTCCATACAGTAGATTTTCACATGCATAATCTAACAAAAGAAATGGTATCTGCATAGCATATGAAACATATAACGAACGTGTAAGTGGAAAATCTGGCTTTAAGCAACCCTGAAAATGAATGTGTTTTTCGCTCCCTGGCCTTGAGTGCACCGAATTGAACAACAACACTGGTCTAAACATCCATTAGTGCTCTTGAGTATTTTGATCATAGTGTACTTCTCCTCCAGGCACCCCAGCATCATATTTATTACGCTAATGGTTGATGTTGCTGTAGATTCCAGAGGAAGTTTACATTTGATTTTACCAGGTGTGTTGACTTAAAGCTCACATTCATTTACACCTTTGGGGTAAAAGTTGTAAGGAAATGGGGGGGTTATATGCAATTCATGAAATGAGGTTCACTAATGCTTGAGGGCTTGCCTGCTGCAACCACAGGAAAGAGCTTTTAATTAATTTCCACAGCTCAGGCTTTCCAATCAACCTCCACTCATAAGCCTGCTTTCCTAACCCGACAGGCTTCCACCGCCCCATTGCTAGGAAACGCGTACATTTACTTCAAACAACCAACCCTGCCTTTAATGCCAAATAGAAACAAGAAACCTTCTCTGAGAACTCATGCCACGGTTGAGGGTTGTTATCTTGAACAGTCGCCCTAGTTGTGTTCGGTGTCGCACTGAGAATGTGTTTATCCTAATGGCTGTCTGAGCCACTGCATCCTTATATCCTAGTGAAAGCTTGTATGAGACACACGCCCGCATTGCCTGGTTCCAAAGCCTTTTGGTGATGCGTTCAGGATCTGTCCGGCAGGTTGAGTAAGTAGAATCCATTTTGTGTCAGTTAATTCAATCAGGCTCAGCTGACTGCCGCATGCTGACGGTGCTCTCAGGCCACGGGGGCTTTGGAGAGAGAAGATAGAAGAAGGATCCTCTTGGCGAGAGGGGGGTGAAAATGTCATGGCCCGTTACTCTGGCCAGATGAGGCCGTGTCACGCACCAACTCGGCGGCTCAAGACACGACAGTTGCGGCTTATCATATGCGAGCTCAGGAAAGGAGGCCAGTGGGCATTCACAAATGTCTTGTTGTCGTTTTGAGTCCACATCTCTACATTACAAATCTCATATTTCATGCTGGTGTGCTGAGCTCTCACGCAGTTCACAATAATCCCATTGGCCGGTTGGCGACATCTAAATCCCTCTCCTACAGGTTCCCAATTCCACATGAAACTTTTTTCTAAACCACATTCAAAAAGTGTTACCAGTGTACATGAAGCCTAGCAAACAAGGCAAATACCTAATCATCTCGCCTTCCCTGTTGCACATTACTGCAACCAACTCAAAAACCTTAAATTGTAAGTTGTGGGAGAGGGAGAATAAGCCAAACCTGGTATATTGAAGCCTTAAAGCACATAGGCAAATAGCATCAGCTTATTCTGCAAAAATTATTACCTCCCACTTCATAACTTCGAGGTTGTGTCAGGTGAAGTGAAAAAAATCTCTTGTGCCTACAGTTATTGCATGAACATGGACAAACTTGTACAACTTGGTTAGTACATCGGAAGAGTTATCTTCCCTGTGAAAACAAATCATATTAAGTCAGTGTTATTTTGATATCTAGACAATTCTGCAGTAGCTCGAGCTATGTATTAGTGCTTTTTTCTGCTTTTAATTAAACTGCAGTTTGAAGTACGTATGCGTTGTTCCAGACAACTCAGAACTATTACATATAGCAACCCCCTCATACAATAATTAAAATGGAACGCCACTATTTTTATGAAGAAGCTGTTGTCTTACATCACACAACTCTAGAAGTGCATATTGTAAATGAGAAACCTTAAACAACATCAAGACAGGTACAAATACTGGATATTTGCCCATATTTATCAAAACTCAATTTCAAATAAAAACCTGTTCAGCAAGCAAATTGATGATGCATTATGTCACCAATGTGATTAGTAGGCTGCAATGAAAGTCATCTTCTCTGTACAAAAGTTATAAGGGGAAACATTACAAATGAACACTAAGCCTATAATGGTGGAGGCTGCAGTGCTGAGTGTTCAAAAGTGTGTACACACCAGTTTGTCATTGTTTTTTTTGGTAAATGTGGCGTTAGGGTTAGTGTGCAATAAAACGCTCTGATGTCTGGGAGTGGACATTTAAGCTGGGAATATTGCAAACTCCTACATTCCTGGGAGGCAGAATGCAAAGTGGCACAATACAATAACCTCGAGTAACATGAAAGCAATTAAATAGATTTTAGAGAAAATAACCCAAGGGCTTGTTTGTGCAAAACATGACTTTGCCCTAATATATTCTGCTGGCAATGTTCAGGTTTCCTGCAGGTACCACAGGGGTAGATATAGGATGGTTGACTGTGGAGTGCTTTGAAACCAGTTCTAATGGTTTCCTATCACCGTGTTAATTTCACAAGATTTATTCTGTTGATGTTTTTGTTTCTATTCTTAGACAGACATGCCTCCATGGGGCCTCTGCTTTTATTTTGATCACACAAGATGGTATCCTGAGTTTTGCAGTAATGATCCCAATACTCCATATCTGCGAGATTGGCAGCAAGACTCCCTGCAGACAAACGACTTAAATGAAAGGAAACATCTCAACAATGCAGATATATGGAAAGTTGTACTCAAAGCATTAACTGTACCTAAGAGTTTTGCTTCAATGGATCAGTTCCTCTGAAAAGACAAATACTAGGAATGATGTGCTCTGCTTGATGAGTTCTGCAGTATGTTACACAATCCCACATATTTGCTCAAAGCAGTCACAGTATACTTTTGCTATGCAGAGAACCATTTTGAAACTGACTGTCAATCCAAAGTTATAAACGCCTAATTTAAAAATACACCAGCTGAATAAATCCATTCTGAATTTCTCACACTTAAATGTTGTGCGTTTATGTGTTCATTCTGGGTATGTCTGAGTCTTGGAATGGTGCGTGGTTGAGCATGTGGCCGAAGGACTGTCACTAATAACAGAAATTACATTTCTGTAGATTAACATATGGAGATGGCGGGCTGTGAAATTGTCTTGATGCTGTGAAATTAAAGTCTCTTCCCACTGAGGTGATAGCTCCGGTTGTGTGGGTGGTGAGGCATTCGGCACTGTATGTGTGTTTACTGCAATTCAATTAGTGCCCTTGATCATGTTCTTTAGCAAGTCTGATGTGGTGTGACTTTACCATCCAGGTGATGAGACAGTGGCTCAATCTTAGAGAGATATTTGATTTATTTGTTCATTAGGAACTCTCTCTGCAGATTTAGACCCCTCATCAATCCCTGTTCACCCTCAACAAGTACAATCAACTGACGTTCCATTTCATAGCCAAAGGGAAATAAGATAAACATCGCCATGCATCATAACCATTAATAAGGCTGTCCCCTTGCCAAAATGTTCAACTAACCCGTAGCGTGGTAATCCCATCTAAAGTGGATTAAATATTAAATAGTTTGGCGTGTGTGAGGAAGGAGAGCCGGCTAGTGAATGCCAGGAGGATTAAGTTGGGGGGGATATAGTGCGGCAAGAGTAGCATGCTACCCCAGAGTTGCTGTTTCTTAATAATAGAAATGTCAGGAAGGGGAAAGAGGGATGGGGTGAGGTGGATGTCCTAACCGCAGGCGTAAGAAATCACAGCTTGTTTAGAATTCATCATTACTACTTCACACTCACGTCAGCTTTAAAATGGCATTAACCTTACTGCAGAGGAAAGTCACACTGAAAGTCAAGTTTGTTTGGAACAAAAGAGCTTGATTATTAAATGTCAGTGTCGTGCAATTTTTCCCAATGTAATCAAATATATTCATTAAGCCTCTACAACCACAAACAAACAAACAAACCCTTGTTGTTACGAATTCATGTGAAAATCCATAGCGATTTGTTAATAGGCAATTGAGTTCAGTGAGACAAACATTAAAACAACCTTGCCTTGAGGATGAAGTGTTATTCATATCCATTTTCATGCTTTATTTTGTAATGTTTTATCTCTCCCTGAGCGATCACTTTGTCAGAATCAGTAATGCCTATAAATCCTACTGTGGAGGAGATTAGTGTGTGAGAAGTGCTGCTGCCTGCAGTAATTAAAATGCTGCTGGATGGCCAGGGCTTCTCTTGCCATCATCTCCTCCAAACATCGCTCACTGTCTGTCTTACTAACTCCCTTTGTCCTTTTGTCCCTCTCAATAGTTTTAATCAATTACAATACACAGGCCTGATAACAGTACTCCTCCGCGCTTAAGTGGACGATAAGCGTGAAGAACAAAGAGCCTTTTTGAGAAAAGAAAACTACAGATTGCCAATGACAGCCATATTTCGGTGGCATATCTCAGAGATCATCAATAGACCAGAATAAAGCAACAAAATGTGACAGTATACTATTATTGTGTTAAGGATTTATATACATTCTCAGCCCAGACACTACTGGCTCTTTATTTGAAACCATGATTAGGTTTTTATACACATTTTAACACATTTAAAAGTTCTGATTGTGGCAAGATATGGGTTTATCTATTTATAAAGTCAATATTTTTCAGATTTGTTGTGAATTGCTCTCTTTTGAATGAGTCACATAACCATCTGCTGTTGCTGTCTACAGCACAACTGATCCCCCAATCTACGCCTGTCTGAGACTGGCTGCCTTGCTCAATAAACATGTATTTTATGACACTCCAGCACATAGCCTGACAATTGCACTCAATCACAAACGGAACGAAATGCATTGTGCATCTCTGTGCAGCATCAGCATTATGCAAAGTCAATGCAAATGTCTGTTCTCAATGTCTCACAAACAGCTTTAACATTTATCATTTTCACAACCAAACTTGTGACTTCTATGTGGACTTCACCTCACTGGGGCAAAAGGCTATTGTGATCTATGGATGGTCTCTATCAATCCATCATCATTAAGGTCATCTCAGGGGAAAATGTGTCCTCATGTGATAAAGACACTTAGCTCGACGTTCAACACTCATACTCCACTTGTAACAAAGACCTTGACTTTTATTGTCACTGTAATGTCTATCTTTACAGACTCACGGTAAAGTATAACATGGTGTTATCTGCAAACAATTGTGTTCATGGGGGACGTGGATAAAAGTATTCCATCTGTTGTTTCTTACCTCTATGTTTGCCAAGATAAATCCACACAATGTTGCCCTCCATAACTGAATGGGGAATCAAATCTTTCCGGACAGACATTTTTATTTCCATTAGTTACACATTGATATCTAAAATGAAGATGTGACCCACATTGGTTTCCCCCATGTACTCAACATGACAACATTCACAGGAATAACAGACATAAAAGTACTGTAAAGCAATCAGTTCCTTATCTAAATCTGTCAGATGGCAATGCTGCCAACTCAGTGAAGCTCAGCAGTCTGCACTTTGAAAGATCTTTGATGACGCTAATCTACCCTGTTCACAAGCTGTGCAACCGACTGTATTTCAGACGGTATGAAATAGCGCTTTCCTTCCTGTCTTTTTTTTCTTGCTGTGTTTTCGCTACTTGTTGCCTCAAATATCACCTGTTTATCTGCTTTATCACTTTATTGAACCACCGTGTGTGTCTGAGTTATAAAATGGCTCGATTGTATCCACGGGAAGTTATGAGAGAAACTCTGGAGTTTTAATCAACAACCTTGCCCGCTCACTGGGCACCTGATGTTGTTTATGGCTCCAGTGACCTTTTCTGGCCCATAAAACTCTGTCAGTGCCAATCCCTGTGACGTCGTAGGGTCATCGCTCCATCAGTTATCTCTTTACGACAACAGCAACATGACCTAAACTCTCTGTCCTCAGCCATCGGGCACCGATAGATAGATGGTTTTATCTGTAAATGTAGCTGTTGCGCTACACATGCTGACATAAATTCACAGCTGATAAGAGGAACACTTTTACAGGCCAGGTCTGCAGGTCATGGCTACTGCTGTATACCAAACCTGCATGCAAAAGAGTATACAAGAGACAGCCTAGCTACACCGTATACATGATCTCATAATACATATTTGTTTAGGGAGGAGAGCATGTACAGGAATCATCATGAATTCATGCATGACTTAATGCATGAAAAAGCATGAATTCAAAGTCAAAGTCAAAAGTCAGCTTTATTGTCAATAATTCTACATGTTGTACATCCAGAAATATCGAAATATCGTTTCCCGCAGTCCTACAGTGTGACATATATACATAAAACAAAAAACAAAAAGGGCCTAGATAAACATGGTATACATTAAACAAAACAAAGGGCCTAGATAACCGAATTCATTCATGTAGTACTTCATGAACTATCAGTAGTGTACAAGGATTAATAGTATCTCATGCATGACTTAATGCAGGAACAATACCTTAATTAGTGCATCAACTAAGGTATATCTCAATCATCATGACTTCTGAGTTATTAATGATGTTCATGTCTTCTTCATATAGATCTGCAGTTAAAGTGACAGGCCAAAAAACTGACCAGTCACAGCAATTCCAAGTGTTGTAATCATGATTAACTAAGCATTATTGTGTCATTACTTCATCATGTTTGTGCCCCTTTAAATAAAGTGGTGACCTGTTCCGTCAATAAATAACATGTGATGAATGGCCTATGTGAAATCACCTGTATTAACCATTTGGTGCTCATGCATCAATCATCTTTGGGATCCCTCAAATAAAGTCAGCCCTTATGTCTATTTAGGCATCATGTATTTGGCAATATTACAAATGCAAATTAGATCATCATTTTAGACTTAATTTCAATTATCAATTATATAGTTAGGACTTTTTTTTATGTATCATACAGTATTATATTAAAGCTCACAAACCATTAAAGATAACTCATTCATAATGTTAACAAACTTTCATTTATGATCCAAAGCCAACAAGATCACATTTTCACATGTCACAAGAAAGCAGTAAAACATGTCGGGAAAGACACAAGATTAGGAGGCCTACTTTAGGGAGGACGTGGATTACCACATAACCATTTAAACACAATAATAAGAAACAAATTGTCATCAAATGAAGTGTGATTAAAACCAGCAGGACCCAGGTTCATAAATTAAAAGATTCCACATAGGACAGGCCGCAAGTATTTCAAATTACTTCTCTCTGCAGGTGGTTTTGAGGAATCCATTGAAGGAGGAATAAAAAGGATAAAATAATTTGAAATGCAATACATAAAGAAAATATATATTGGTAAAAATGAATAAAAAAATGATGAACTGTGTCAACGGTTGAATACCTAAGCAAATTATTCCCTAACAGTCCCTATAAATATTGTTTTTATTAACCTCTGTATTTCACGGTAAGTACAGTCACATTGATGATTGCTGTGTGATCCCATATACTTTAAACTGTTATGTGGTAATCCATGTCCTCGGTCCTTCCTAAAGTAGGCCTCCTAATCTTGTGTCTTTGCCGACAGGTCACCACTTTATTTGAAGGGGCACAAACATGATGAAGTATGCTTAGTTAATCATGATTACAACACTTGGAATTGCTGTGACTGGTCAGTTTTTTGGCCTGTCACTTTAACTGCAGATCTATATGAAGAAGACATGAACATCATTAATAACTCAGAAGTCATGATGATTGAGAAACCTGAGTTGATGCACTAATTAAGGTATTGTTCCTGCATTAAGGCCTCCTTCACACGGGAACGTTTGCGTTTATGCACAGTATGCGTATTCAAAAAAGTCTTCCGTTCACATGCATTCGTTTCATTTAACGTGTCTGTTCAAACGAGGCCGCTGGAAACGCTGTAGTACATATGCCGGGACTGTAAGTGGCGCTGTAACTTCCGCCAAAATACACCAAAAGCAGCGAAGAAGAGCAGCCCCGCAGCAATGTTGCCATGGCTACCCTTCTGTTTAAGCCCCGCGGTGTATTTAGCAACATGTAGTTCATGTAATTCTCCATGTCCACTTGTTGCTGATGGTTGTGGTAGAGGAGCTGTAGATTTTGCACTAATATCTGTAGCATGGTCAGTAGCAGTAGCACTAGCAGTAGCTACTGACAGGAGGAAGTGTGTGTGGCGATTGCTGGTATTCAGCGGGATATAGTAATTTCCTCAGCATATGGATAAATGCAACGGGGAAGTTAACTGAAAGAAACCGAATCTGTGGATATTGCATCGACCGACCAAGAAGCACGTCTCTGTGGAGAGGACGCGATCAGAAAGAGAGATATTCTCTACAAACACCGGGTGAGATGCACCTTTGTCAATATAATGGATCAATGCATGAAATCTGACTCTGTTTATTTTGTTTAAGGAGTATATTGGGCGTTAACAATTCTGGTTTGCCTTTTATAATATAATTTCATTCAAGAACCCCTTGTGCTATTTTTGATAGTTGCTACAGCAGTGAGCAGGAGAGGTGGGGCTATCGCTCTTTTTTCAGGAAATATTCGTATAGAGGTGATTACACGGACTCGGTTGACCCCCCAGAGCGTTTCGTTTGCAAATCTATCCACCTTGGGACCCGTTATCGTTTGTGGGGTCAGTTTCTATCGGCCTCGTGTAAATAATAGGGCTATACGCACGCGAAACTATGCAGATACAAGCAGTTTTCTCCTCGTGTAAACGGCGCCTAAGTCATGCATGAGATACTATTAATCCTCATACACTACTGATAGTTCATGAAGTACTACATGAATGAATTCATGCTTTTTCATGCATTAAGTCATGCATGAATTCATGATGATTCATGTACCCTTACCATAAAGTGTTACCCATTTTTAAGTGTTAGGCAAGTGTTGTTTTTATAGTACGTTAAATATCCCAATCCTAGCTTGTGCTCGCTGGGTGAACTTTCTCACAAGTAGTTGATTGCCAGTCTGGCACTTTCCGACACGTCCCTCATCCACAGACCTCGATTTAGGGAGTCGGCCATCAGCACCATTGACTCTAAGCTTGATAGATACGGAATGGCAGAGAGCATCGACTGTGCTGTGCAGAGGCTGTTTCTCTGGTTTAGAAAATTGCCACAGAAAATCTTAAAATGGTCAAGAAGATGCCCCGAGAACAGTTCCACAGTAGGTTTAATTAATCCCAATCGGGGGAAAAAACAACTCTTAATGAGAAATATTTTCACAAGAGAAAATATCTCTAGTGTATTGGTGCAAATAAATAAATCGTTATTTTATTATTCAACTCGACACAGGATTGATTAATAAATGGGAACCCAGTGGACTTTAGGTTTAGTTAACTTTGCTGTGGATTCATTATGCTTGAAGTCAATGTGGCACATTTGCACGCACATGTTTTCAAAAACATCTACCTCAAAAAATTGCCTGAGGGGCAGAGAAATGTGTGTTTGTGTTTTGAGTCCAGAATACTAAAATAAGGTTGGCAAGGTGCACTAATCTCTGAATTAGTATTTTCCTCAGGAGAATCAATGAAACTATGGTGATATGTTGCTTCAAAATGAAAATAACAACCCTTTCATGTTGAGTTAAGATCAGGATTATCATAACCTCTTTGTGAACAGCCGCACATAAAGGTTGCCGTCTTTTAACCTTGTGGTTGGCACGGCTCGCAGCACTGACACACTGATGTGTCGGACTGCTTGCTTATTCACCTGCCTCCGGGACAGAGGTAGCTGGAACAATGTGAGGCTGCTGGCCGACTTTGTAGATACGACAAGTGATGCTGTAACCAGCTCTAAATAGTGACTCTCTCTTCAGTATTTAAGTCACAGCTTGCTGGTGCCACTACGCCCTCTGGCCTTATTGAAGACTGGCTGCATTGTCTTTTTTCAAAAACATGCAATGCAATTTTGCAACCACATTAAAATCATTTGAATGTAGTGAAAGTATACACTGGATATATATTCGTATCTCCAAAATATTAAATATAGGGGCAATCTGATAACGTGCACATATAAAGCTCTTTTACAGGTTCAAGGTTGTATTTGTTGTTTCTATTATAACATATTTACATGCTTCAAAGTAGAAAAACACTATATTTTCTCTTTTGTTCTGTCTGTCTGAAACGCTTTGTTGTTGCGCCTGTCTCTTTAAGAACCCCTCTTGAGAATGTCCAGTCTGCTCTGATTGGCTTGTGAGAAAGAAATGCAATTATAGTTCTCAAGCCATGGATGGAGATACTCAGATAGTCTGCAGCATGTTCTAATGAGCCTGTATGTGACATAGGAAGGGAACATCTGAATGTCTTGTTAAATCCCATCTTTTCTAATTCAGGCAGCCCCCAAATCGTTAGTTGGTGCACATAGTGAGGTATATTTTTACGATATGTTCTGTTTAAATGGTAGTTGCAATTATGTGTCTATTTCATTTATCCCTGCCAAAGAAGGGACAAATATCAGGTGACCGAATGGAAAAGCTCTTTTCACAGGAGGCCGAGCTAATCAAACATTTAACAATGGGACAATGTGTATCACATAGTATCTGTTTCCAGTAATGCTGGCTGGAATGTTTTTCCCCTGTGCTGGTAGATCTGCCAGGATTTAAGGGATTAAACCGGGGTTGTATTTTCCACGGTGCTGCTACAGACCGCTTAACCTTGCACCACTGTGACGACTGTTCAGATTTATCAGCAAATGTACACATTCACCAGATAGACTTTGGTACAGTAAGCGTTTACTCCCCCACTCAATGGCAAACATACATGTAGGACCAATACTAGAAAATACATTGTATTTTGTGCCAGATTTTGGTATTATACATTTTAAGGCCTCTAAATGACCATATCGCAAGCATACAGCCGGTGATCCAGTTCATAAGAGTATGAAAAGGATTTTCCCAATATCGATATATTGGCTCAGAAAAAGAATTGCAAAGCACAATGTTATTGTCATTTTAAGAGCAATGTCGTAACTGCCACACGTAATTGGCACCATGTGTACTAATGTGTTTCATTTCATGCCAGAGATCATTTCGATTTTTATAAAACATGTACTGTATTGTTTCCCACTGGGCTTTAAGTGCAATCTCTAAGAAAGGCAGCAGATTGTGAACATAGAATATCTCATAACAGAAATATCCAACTTAATCTGTTATTGGATTAACAAAAAAATATCTAAATCCAATATGGAAAAAGTAATTTTCTTTGCCCTTTTAAATCCTAAGGTCAGGGAGTAACATTTCATTTATTTTCATTTCATCGTTTATTTGAAGAGGGACAATGCACATGGATGAACATTTTTAACAATGAATGCTTCAAAATGTAAATATGCCGGATTTGAGCTTTTAGCTAATTTCCATCCGTAGTCCCTACAACATTTAAGAACATGACATTTATAAACATAGCAAAAATAAATACATGATATGCAGAAAGAGCATGAGCAGCATACACAAGCATTAACCACATGGCAGTACAATGTAGCAGCTACGACATATAAAGTACAAGAGAAGAACATAACATATGGCTTAGAGCGCACAGTGAGGGAATATGCAGGCAGTTAGAGAAAAGTTAAGCTGCTTCTGAAGTTTAAGTAATTGATAGAAAACCATCAGTGTAGTGACGGCAGAAACTCTTATGCGTCACACATTTGTGCTTTTCTTGAGCCAGGGACACAGCAACACAGATTCACATATGAGCCCTTGTTTGAATATGAACTGAACTTTATATAAATGATACTTAAATAATGTATTTGGGGTTTATGAGTTGTCCCTTTCCTGTTGTGTCTTATGGTCTGCAAGTTTGTAAGTTCACATCAGAGGGAGTTTCTCTCCCACACCTTAAAGCCACAATTGGACTACTTTGTTTACTTCAGTAACAAAATGACATCACTATTTACTTGTTCTGGGATTGGCTAGCTTTCCAACACATTGCACCTGATATGCTAAGGGTATGGACATTTTCTACACATCTCTAAGCAGTTGACCCATCAGACCAGAGCCGGCCAGCTAACCAATCAGAGCATGCTGGGCTCTGGTTTCAGACAGACGTTGAAAAGAGTAAAATAAAGCACTGCTTGTTAACATTAAAACCTGTAATTATGTCACAGGAGAAGCACGAAATACAAATATGAACTTGAAAATGAGCATAATATGTCCTCTTTAAAACATCCTTATACATGTGGCTTAATCCCGAACAAATCACCACATAAAATATACTTGTATAATAGGGTTTTGAAAATGAGGTTTTCTGTTACATGGATTACACAGAACTTTTCTTACTACACTAAGAACACTAAATAAATACGTTTATATTACAGTACCCATGTAACTAGTATATTGAAAGTCACTGCTTTTCATCACTGGCTGATACATTGCTTTTGATAACAAAATAGTGTAAAATACGTACATTTCACTGGTGCCTATATTCAGACCTTTCTTATACAATTTCATAATGTGGGCTATGTGGTACAACTCAGCAGTGATTAAAGATGACATTTGTGATAAATGCACTGACCATAAACTGTCAAATCAGAGCAGAACCTGCCTCCTGGCCGCTCCCTTAGTTCCGCTCTGCACCCTTTTCCTCCTGTCTTGTCCGTGTGACTCCCCTTCAGCCCTCTTCAGCATGGCTGCCGTGTTGGACACACTTGGTCAGAGTGAGGGGAGCTAAAGTGAGTCACATAGTGGCCAAAGGCATAAGCAGCCAATGTTAGTTACCATGAATAGCTCTTCACCTCTCTCCCCATGCCCCCTTTTGAACTCAGCTTTAGCTTCTACAGTATGTGACATACAGGAAGTGGAAAGAATCTACAGGAAAAAAATCTGTGTGTTCCTTTTGAGACTCAAAATAAAAGGAGAAAAAAATAAGAAAGTTAAACTGATAAACACAAATAAAAGGACGCTTTAGGAAAGTAGATAGCAGTGGTTCACCGCTGGCACGCTTTTATTTTCTCCGTCTGTCATTCATCCGCCCAGTTTATCTCCCGCTGACAAGTTGTCACTCTCCCCTACTCTTTTTGTCCTTTAAAAAAATACACTGAATTATTCACCCTGCTTCATGGTTGATACTGCTGTCAGTCCACATCACTTTGAAAACAGATAAGAGAGAAGTTTTTGGGTCATGTTTGTGTAGCCTGCCAGATGATACAGATCAGTGCTGATAAGCTTTTTCATTGTTAAATGTGGACATGAAGTAATTTCAAGATTTGTTTATGACTTGCTACTGTCTGAACTTTTCTGTTGAACTTTTAATGGGAACAGAAAGGCTGAAAATGCATTGCATATTCTTGTCATATGGCTGTGAGCTTCCAGGGGATGCAGCAGTCAAATCTTTCAGAGCTTAAACTCTGCTTAAAATACAAATAATTACTGTTGATAAACTCTGAGTATAATCACCAGCAAACAATAGACAGGTCAAACATTAAACATAATAATATCTTATTATCTCCATTATGTCAAAAATCACTGTTATGCTGATGATAAACTACTATATCTGTTTTGCCAGGCAGCCCCAGTTCTTAAAATGCTTATGAAATTATCAAACATTTGTAAGAGTAAAACCTTAAAAATAACTTGTTTTAATTGTACTTTTATGTTTGATAGCAAAAATGCTGAAAATACACTAAGTGTTTGCTAACTAGTGAAAGAAAACTAAATCACATTGTGTCAATCTATGAAGGATTTTCAACTCTGATCTTAATGTAATTAGCCATTTATCAGAAACATTGCCAAAGTAAGAACATTTTAACAAAGAAATATGATAAAATACTGACAAATTGCATTATAGCTGCTTAGATAATTGAGACACATTACCCCTCTGCAACCCTGCAATGGGTAGTTGAACCTTTACTGAATGTTAGAGTCCTCTTAGTCCTGCATTCTCTAGCACGTTCATATAACTGCATTGTAATTAAGAAAATTATTAATTATAAACAAATATTTTATATTTTGGCGTATGATTTCAGATAACTTTACTTAAATCCATGTTCTGGTTGTTTCTTGTTTAAATGTTCTTTTTTGGACCAATTGCCAGAACCAAAACCAGTGTGAACTGATGGAGCATATGGAATCCACAAAAGGCTAGCTGACAAAAAGAGATTACATGGCAACAAACAATGTTTTTTTGGCAAATCATACCCTCTTGCTATGCACTACAGTGCCGTTTGATTTTGCAGCAGAACAAAAACACAGCACAGATGATCACGGTGCCGGAGTTGAAAGTAGGACTTGTGTGTTTATAGCTGCAGAGAACTAATGTTTCCAGCAAGCTTAAAATCAAGGTCTGTTCAATGGCTATCTTGCTGCTACGGGATAAACAAACACCTGCAGATGTGAGTATCAGCTTTGATGTATGTCTGCGACGGCACACGGGTTAGTGCTGGCGTGGGTGTTGTGACCACCTGCTGTCTATAAAGACCTTGAGGAGCCACGCTACGATACTCAACAGGGTTGAAAGGGAGCATACAAAGGAGACATGAAAGAGGAAAAATGAGAGAAGCATTCCCCCACTCTCAGCTCAGTATGTGTCACTGCTCACCTATCAATTAATTCTCCTCCTAGCTTTCTTTCAGATCACTCCAGATTGCATCTGGTCAATAATAGTGCCTCACATGGAAATAAGATGCAGCAGATTTGCATAAAAAGACAAGTTTCAGAGTGGAAATAGTCATTGCTATTTTGTAAAAAAGAGGGATTGCACATTCTGCATAAATCTATACTACACATTAGTAGTACTTGATAGACTGCATGAGCAATTAGACAGAGCGATAGTGGGGTTTAGTCATTTTCTTTGTCAAGTGAATCTGAAATAAATGTTCCTAGATTTTGTGAAATTGGGTATGAACTAAAGCAAGCTACAGTCTTAGGCTATGGTGAGGAGTTAAATATGAAAAATAGGTCCATGCCATATTTGGTTAGGAAAACACTTATTTTCCTTGGAGCTCGCTGAAGTGCTGATTATGTTAGTGATTTAGGTGCTGTTTACACGGGAACGAAACGGGTTGTATCCGCTACTTTTCTCTTTCGTATAGCCCGTTCGTTCACACGAGGCCGTAACGGAACCGCGGAAATGGACCCCTAAAACGATAACGGGTCCCAAGGTGGATAGATCTGCGGACGGAACGCTCTGAGGGGCCAAACGGCTCCGTGTGTACGCCCTATACGATCATTTCCTGATAACGATGAAGCCATAGCCCCGCCTCTCCCCACCTCTGCTGCTCACTTCTGTAGCATGGTCAGTAGCTACGGTCAGTAGCTACTGCTACTGCTGCTGACCATGCTACAGATGTTAGTGCAACATCTACAGCTCCTCTACCACAACCATCAGCAACAATTGGACATGGAACTACATGAACTACATGTTGCTAAATCCACCACGGAGAATAAACAGAAGGGCAACCAGGCAACCATGGCAACCATGCTCGGGGGTCTTCTTCACTGCTTTTGGTGTATTTTGTGGCGGAACTACAGAGCCACTTACACGCCCGGCATATGTACTACAGCGTCTCCAGCGGGTTGAGCGGTCTCGTGTGAAGGGACACGTTTATTGAGCCGTATCCGTGTGAACGGAAGACTTTTTTAATATCGAATTCGGTTCGTTTGCGTTTCGTTTGCGTTCCCGTGTAAATGGGACTTTATACTGCTCATGATTTGCAGATATTTTAAAGTAATAGCCATTCAATTGAAATGATGTGGATATGTGTAAAAAAAGCTGGTGCATGTTTCATTAGTGATCTTTAAAACAATGTTACGCAATGTTTACTCTGAGCCTAATGTTGTTGTTTTTGACAAACCAGCACCACAGATCTGTTCTGCGCTGATAGTGGTCCATACAAGTTTTGTCCAACCTTCAACGCCCTTGCCATTGCCACTAGTAACCACAGTTGAAACCAATTAGATAGGTCTTAAAGGCCCCTAAAACGTATTTTCTTAGATTTCTGTAGGTGTTTTTTTGTCTTGGTGCTTTGTTTGCTCAGATGCAAAAAGATGATGTCACGTACCTGTGAGCACCAATCAGTATTGAGCAGAAGTCCAACTTAAAAATGTGGTTATTTAGTCCTTTAACCCTTTCATGCATAGAGGTCACTACAGTGGATAGCTATTCAAAAGGTGTTTTCTTGTATATGCATTGTTTTTTTTTGCATAGTTGCACCATCAGCACATAGGACCTTATTGCATCATCCCATACACTGCTACTCAGTGGAAAGTCAGTGTAAGTGCATGATACATTTCTCTCTAAACCAAGATGGACGACAGAAAGCCAGATGGACCGAATCACTCGTCGATATCTTGCCAATCCTTTCATGGAAAGCGCCCCCTGCAGGTATAAAAAATGTTGGTGACATCAAGTAACAACTAAGGAATCATATAATTCATAAATTATCAAAGTATTGATTTTATGTTTGCAGGAAATCATGATTAACCACCTGTCCACTAAAGCAGACGTCATGCATCACTGGCTATATTTCAACTACAATTCATACTGGTACTGCTGCTGTTGTTCCCAGGGCCGTCCCTCCCTACAGGCAGATCACGCACACTGCGTGGGGCCTCACCTTGTGGAGGGGGCCACACCTTGCCGAGGGGGGCCTCATCTGAGGCGCACCTATGCGCTTATGTGGCGCAATTAGGGTGGCGCGGCACGGTTTCTCCGCTGCGAGGCTCCACTAGCACTCATCATATAACTGTGCGTGGGGCCTCAAGTTGGCCCCTGGCCCTGGTTATTCTTGAAAATATTTCATCTGCAATATCTTTTTGCACCGTAAATCAATATACTTATGTTATTATAATGTAATTTTAAGTTTGCACATCTTTATTTATAATTTTTTCCAAATTTACATATTTTCAGTTCAAACCCTGAACGCATAGTGGACATATAAAAATCTATTTTAAAAAAATAGATAAAAAAAAAAGTGTCAAATCTTGTTTTTCATGCCCCAAGAGCAATAATAACACTTGGTAAAAAAATCCTGACTGAGGTTTTCATAATTCATGCATGAAAGGGTTAATATTTTATCTTATGTTAAAATGTTCCGAGTAAAACGTACGATTTTAAATGTATAAATACAAAAGTAAAGCGTTATATACATAGGCTTACTTTTTGCCTTGGTGTTGTCTCTTAGTGCAGTATTGTTTGAAATTGTTTAGTCATCGCTTGCAAGGATCTATAATTAATAGAAGTGGATGAATGATCAGACAATGTAACGCTACCCACACAACAGATTAGCTGCATGAAACCGAGTAAAAGTGGAGCACCTTCTGATGAATGCCTCAAGATTTCCGCTGACTTGAAACAGACAAACCATTAAAAATGAATATTAACAGTATGTGAGAAGGATGAATGACTGGGCACTAACATTTATTTTCCAGGCCCTTAAATCCATTCAGGCTAAACCACTTTAATTTTCACTCTTATATATTTGTTGCTCTTCCACACAGATTTGCTCTTGCACCACATGTGTTTGTAGATCCTCTTAGGGTAGCCAGGCTTGAAATCCAATTTTGGTGAAGCTATAAAGCACAGAAATAAATAAATAAATAAATAAAAAGTTTATAAACTATGATGATTCTTTTCATTACACAGGCACCAATGAAAAACATATTTGCAACTTTAGTGTATAGGTTTTGGGGGATTTTAGGACTCAGCAATGCTAATGTAAAGTTTCTTTTTCAAAGAATAACAGCTGCCTGCCAAGAGACTTGTTCATCATCTGGCTTTTGTTTTTACCATCTGCCAGTGCTTCCACTTTATTGGTTCTACTGATGTTCTCCAATTACCTGCTGTGGTAATTTACAGCCCCTCATAATAACCTGCTCCCACACCATCAGGCAGAGGGCCCTTCTTTTCTGTGAGAAGTTTAAATAAGATCAAGGCAGACTATTCGCAGTCTGTCAATCATGCGCGAGTGCACTGCTCTCAGTTCAAGTTTATTAAAGCAATAAGCTGCAAGAGCCTGCAATTTGCACTTATTTAATCACCGACTGGAAGAACTATTCTGAGGGAAAAAACAAAAAAGTGTGCATAATAAAACAGAACATATAAGTCGTAAATCCATATGACCTATACATCTGTTTCTTATTTGATTTCTTTCTGTCTTTCTTACAAATTAAAATAAAATTGGCTTTCTCATTTCAATTTAAACCAGGATTATTTTCATCAATGTTACTATGTTGAATATGCTTCTTTTTTAGTTATAAATGTTACAATTAAAAAAGGGCCAGAGTTTTGTATTGAAAAAAACACCCACATTCGACCACATGTGCTAGCGACTTGTCAATCACAGGTTAGCCAGGCCCTAAAGCATTCCTTGCTTTATCATCTATTTGACTCTGAATGGGACCATCATTTTTTTTTAATTAACATCATGATTTATCAAATATGACTTGAATTAAGAAATAAAGAACATCAAGTTGTGAGATTTATTTTACTGGAGAAATAAATACAGTGAAAACTCGGGTCGTTTTCTCATAGACTTCTATGCAATTGGACTACGTTTTGCAACTCATGGAGTCGCCCCCTGCAGGATATTTAAAATAATTAAGTTGAATGGCACTACCATATTGACTTTAGGAAGACCAATGATACCAATTGCGATATGTTTTCTGGCTGTCATCAACCATTGCTGTTTCTAGGATCTAGGATCACAGCTCGAATGCTGCTTTATTTTATTATGAGTTCTACTGATATTCCAAAATGGAAAAAATAACACAAGCATGTTTGTTTTTGTAAGCATTTGGTATAATTAAAATGTAATATCAGCTAGAGGTAGGTGTTAGGAAACAGCAGCTCATATACCAGATAGGGGAGGCTCTGGCTCAGTGGGTAGTGTGCTGGACTTCAAATCAGGGGATAGCAAGTTCGAGTCCCACTGCAGTCAGCATGTCGTTGTGTCCCTGGGCAAGACACTTCACCCCAAATTGCTCCTGTGGGGATTGTCCACAGTACTCAATGTATGTACGTCACTTTGGATAAAAGCGTCTAACAAATGACATGTACAGTAATGTAATGTAATGTGCAAACTGATTGCTTGTGACTAAAGCAATAAGGCTGATTATGGCAACATTGAATACAAACATATAAGCTGTTTATATGCAATGCGGTGCGGTACAGTCTAGCTGGCAAATATAAATGAAAAAAAAGCCTGTCTATCTTTATGCAAATTTGTATTGTACACTTCTTCCTTACAAATGCAGGTTTACCTTTGTATGCGAAACTCACATGGAAAGCACCTTTTACTAGAACATGGTGCCTCTCAGCTCGAAAGAGCCCTGTATCTATCAGACCTCTACAGGAAAGAGCTTCATCCATCACTGTCAGTGTTAATATTGTTTCCCCTCACCTCCCAATAGGCAGCTTGTGTTTTGGTTTACAGCATTTATGTTTTCAGACTTGTGTACTCACAGGCCCTCACCTGGCTTTGCTCTCTGACATCCCCCTGCCAAAACGAATAAAACTAATTTCAACATTACATGCAGCCAGCATATTAAATTGCTTCTGATCCAAGACATATTTCTCTCGCTCTCTCTCGTCCGTCCCTCCAGGATTTAGCTTATTATGGTGTGTGTTTTATATTCCGTTCCTTTTTTTTCAGGATGTTTTTAGAAACATGCCTTCAGATTTTATGCATTTGGAATATGAAAAATGTGCTTTAATCTATTACATAAAATAAAAAAACGTGTGCTTGTAATGCGTGCAAAATTACAAACAATTACAAACATTTCTCTTTGAATAAAGCTCCCCACCATATCTTGCATTAGTACATTTTGAGAGGCTATTTTGCTTCCATAATATGATGTCATTCAGGCTAGTGGAAAACAACAACAACAAAAAAACTGCCCAAAAAAACCTTTGGGTAATTATTTCAATAAAATGTGTCCATCTGGTCTATAAATGTGTCCTTTATTAACCAAACATTAGATAAAGCTTTAGATTGTTCATACTTAGAGCCAGCTTATATTATCATTCAATACAGTGTCATTCACTGTGGGATTTTTGTAACATTACTATTCATAAAAAGGTGGTGAAAACATGTCGAAAGCATTCTCTGAGTTTGGGAGTTAAACAGGTATCGAAAATAGAAACCTTTCAATTTGATATGTAAACTAAATTAATCAACAATTTTAAACCTGGCTTTTTCCAATGTTCTATTTATCTGTATTCTGCATATGTATGCAAATGAACATTTAGCTAATTTAATATTAAGATGATGTGTCATAACGGGGTTATATTTTGGTCATTACTTAGTTCATATTTGTATTTTGTTCCTCACATGTTTCCATGCTTTAATGTTCAAAAAGCTCTGTATTTTTCTCATGCTGCCTGTGCTGCAGCACCTCTTTTCACCCTCCGTCTGAAACCAGAGCAAAGTCTGTTCTGATTGGCTAGCTGGCCGACGCTGTACTGATTGGTCAACCGCTTAGAGATGTGTGGAAAAACGTCCTGCTCCTCAGCATATCACATCCAATGTGTCACATAGTGAGGTCATCATGTTACTAAAGTAAACAGAGGAGTCCAATGGAGGCTTTTCCGGCAGGAGGGGGGGCCTTTACATGCGGCGTGTCGGTCTGTCCTTACTGGAGATTCAACACTAACGTGTCATATTCATACAGCAGTTTCAAACGCAGGGTCTCTTGGCTCCTCCTGACTTTTCTCTTCTTTTTGAGTCGGAGTGCACATAAAATACTTCAGATTCTGGGAGATGTAAGTGCCAACGTGATTTTTGAGCGTTCTCCACCACCCCCTTTGAACCAATTCTGTAAATACTTAAAGGTCAAAGCTCACACTTGAATACGATCGCTTCTACTCTGCTGTACAGCGCTATTATAGTAATCACCTTTTCCCTCCCATCCATAGACATTAACATCCACGTTTTAGAGCGTGAAAAAGTGAAGGAAAAACCTTTTGTAGATGGAATTCAAAAGGACATTTCCTGCAAACTATTGATTTTTGCTTCTGTCTGATGGTCCACATCAGAAATCATTGATGAAATACAATATTCATCTAACATCTTATACTACACGCTCTTCTTTGCAGTAAATGAGCAGCACTGTCCAAATGCAAAATCACAATGTGAGGAATTACATCAAATGTTCAGCATGATTTTTACAAAAGAGAAGCCCACCATAATCCTGAAACAGACACAGCATGACCATTTTAATGTTTGCTTTGTCCACTGCTTTCCCCCTGACAAAATAATATGCTGTTAAGCAACATTTAGATGCTTAATGTTAGTATGGGTTTGATTTACAAGGGAACTACTGTACAGTGTTAAAACAGGGCTTGATACATGTGCCTGTGTATCAGTGTGCTATCCAGCTGTGTGCGTGAATGCATCAGGCTCGCAAAAAATCAAAGGACTGCTATTGTACTGTATGTCATACAATAAAGGAGGAAGCAAATGGAACGGCGGGTTAGGTGAGAAAGTACAAAGTAAACGGTACAGAGTCTGGACTTAAATAGACACAGAGACTGTCTCGCTGTGAATGCCAGGAGGCCCGTTTCAAAGGAAGGTGACTGCAGGAGAACACTCCCACGGTGTAAGACTGAGCAAATAGATTTTAGTTGGGATGTTTTTTCGGGAATTGGAAGCTATTTGGATATTTGGCCTAAGGTAAAGTGAGCTCCCTTATTACTTGATACATTTGATCTACCTTGAAGTCATTATTTTAAATCTATCTAGAGTGGCCAAGGTCAATACTGCATTCACATGGCCCCATTTCTGGAGTTGTGAAGTTGTGTTCTTGTGCTTTAAGTCGTAATGTGGAACCAACGTGGATGCTACAAACATCCAAGTTTTGGGGTCATTTCAGCATTGAAGGAACATTTAGAACAAAATGAACCCTTTATTTTATAATTGTCTGTTATGTATTTGAGAAAAACAGGTAGTAAACCAAAACAAGAATGGATTTGGCCAGATCAGGAATCCAAGGTACACTTTTTATTAGATGTTTTATTTGTTTCTTCTCAACAGCGCTCAATGGTGTGCTAGAACTCTGTAGAAATCAATTCATAAAATATCTATTAGCCTCTTGATCAAACTATAGTTGTGTTGATTTTGAGTTCATTGTTAAGAATTAACATGCTAAGGCTATCTGTAGGCTATAAAAAAAGGCAATTCATATTCTGGGAAAATACAGTAATACATTTGAAACACAATAACTTTTCATTTTAGTAAAGATAATAATGAACTGCAGGAAATGCCTCCCTGTAACTGCAGTTCAACCATCTTATTCTAAACAGGGTTGCAAATCAATGCTAATGTTAGCTTCAACCTCAGAAATGAATGCAAGCTTCAGAATGTAATGCTACTTTCAAGGCAGTTTTGTCGAAGGTCAAGTATATTTAGAGTGCATGTTTGAGCATTTTGGGCATGGATTATTTGAAATTCCATTGGTGCGACAGAACATTTCCTCCAATTCTGGAATGACCCTGTCAGCTAATTTTTCATGGCACAAAAGTGAATTCAGTTTCTGTATCTGCCATTCCAAAATATTCTAAGGTTTTGAATTGCAAATCTTCCACCAGGTTTCATGAAAATAAGGCCAGTAGTTTTCCTCAAACCTTGCTGACAGACAAACACAAACAAACCGAGCCGAAACATAACCGTTCTTGGCGGAGGTAAATAATAGGGGCCTCTGTGTATTCTTATTCAATGAGCTTTTCTTCTTTCTCCTTTTTCTATTCTGCTGCAACAAAAGCAAACTAAAACAGCAGTGAAAATAGCAGGGTGCCAAACAAAGCCCACCTAACCCACTTTAACCTCATCTCTGTGGCCAAGTACTGCCATGCTTGCACAAACCATTAACAGTACTCATTTCCTTTCAAGTCAGCTTTATCAACACAAAAAGCGCACCGCACTATTTGTCTTCCAAACATGAAAAAAAGACAACAGTCCTCCATGCATCTTGCTGGCATATCCATTTTCCTAGTTTCCGTTTCTTCTAGTGATTCTGTCTGAGAAAGAAAATGAGGGGGTTCTTGAGTCTGAAATGTGTTGTTCTTGCTTCTGCGTATGGTCTGTGACTGATTCGGTGTTATAACAGGAGCCTCCCCAAGAGATAGAGTATTGACAAGTGTAATGGCGCACATAGGCATGTCAGTCTATGCCAAGTACACAGATAAGGTTGTAAATCGCCTGTGTGGTCCTTTAGTAGTATTTTCCTTGGAGCTGATGGTATTGTTATGGGGCTAAGGAATGATTAAAAGGGGAACGGAAAGTGTGACATCAATCAAGTTGCTTTTAAATTTACCACTTATGTCTGTGTTGTCGGGCGGAGAGACACATGTACAACCTTCACCCTCAGAGAATACTCCTCAATATCAGCATAACTTTATAGACGAATGTGAACATAACATATGTTGTCCTCTAGAAACTGTTGTTAGGTTCACTGTCTCCCACGGGAGATGATGTGTGTATATGTATTGGCAGAAAGGAAATTGCTTCATTAAAACCAGACATCACAATAAGAAAACCCATATACAAGTTGTTCAATAACATAGCAATACCGGCCATGATTTAATTTTCCGTGTTTTTCCATGATAACAGTTCATTTATTTGCATTCTCGAGATCGCAATTTATTCATGTCATTATCATGAAAAACATTATTTTCTCAGTTAACATGAGACATGGATAAAATGACATGAATAGGACCCAAGTAGTGTTTTGAATGGAATTGAATTGTGATCTTGAGGAAATAAATTAAATTAACTGCTTATAATGTGATAAAAATTGGATATAAAATGTTTGAACTTTGGCCATTTTGGGCTTCCGAATAAATAAATAACCTTTATATATGATACACTAGCTGATAATACGATGTGTTATATAGTTGTAATGACACAATTACATCCCTGGGATCTGATAATACCAAGTAATACAGGTGCTCTCAAAAAAGGTTAGTTATCTAGAATTTCTACTTCCTCACAAGTACTGTTAAAACACATCTTGCTCACAGTATAGTAATCCACTACAGATTTGAAAGATGAATGTCTTATTTCACCCACAGCTCTATTCTTAATTGACTCCACCATGGAGTAAATGAGAAGAAATGAAAAGATAAATGACTCTAATGGGAGGAAATGAAGTGTGAAAACAGACATTTCTGCCGCTATTTTCTAGGATGCAGCACATTGGTAAATTGAAATAAAACAAGGATCCGGCTTCTATGTAAGACCGACTCTGCCTTGATTACAGAATATGATGTGATTTTAATACCAGGCATTCCTACAACAAGACATGCACATTGCACGCATTCATTCCTTAGTTCTCTGGTAGCAAAAAGAAAAACCCCTAAAGAGTGAAAAGCACAACATGCAAATACCAAGGCAGAATACTGTGGCACAGGAAAGGCAAATTGATTCAGCTAACAAAATGATAGATTTTAAAAGGAATGATTGCCAATTATACTGCATTCAACCCTTCACCATGGAGTTCAGATTTGTTTAAGGTTGGCCCATTTACCCCCTGCAGCTTAAGTGCTTTACAGTAGATTTCATGCAAATGGGGGGAATGGGTAGATGTTTTTGTTCTGCTCCAGCTTAAA
Organism: Trematomus bernacchii; assembly: GCF_902827165.1. Classification (NCBI taxonomy): domain Eukaryota; kingdom Metazoa; phylum Chordata; class Actinopteri; order Perciformes; family Nototheniidae; genus Trematomus; species Trematomus bernacchii. Next base: position 3,130,413 of record NW_022987513.1, read on the forward strand.
GGTCAGGTCTTACGAGCTTCCTTGCACCATTAAGACACAGTTTGTTTAAAGCCTGTCTGAAGGACAATGCTCAATGAACCGGAACACAGACAGGCCGTAATAAATGAAAAGGAAAAGTTATGGTTCCGCTCAATGAAGTCAAAGGGCAGATGGAGGGTGAGATTGTGTCTCATTTCAATATGCTGGTATGTATCCTCACGACTCAAACGCCAGACAGTAAAAGGAAAATGTAACGCTCAGAAATTCGAAATCTCGGCATCGTCATGAATGCACCGTTCTGGTTTTAACCCGTGTGATTTGTTCAAAAGCTTTTTTTTCTCTCTCTCAGCCAGTGCTCTCTTAATTTAATTTAATTTATTTTCTTCCTGCTATTTATTTATTCTATCATTATTCATTTCCCCATCCATGCGCTTGTCCCACCCACAAACCAAATTAAATCATCAATTCATTAAGCTAACTAATGGAATCATTTATCAGTTTCACCTCATTATTTCCTATAGTCTTTCCTTATGGCTTCATGCAAACAAGTCGGCACATGCTGCGGGAAACGCAGCGAATGCCACTGAGATGAAATGTTCCGTTTTACTTCAGAAACAATTCATGACGAGGGTTAGCGTAGAAATACGAAGCTCACTTGTGTGTTACTGTATATAGGTGTTGTTAAATTACCAGGACAAATTATTAATTAAGTAACACATAATTATGGCTAGAAACCCTTCCTCTACCTCTTTATTATCATGTTTTAGGTGCAATTAATTTGCCAAAAACGAGACAAAAGGCACAAAACAATTGTTAAATACACATTGTGACTAAAAGCATTATTTAGATATATATATATATTTTGTGACAGAATTGTTTTCCACAATAATCATGTAGTGAAAATTGTATAATATGAAAGGTCTAGTCTGTAATATATTATAAATATTAACAAAAGCCAGTTCAAATAGCTGAAACTTTTTTCATGCATTCAACCAAGTGTTTATGCTTTACTCCGTGCCAAATTTCAGCTTTCTATAGATAAAAACTGTGGCTGCCAATGGTTGTGGAAATGTATGCGTAGTGACCAACCATCCAAGATAAAGAGCCAGTGGTCACAACAGAAAATAAATAAATAAAAGCTCCACTAAGGACCCTCAAAGGAGTCCTGTAGAGTGATCTGAAGGCTTCGTATCCGAGCCCAGCGGAAGCGGCTTATTGATTTGCTTGTCTAGTGGCTCTCGGTAATAATAAGGAAATAAAGCCCCTGGATATGAGGAGATTGATGTCAATCAGCATCCTGCCTCAAGTGTGGCCTGTCCCATCTTATTAGTGCTCTCTCCATGCACTGAGTGTTCACTGATGACTCCATTGATATGCAACGCAAGAGAGAGGCTATGTGTTGCTGTCTTGAGAAGGATCCCCTTATGATTGCTCACTCTGTCATCTTTGTCCGTGTAGGCTGAGAGGTTGCCATGGAATCTAAGGACGAATCATGCGTTAGAACCTGCACTTACACATGCTCAGGATGGCTGGACACTCTTTATCACATTCTAAACAGTAGAGATTAGACATAAGACTGCAGATATGTCTTCTATAAACCACTTTGCTTGTTTTAATGCTTTTATTTAAACAGAAATCAAATGAGCTGTTGAGACTTTCAGTACAGCTCATTTGTATTGGTCCACAAGAGAGGGACAGAATAAAAGCACAAGAACACGAAACGTAAGACACAATGAATCATAAGACATAATACAAAATAAAATCTGCATGACATAAGCAAGGGAAAACATTTAAATTCTTAACTGTTTAAAGGAAGTAGTATTACAACCTTGTTATTTTCATACATTATTCAGCAAAAAGTATTTTAAACATTTTGAGTATATGAATCAAAGTTATTTAAACGTGCCTTCTGTCGATGCAGGTGGCAAATCTACTACATGCAATTCAAAGTCCACATTTTATAGAAGTCTATGAGGAAATGTCCCTCATTATCAAATGATTTAAAACCTATTGTAACTGGAGATTCTGGTCTCAATCACTATAATGTGCTTTTTAAGGCAGCATGATGTTCACTGTGTAAATGACGGTCTTATTTGGAGTAACATAGATGATAAAGCAGTATACAGTATGTCTTTTCAATGTTTTCAAGAGTTTCGCTTGACCTCAGGACACTTTTTAATGAACCATTTGTGAAAGTTATTATTTTATGTTTGTAATACTGCCATGTCCGATTTTTCTGCGCCATTAACTAGATGTTTCATGATATATTTATCCTCAGTTTTAAAACAGAGTTGATGCTAAAATACATATCTTTATTTGATGAGGCATATGGACATGTTTGGTTCCTTTGGAGCAGGTGAGCATCTCTGAGACACTCACATGCCCTACATTTGCTTTAATAAATGTGCATTAGAAGAAACATTTCATTAAGTACATTTCCCCAAAGACTATAGAAAGTATTTTATTGTATTTGTGACACTGCTCAGAATAAGATCACTGTAATCTCATTCTGTCACGCTAATTACCACCTTTAATTTATGACTTAGCTCTCAGTAATTAACAACCTACATTAACGGAGTGATGTAATGCACTTAACGCAAAACCTCTTGGCATGGCATCTTGTTTTAGCTGTTGAATATAGTGCAATAAATTAAGTTGAACTAAGTTATAATTCACCTGTGAATGCTGTAACTGCTACAGCAAAAAAAGAAAAAGAAATGGCCAGTTGCCTGTGACTTGATGTGTGAATAGGTACATCTGACAGCATGACACCCATTCTGAGGACCTGGCAGAGCCCATCAAGATCAATTGTAGTAGCCTGGTTACACTAGCATACAGTATGTGTATAATGTACCTGATTGGAGTCCTTCAAGCACAATTCATTTAAATTGGCTGGCAGTAAGTTTAGATTTTCAGACTATGGATGGAAAAAGTTCAGAAACCTGCCTGTGTTTTTATATAGAGAATCAGAGTCTGGAAAAGGCTGTACTTTGTGTCCATTTGACAGTAATACAGAGTAGCAAATCAGATGAACATAATTCCAGCATTTCTTGCTACTTCAGTGATCTGCCTGTTTGTCGCAAGTGAAATGTACATAAATTATAGGCTGTCAAACACTTAACACGGGCTGAAATGTGTTTTTCATTTATTTTGCAAAAACATAATGAGTGCCTGAGTTCATTTTTGTGCAAATTACTTTCTTTTGAATTCACAAAACCTGACGCAACAGCAGTTTTTCAGGCCAGTATTGCTAATATATGCAGATTATTGTTGGTGAATCTATTCATTAGGTATTTTACTGATTTTATTTCTCAATTGTTAATGACTGTTTGTTGCCTGCCTGTTAAAAAAATTGCAATTGTGTTTGCTATCTTTTTATAATCGTTTTAAATTTGATATGGCGAGCTGTTACATTCATACTTGTTGCAATTTCCTTGTCATTCATCTGCAAAGCACACAGAATAGTCCTAACCTCAAGAAGGAGCTTTACAAATAATATTTAATAGATTAATTTATTCGTCAAGATGCTGTGTTTTCAAAATGTACTTTTTTAATTTGCTAAAATCCCCTACTTTCTCAGCAAATTGACATTTGAAAATAATTGTATTTGTTCAATGATTACTACGCATTCTTTCAACTTCATTGCATTTTAATGATGCCATGCTTATGTTACTACAAAATGAAATGTCACAATTTAATCTTTAACATGCCAGAATTTTCAGCACTTCAATAGATATTTCCCATCATTTACAGAAAGGATGAGTAATTAGTGACTACCATATGTCTATAAATATGACACATTTCCTTTAGAAATTGCAACTAATGAATGCGAACACCCAATTAAGGTTGGGAAATTAGAAGAGTTTGGTAGCAGCACTCACCAGTCTTTAATGACCGCAGTGAGGTCTCCAACCTGTACACATTGATCCCGTATTGATCTGTGTATGAGAAACTCTGGTTTAACCCACTTCTCCATTCTCACTCTCTCCACTTCCACTCGATATTCTGACTGAAGGGCAGGAACTGGATGGTCAACAGCTGACCAACACAGATAGAGAAATAGACAGAGACTAACACAGATAAGAAAAAAAGCTCCAGTTACCAGTGCTGCAGCAATTCCCCAGCTTTACCATACAGTATGTTTGAACTTCCCCTATACTTTGCAATAATGAGGAGGGGGTGCCAGCCTTATAAACTTCAATCACTCATGAAGACCTCCCTTTATTCCCGCTGGTTGCGAGACATGTCAAATATGCTTAGCTTGCCTTTATAGTGCAGCTTTCAGAGATCTTGTTGTGACAGAATAAGGCTACAAGGAAATGTTCCTCCTCAATCTTAGAACATCAAAAGGTCTTTGAATTGCTTCTGTCGCCAGGAAAGATAAATGCGATGTTGTCGCGTCTGGCTGGATATTGTAAAACCATGTGTCAATTCTGTCAGCCGGGAAGAGGCTTTGTAATACAATTGTTTACACTTCCTCTTGAATAGCCTGATCAAACTTTTATTAGTGTGCTGGATGGTGTTCAAACTACTCCGCGTCAGCAAAATGCTATGGCGGCTTACAACTACTTTGGCATATTTACAAGCTAAGCAGAGCTCCTTCTGTGGCGCAGTTCATTTAGCACATTAATTCAGACACTATTCCTCAATTAAATCTTAAATGTATGTTTCCTAAACCTTTATACAATCAATAAAACAAGGACAACAGGGTGAACGTTTGTCTCCTGGCAATCAGATCGGTTTCACATGCAAGAAAAACAACTGCCGCATGTAATCAATACACACAAAATGAGCCAGTCAATTGTAGACAATGCCAGCTTTATAATTTAATCTGAAAATACCGATCAAGTCTAAAATGACTGTGACACTCACCATAAAAAGAACATGGTATTATATGGTTTCACCCATATTTAACGATATGGGTTAAAAGACCATCTCAGATTGAATCATTCATCCGTTTTGACTTCCAGCCTTCATCCTCATGCAGCTAATAGAAACCCTCCTTATGAAGAGATCTCACTCTTTTGCAGCCAGTATCAACAACATCCTTTCATCTATAAGCATCGGTGCTGGCATCTTTTCCGCCTCATTAACACAAACGGATTCAAGCTAATTACAGTCAGGTGTCAAAGCAGCCGGCATTGTTTCATGTACACATAAGAGGATTATATTAACCCCCTCTGTGTTTTTCATACTTATCTCAGCTGCCTTTTTTACGTCACACAAAAGAAAAAGACATACTGTTCTATGTTTAGATGAAATTAGATGGAAAAAGAGAAAGATGGAGATTGCATTGATGCCAAAAAAAAAACGTTAACAGTCAGATGAAGATCCTTTTTAGTGAGCTTATGCCACCGTCAAGAAAACATTGAAATTGCAATGGATGTTTTCTTTTTTTTTTATATGTTACCTTTATCTTAACAAACTAGAAACAAATCCGGCCAACACACTAAAACAGCCAGTCAGCACTATATTGAAAACCTGAAGAAAACTCTTCCCTCTATAGGCTTATAAATGAGGGGAAAAGTCTTTGTTGTCATCCGAGTATGTATAACTATCATCCAGCCGGAAAACATTTGATCATTTTATGGTCCCGTAAAAGCCACTAAGAACGTACAAAGACATTCATCTTTGCTAATGTTTACGCTGTCTCGAGGTTTTGCAGTGTGGGAATTAAACATCCATTCATTTTTTCAACTATAAGTGAGGAGACTGTAATGTATAATGGGGTAAATATGGCACTTTAGACTTGCTGAGTAATCATGTTTGTTACAAGAAAGACTTAGACTGCATGAAGTTATTGGCCATTCATTTTCTTCGTGAGCACCCGGGTAAACATAGCATTGTAGACTATAGACACCCGGGTGCAAATAGCATCTGCCTAAAGATAAGCCGATGTTTAAACTGGCATAAATGTGAGTGGATAATGAGAATTATATTGGGTTGTAATCTCTCTCTAAATTTGGTTAGTCACTTTCTTTTTAAGAAATACTTTCTCTAATCGAGACATCTGTTAATACGCAGATTGTGTTTTGTATATGTAAATAAAACTCCAATTATGATCATTTAAATAGCCCTAATTTAGCCCATTTGTTCTAAACAATTCTAAAAATCTCGAAATCCAAAGTTATTCTTTCTTTCATGATAATGAGCATGTACACCTTTGTTTCCTTATTTCTTTTATAAAAAACAATTTTGATTTGATCTATTCCCACTGGTGGTTATACTTTGGCATTTTGATTATGACTGACAAAAAATGTAATAAACAGTAACTTTCCAAATGACTAAAGTCCCCGCGGATACATTTTTTTACATAACATTTACCAGTGTAATGCCAACAAAAATCTTCCACGTAGAAACTTTTGTCAGAATATCTTTTGTGACTTTATAACAATAATGTATCAAGTGTACTGCTTTTAAGGGAGGTAGTCTTTCCTTTCCCTGGTTAAGTGCCTTTCTCCCAATGCCTGCACTGTTTGAGTGCTGTGAGGTCAGAGAAAAAGAGAGAATACTAGTCTACTGAAGAATGCCTTAGTCAAATATGTGTTTTTAAATCTTTTTATCTTACAAGTAACCAGACTATTTCTACACAGTGTTTCTTCGCTCAGATTCCATTGCCTGCGGGTGTGATTGTGGAATTTGTCTTTGATAACAAACTGGCTTTCTGCAAGCTGCTACTCACCACTGTCAGCATTAATCAGCCGCATCTTACAATCTTAAAGGAATGTTCTTTATGGTAGTTCAATGAAATGGAGTGTGGCGTTGAAAGAGAATATCTGAAGACTTAACATACACTATGTAAAACAATCATACTGTCCGTTACTTGACCTACATGTGTCAAACCACTAGACTATACAGTATATATATTATTTAAGCTTTTATAATGCATAGTATAAGGGATTATACTTACTATGCCAGTGCCCCCCTCCCCCTAAAGCTGCACACACAGACACACACTGGATAATGAACTGGTTTAAATAGCAACAGAAAAACGTATATAGGAATTAAGAAAAAGAGGACAGACTCTAACCTCATTAAGGATTTTTTGATAGCCAAGCCGTCTTGATGATTCTATAATGAAACTGTCAAAAAGACGAACTACTTTGTGTGTTGCCTTTAAAGCCTACTGAACTGCAATAATATGGCTTAACACAGGGGTTTTCAAAGTGTGGGAAGGTGAGCCTCCCCTCAGAGAACATAAGAACAGCCGCGCCCCCCCCTCCCAATTAGTATTGCTATTATTATTATTATTATTATTGTTGTTGTTGCTATAATGCAGGGGTATTCAATTGCATTTCAAAGAGGTCCAGTAAGAGAAAATGTCATTAAATGTTCTGTTTTCGCTGTCTACCTTTCTCTTTTTTGAGCCCGCCATTTGAAATTACTCACTGACTGCACCGATTTGATTGGCTGAGTAGCGTCACCTCCTTAAAACATTAAACAATAACCTTTTTAAACCTTTTTATCTTTATGTTTTAAACGTTTTTTTAATTATTTTTTAAATCCTTATATGCTCCCGGCAACACACTGAACATCAACTTTGCCTCCTTATTACACTCAGTCACCCCTACTTTAGTGGGAACAATGAGTCTGCGTCTTTGATGCGCACAGGTGGATGATGCAGGGATCAGAGTCCTGCATCGGGTCGGGTAGGCCTACCCGACGGGTGACCCGCAAAAAAAGTGATCCGCGAGTGGTATTTTTTCCAAAAACAAATTCCGGGTTCGGTTCTGGGTAAAACAAAGAAGATGCGGGTCGGGTCTCGGGTATTGCATAATAAATATATTTAAATAATAATAATTTAATTTAATGTTTAAAGATTCCTCAGACCTCTCCCCCGCGGGACCGCGCATAATCATAACCTAGTCTGCACTGCATCAATCTGCTGCTGAGCGCGCCACATTCAAAATGGCTGAGGTGAAGCTCTCTAGCGGAGAATACAGCATTGTAAATAACTCTTCCTCAAGAGCGAAATCCAACGTCTGGGAGGCTTTTGGTGTCATCCTAGATGGAGAAAATAACCAACATCCCACGCTTTTTGAGCCAAATACGCAACTGCGTGTGTTAATAATTGCATGTTTTCACTGCTCATAGGATATGCGGGTTCGGGTGGGTTTGCGGATCTTGTGCCGACGGGTCGGGTCTGTTTGCGGAACTAATTGGCAATATGTGCGGGTAGCGGGGCGGGTTCGGTATTGCACGTCGCGGGTACAGCGAGCGGGTCTTGAAAATCAGACCCGTGCAGGACTCTGGGGGGGATGCAATGTAGACAGGAATAAACGTAGATCATCCTCTGGCTGCAGCCTTGACTGGTACTTGCTTTTGATCAATGTCAATGCGGAAAACCCACACTCACACAGGTAGGTGGCGGTGAAGGGAATGAGCACTTCTACAGCCTTTTTGGCGAGTTGGGGGAACTCCGTCTACACAGACAGCCAAAAGTGTGCAAGTGACACTTAACTAATCTTTTTCTCGTTATTTTTTTCTCACGCTGCGCCTCCCCTAAAGCTCTCTGGCACCCCCCCCAGGGAGCCGCGCCTCACACTTTGAAAACCGCTGGCTTAACACATATCTCCTTTCTCTTTTCTTCGGCTCTCTAGCTCCAATGGAAATCTACGGCATCAGTAAGAGGACATTGGACCCAGACAGGGACTCTCCAACGCAGGACACAGAAAGCGAAGTCCACTCTGTCACCACCCCCTCACCGATGAACATACCCAACCACCAGCCGGTCCTGAAGGGCCTGCTGCTTCCTGGGCAGCTCCTTACCAGGGACTTCCAGGGGGACCAGCACTTTTTTAGGAGTGATGGCTCTGTGGCTGCATATTCCACCCTGCCAGGCTCAGATTCAGACCCCGTCACTCAGGTGGTGCCGCACGAGGATGCCCCGCCCTTCTCAGACATTGCCACTACTTCCACTGTGGCTGCCACCTCCCCACTGACCACTTTTTCTCCCACAACGCCAAGGCCATGGCCCATGTCTCTGCCTCAAAAGAAGTCCTCAAAGACAAGCTGGGCCGACAAGGTGGAGCGAACGACAGACTCCCTCACAACTCATGTGACAGCAATTAATAGAGGTTCAGTCACAGACAACCCAGCGGCTTCCTCTTCCAGGCAGAGGCCTCAAAGTTCTCCCGTAGAGGCCACCATGGCACCGTCTTTGATGAGGATGGAGAAAGGCGAGGCTAGGGTGACAGCACTGAAAGACAAACTGAGGCCTGATCTTCCACCGCCCAATCTAACCACACGAGAGGAAGGTCCCGCCACCACCATCATCACAACCATCACCACCATGCAGACAGCAGGTAGGTTTTTTTTGTCTTATATTCAAAGATTTTAGGAGCAGAACATACGGTAACATCTTCTTTGAAGACCATGTCTATAGTGCCTTATGAGGACTTTTATCATGGATTATAATGTATTTTTTCTTTTTTCATGACTACACTATGCACACACCAAAGCTTTTTGATGCATAGTCATAAACCTTATAGATCACCCCCTTTATTTATGAATAATAATGTATTTATATATGTATTATAAATGCTCTTAATTATTAACTATAGATTGACTGATTTATAATACATTATGAATACTCATTCTCAACAATCAACTGTATACTATAATATTATGCTTAAATAGTCCATGCAGTACCATTCTTTTTTACTGTATGTGTCAAATAAAGTTAATTATTTGAAATAATATACTGTAAATGCTGCGTCATAAACAGTGGCGACTGATCATTAGGCACAGCCCCACCTAGTGTCAGCAGAAAGTATTAAAATAATAATTACAAAAAATGCAAAAGGAATACATCTTAAAATATATTTTAAGATAATGTTTAATCATCTGATTAGTCTGTACATTGCTGTTTTAGTCTGTGTTCTTCTAATTAGTGTCTACAGTGTGTGCTTATTGAGCCGTGTTGAGCCATGTGGGGGCAAGCCCCGATCTAGCCCCTCCCTCTCACTGTCTAAGTGAACATGTACTGTAAAAACTACACTGCGCATGCTCAGAGTCTTTTTCTATTCAATGTGTGCGGCAAAAGAATTATCACCATAGGGGCATAGTGCTGGCATCCCCACCATACGTCATCTCACATAATTCAGAGCTGATTGGCTTTAAGTACGTGTGCTGCAAAAAGTGTAGTGTGTGAAGAGGAGACGAGAAAGTGGTGCAGTGACGCGTCCTAAAACCAGGAAGTAAGCGGCGCATGGGTTCCCTCGACAAAAAAGCAATGAGTTTTCTCCATAGGATTTTAGAAAATAGCTCGAAATAAGGTCTGTGGGAAACGTACCTGTTAGATAAATGCACGTTTTGTTCAGCCGGATAATATCCACATGTCTACCCTACTTTTATAATTTTCTAATCATAAATCTATCGATCATAAATCTATCGATTAGATTTATGATTCGACTTTTTGAACTACAAGAAGATAAGGAGGACATTTCCGAAAAAGTAATAGAGATATTTGTCCAGAAGGATAGGCAAATGGACTTCATCTTCAAGAAGGTAAGACCACAATCTTATTGAAAATGGGATCTTCCTAAGAGAGAACAATCCAATATTTAAATGATAAAATGAAAAAATGTGGGCATCCTTTTGTTGAACTGTCTGTTTAAAATTAATCGAAGCATCAGACTAAAAAAGCTTTTGAAAATAATAGAATATTTTGATTTAGGTCAAAATATAATATTTGTAAACCTGAAGAGTCAGTGCCAGTGCCTCAGCAGCCATGAACCTCACTGCACGTCACTGCAGAAGCTTATAAACATCTACGTTCTTTGTGCCCCACCACTTTTGTACATATAAAAACGCCACTGGTCATAAATACATTTGATGTAAAATGCAACAAACAGATTAATCAATTATGATGAAGCTTAGGTTCTTCTAAATGCATTACACTTTCATCATCATTTTTATCCACCAAGAATGAAACATTATCTTGAGGCATGTATTATATTATACATGTAGAAAACACACATGATGCATAGTATAAGCTTCATCATTCAGACAATTTCAATAGTCAAGAGCATTCAGAAGTTGTATTACATTATAGGTCACATTTATGTTTCATATGCATCAGAAAGCATGTGTTTATGAGTGTACATGAAACGTTTTAGGTCACTATGCATGCCCTCGTAATCCAATATAAATGTAGCCTTCATACAAAGTGTTACTGGACATTCATAGACTTGTGAAATGAATATCAGCAGCTGCCAAATATAGCTTTTGCCATGATGGAAATTCAAATTGCGAGTAGATTTAACACATCCTTCCTAGAGGACAGGAAAATTAAGCATCAGGTCGACAACATGGCTGCCGTTCATTTGGCATGCTGCACACCACTATTCATCTCTCCACCAGGGATAACGGAGTCGCTCAAGTGTCAGAAACAATCAGACTTTCCCTGATGTGTCCTGCCTGTCCTCTCCCCTGGCCGCAGAGGGCTGACGGCGCAGATGAGCAGTGTCTGAGAGGAAATCTGCAGAGATAGTTAGAGGGTTACGGGGGCCATGGTGACACAGGTGGGCTGTCAGATGGAGCAGTGGTCCGGGAAAAAGGGAATCACTTGTCTTATTCTGTCTCCCACAGAGCCATGCAGCCTGAATTTCACTGACCCCGAGGGTAACATTGAAATCCTGCAGCAACTTGACTCTGGAGTGGAGTGTAACTACCTAGTGACGGTCTACCTGGGATACGGCATCGAGGTTCAGGTGAGTGGTAACGATTACGTTTTCTCAAAAAAATAAAATATACAACCTCTGATGAAGTGGTTCGGTTCAAACTGCACGCTTAAACCCCACAGTAATAGATGTTTTTGGGCACTGTGAATACTTTATTGACATAAGATGACTTTCTAAGTTGACATGACAAGTTAACAGTTGCATTTTAAACCAACAAGCAAGCAACATTAGCATACATTCTTTTTTGTTTTGTTTTGTTGTTTTTGTTTGTTTTTGCCTGTCCTTGTTTGTCTACCCTCCCTCACACTGTAAAACGTCTTTGAGTCCAAAAAAAGCGCTATAAAAATATAATTTATTATTATTATTATTATGTAGCCTTGTGTTTGTGGCAACCTGACCCATGTTAGACCAATAGTTACTTTCCTTTCATTTTTTTTTTTTAACGGCTTTAAAAAATATGTTCATGAATCGCCCAAATAACTTGAGGGGATAAAACAGAGCCGGGAGATTGTGAAATGTGTAGCTGCAAAATAAAAAGTCACAGTACACCAAAGAGTAAAATGTAGAAGTTCTGATACTCCTTATGACCCACATCGAAAACTTACCATAAGAATACTATGGCGTTCCGCTCCTATATGTTCACACATTTTTGTTATGCTGGACAGGTAGCGTACAATGTGTTTATCAGAGGTTTTCCCTTGAAAATGATGAGAGCCATGAGACTGAACCCAACACTAAAATGCAGGCCATAAAACCAAATGATCTGAAATACGCTGTAAAGCTCCATATAGCTTTATAGCACAGAACTGCTGTCGGTTGACAAATGTCTGAAAGTAAAATAATGTTGCACATTTTTTGTCCATGTAGCCACTGTGGAGCTGTGACATATTTTGGTTTCGCTCTTACAATATTCACTGGTCTTGTGTGGGTTGCTGAAGATAGACAGGCAACAAATTGCTGTGAGTGGGCGGATGGGGGCAAAAGAGATGGGGTCCGTCTCAAGTTGAAATGTTTGCTCGCTAAGTCTCCTCACAAAAGGTTATAAAAATTAACTGTCAGTGAGTGAGTGAGTGAGTGAGTGAGTGAGTGTGTGTGTGTGTGTGTGTGTGTGTGTGTGTGTCTGTCTGGGCTTTTGCAATTTCTCAAACACCTCATTTACCACAGGAGACTTTAAAATGTGTAGGCTTTGTCTTGCTGCCTCTGGAGGGCTAAGATAAGTCTTGACAGAGTATATGTTTGAGAGTGTGTTTTTCTTCCGAAAGCTTCCTCTGGGTAATGTAAGTGAAGAAAATGTGTGTTACCCACACACACATACACACACACACACACACACACACACACACACACACACACACACACACACACACACACACACACACACACACACACACACACACACACACACACACACACACACACACACACACATTTTACATTTTAACTTTCACATGCTTTTCCCTGTACATTTGGAGACTCAATAAAAAAGCAAGGCTAGCAGGGAACCTATAGAAATGTTATCCTCACACATCTAACACCCGTGATAGACAAAGAGGAGGATGCCATGTGTTTCAGCACCACCATGTGAACAGATGGGGCCACAGTCTCACTCCCTCCTACAGCTAGACTGATAGTGATCTGATGGAAAACAATACAGACAAGCGCTTGGCACGGCTGAAGAGAATGAGGAGCCATGTTGTCTGTTTCTAGAGACTGAAGATGCAAAGATAGAATTTTAAGTCAAGTGTGTGTCATACCCTCTCATCAGGGTTGTGTGAAGCTCCTCTGCCTGGAGGCTATCCAAATCCCAAAGGTTATGGTGAAATAAACAAGATAAAGAAGTAGACTTGCATAGGAGCAGTGTGCACTGAAATTAATATTATGCAAGCAGTACAGTATATACCTCACATTTCAAACAATTTACCACCTCCTTATTCATTTTCAGGGGGAAATGGACCCACATTTAGATGTTGGATTCACCGTATCTAAGACATGTGAGCATACACACATGCTGAAATACACAGACAAGGTAGAAATTACAATCCTAAAGTTTTAAGTATCTACTATTTTTGACTCGATTACTGCACCAGTGAGTAAAACAGAGGTTTTCTTTCAATTGTTTAGTTTTTTACACAAGTGACTTCAGTTTCTGTATAAATAATGCTTGCAACAGATTGTTAAATGAAAAGTATTCAATGTAATAATTTCTTAACATAAATAGCAGAAAACCTTCGAAAGGTGACACGTTAAAGGTAAAACAAGTAACATATATAAGTGCAATTTGTGGTGGTTCAATTTGGTATTATTTCATAATATACATTTGTAAGTAATATCTTTTTTTTATTGATTTGTGATTCAATTGATTAAAGTAGAAGTAAGAAATTCCCATGGATAATAGATAAGGCTCTCTAGATGATGAAGGTAATACATCGAACAGATTTTTATTTTGCGTGCTTGTTTCTTTTAAATGTATTTTTTAAGTGATAGATAGATGAAAATGTGTTCTATAAATTGTAGCTTCT